>NW_017265189.1:0-506465 GCF_001638985.1 Phycomyces blakesleeanus NRRL 1555(-)
TCTGGATTCCGAAGGCCCAAGATTGTTGGAAATATCCCTTCAGTCCAGATCGAGCTCAATAGGCGGCCGATCCGGACAGGACCATATTGCTGATATAACATATTCGGTTTTTATTGGTTAACTGAAATTGTAGTTCTTATTAATCATACATATGTTTTATTTTTATACTGGGCCGACTTCTGTCTACTATGAAATGTAATATTATATGAATGACGATTCCCAAAAGGAATGAATATTCTCAAAAAGGATGACGGGATGGATGAATGGGGGAATGTAGAAGGAGGATGCAAGCCACCGTAAAAAAAAGTTTTTTTTGTTATGATTATGGCGCAGTGAAGGCCACTTTAATATATCATCCTGTCTGAGCGATTGTAAGTGAGAACTAGGCGGTTTTTAAGTCTATGTATGGGGAACAGTATCCCTGTCAATTGATTCTGCTATGTTATTTTAGCTTATTGATACACAAAAACCGCCTGCGCAACCAATTGGTAATAACAGTTTACAAAAAAGTGCATTCTGTCCGAATTATGGATTATAATCCTTAGTTTGTAAGAAAATATAAAAGGAACATACAATCAAGTATATTTTGTACCAGTTCAGCCAATATATTGGTAGACAATTGGGTGAGTGTGCGTATGTGTGTGTGGTGGATTAAAGAAAAGACATATATATAGTATCTGTCACACATTTAATATATTAATAAAAAGAAAAAAACAATGCGATAGTTAATGATCCATCGAGCTATTTCGTGGATCAAACTGTTATAAGAACATATTAAATTAATTCCTATTTAGTTTATATAATTTTCAGTAAGATACTATATCACTACAAAAAAGGAGCGATTCAGAGAGTGATTTTAAAAGCTATTATAAGCATTTTTTATAATCACTAGTTGAATTGCCAATTTTTTCTTAGTGGATCTATTTCTAATAAAGATCTCAAGCAGTGCGATGAACATGATGTCAGTTTATTAGAGTGTTCAGAATAATTTTTTTTTCTATATGCGCTTTCTTTCTTTCATAACATTTAATTATATAACTAAAAGTTAATTCTATGATATATATTCCATATCAAAACCTTTATATAAAGTATAGATTCCTTTTATTCTTATATGTTTTATTAAAACATTCTTGTTATTATATTTGCTTATTATCTAATATAAAAACCCGATACTCTCAATATTATATATTACTATGCCCAGTTGTGAAAACTTTTAGTTCTCTTGTAATACATTTATATATATAATCTAAGACTAGATATCTGCTCTTATCGACTATAGCAATTCGGTAAATAAAAAAAAAACTAATTGCATTTTAAACATGTCAATAATATTTTTAATTTATGAGACTTGCTTTAATAAAAAGCTGGGATAATATAAAGAGTCTCTTGATATGCTCTTATAGTCTATACATATATATATATATATAGACCACTTTCTCTTTCATATTCCAACTAAAGTGGTACAGTTTTACAACCTTTCTTTTAAGAAATAGTATATTAATATATAACATATGTGTCAAGTAAATTTTTATATAAAATCAATTCACGAAAATGGGTAGCCATATAAGAAATTCGGGTTTTTAAAATGAAAGTCTTTATATTGCTTCTAATCAGAGCAATCAATCCATTGATCTACAATTTTCTATGCATGCTGCTATGTCATCATCTAATGACGAAAGCATAAAATTTTTTCACAGTTATTTAGTAAGAGTGCCAGCCAGACCATCTCTGTTTTCCTCTTGTGCATGGTAAGTCTATTATTTCCTTTTCATTTGTGTTGAGGGAGTAGTATAGTCTATAGATATACTAATCTTGACCTTTTTTCTATGTGAATCAGCGGCGTGTCGGATGGATGGGTGTTGGTGTGGTGTGGATGGGGGGGTGTGGTGGGTGTGGTGGGTGTGGTGGGTGTGGGGTAGTTTAGTTTCCCCTCTCTAGTTAGTTTACGTAGTGGGTAGTCTTTAGATATAGCTTTCGTTTATCCCTTTAGCTTAGCTTAGATTGATAGTTTCGTTCCCTGTTCACCTTTTATTTTTTAAGCCCATAGCTAGCCTCACACCCCAGCGTTCCCGATCTCCTCCCCACTCCGTTCTCTTCCACGAAGTCAGGACAGGTCTACGCCCTGTGGAGGATGGATCCGCCTTTATAGGTGGTGAACTAAGATTCTGACGATATATTTGAATATTAATAAAATTTTTTTTTAAACCATTTTTGTCTGCCCATAAATACAATGTCTGCTTTACAAATGATTGAGAGAAACACTTTATTATTAGAAGAAAACTGAATAAAACAATGCGTGAGAACAATAATATGAGTTTATTTTTTATTTAAAAATATCAAGTTTTAATAGTAGTGTATTTTTTATATGGGCGAGAAGTGGGCGGTGTGAGTGGGTGGTCCGTGTGGGTGGTCCGTGTGGGTGGTCCGTGTGGGTGGTCCGTGTGAGTAGTCAGTGTGACAAAGTTTTGACATTCATGGCGCATGCTAATGACGAGAGATTAACATCGCGAGACTTTTTGTTAGGTGGCGTCCGCTTGGTCTAGACCCAGTCGCGTAAAAGTATACTGAAAAGCGTGAGCTTTGAAAATTATGTCCGATGGGATGGAATTAGATGGGATGGGATGGAATTGAATGGCATCATTAGGATCGAAGAAGGTGTCGGAATTATGGTGGTATGAATACTATATGACTTGGAGAGTTGAAGGTCAGCTCTGAGAATGGTGGCATATAACACTTCAGGTATAGAGAAATATTGTATATGACTTCCGAGTGTTGAGGTTTTATTATATGGCCATTATTTCGATTTTTATTTTTCAGTGATTATAAAATAAAAGAATAATATTGTTGGTGGTGGCGATTCTGGTAGTTTTGTAAAGTTGATGGCGGGATGGTGGGATGGCGGGATGGAGGGAATGTAGGAAGAGGATTGACGCCATCGTTAAATATAATTTTTATTTTATTTTGGTTACGGCGCAGTGAAGGCCACTTTAATATACCGTCCTCTCTGGGCGATTGTAAGTGATCACAAGACGGTCTTTCAACCTATGTATGGGTAACAGTATCCCTGTCAATGGACCCTGCTATGTTCCTTTAGCTTAGGGATACACAAAGCTGTCTGCGCAACCAATTGGTAATACCAATTTACAAAAAAGTGCATTCTGTCCGAATTATTGAGTAGAATCCTTAGGTTGTAAAAAGACACAAAAAGAAATAGACAATATGTATATTTTGTATCAGTGCAGCAATTGTATTGGTAGACAATTGGGCGAGTGTGCGAGTGTGCGTATGTGCGTGTGTTGGATAAAAGAAAAGAAAAATATATGATAGTAAGCCCAAAATATGATAGCAGGTTATATATATATAGTTTGGGAGTAGCTTCTGGTGTGTAACCGTATATTGAATAAAAGGAAAATAAATATATATGATAGTGTATCCAAAATATGATAGAGACTCGTATATATATATATTTTGGGAGTAGCTTTTGGTGTGTGTCCGTGTGTTGAATAATAATAATAAAATATACAAGATAGTATATCCAAAATATGATAGAGGCTCATATATGTATATAGTTCGGGAGTAGCTTCTGGTGTGTGCCAGTGTGTTGAATAATAATAATAACATATATAAGATAATATAATCCAAAACATGATAACAGTTTATATATATTTAGTTCGAAAGTTACTTTTGGTTTATGAATATCACCCTTTTCATTTTGACTTGGTAATATTTTTCTGTAGGCTCTTGCTTTTTTGGTGTAAAATGTTTGATGCTTTTTGATCCAATTTCATTAAGTATAATTATAGAAGAATTTGTATGGATCTGGATAGTGTGTTATTTATGAAACATACTAGAAAACATAGTTTAAATTATATTATTATATATAGCTTCTATCATACATTAAAAGTATTAACAAAAATATAAATAACAATGCGATTGTGAATGATTTGTAAATATATACCGTGGAATAAAAATCGGCTATAGAAGTATATTCCAATATATCTTGTATTATTATCTATAGATTAAACCCAATCTAATTTTAATTAGAATCTTGAGGAGACAGGATATATGAACAATTTTGGAATTATTTGAGAGAGGTATGATACAAGCTATATATTTATGTGTTGTGATGGTTGAAGTTTTTAAGCAGTTGTAAAAGGAAGAATTCAAGATTTGAAATGAGAAACAAAGATTCATGAGAACTTGTGTTGGGTTTGTTTTTTTGATAAATATCTGGTATCAAAGTTTGATCAGATTCCTACACTGAACTACTACTGCTATTTATATTTTTTTGGATTGGGAAAATCATATGACTGGGGTCAGGTAATCGATCCTATCTGAGCCTTAATCAGAGCAACATGATCTTAGGATAATTAATGTATGATTAATTATATAAATGTGTATAGTCCCAATGAAGTATTAACATCGAAAGTAAATGTGTTTGTGAGTTATAATTATGCTTATAATAATCCACTGATGTATCTCATATTATGGTGATATCATCATATGAAATCTAATCACTATCATGCATGATAAATCTGTGTGTTAAATAATAAAGTGATTGGTAGACACCTTTGACTGGAATAGCTGAGGCCATATATTATTTCCTTCAGACTTATTCTCAATTTCAGCAGTAGTCAATACTCACTTACAACACCACTCATTGGAGATATATTAGAGTTATTCCAAGGAGCCAAGTATTTCACCACTCTGGACTTTCTGATGGGCTTCAATCAAATCTTTGTCACAGAAGATATAATTCCAAAACTCATAATGGCAACCCCATAGAGAAATATTTTGTATAAAGTCATGTTATTTATAATAATCATTGGGTCAGTTATGTTTTCATGCACAATATACTTAGTTATGTCCAAACTGTTGGCATTTGTTTTCATCTGCATTGCAAATCTCATACAGTTAAAGCTCGATTTAGTAATATTTGATTTAGTAATAATCGTGATTTAGTAATATTTTTTTAAAACTTTTATTCGCAGTCACATAGAGCAAATCTACAATATTGTTAAAAAACATATGCAGAGTAAGAAAAAATCCATTTGATTTAGTATTAGTAATACAATTTGGCTTCTCCCAAAAGTATTTGTGGTATTTCAGGTACGAAACAATAGAAAAATAAAATATTTGATAATAGAGACATATCGAAATACTTTGAGACTGTATATCAGTTTTCTTTATTCATAAATAAAAAGTGTCCCTTTTTATAAGAAAACACAATCTGCTCTTGTCATTACGTCTTAGTTTCTTAAGGCTTTCTTCCTTTACTATATTTGGTTATTAGAGTGTATTTACTGCTTAACTAGTGTCGGTGTTACAATTATGACATCAAGTCATAAATCGTACTTCTTTAGCTCTTAGCTATTCTTTTCTCTTTTACACTAAAGCTTTAGTACTTTCTACTAATTTAGCTCCATATCGCTATGACACAGTTTACCCAGCAGTATGATATAATTATCTTAGCAATCTTTAAAATATTATCTACAGTACTAACTGTAATAATTATTGATCTGATTACTTAATTGTTTATATATATTTTATACTGACAAGATGATAGCTACTATGCTATCCCAATATGAATATGTTCTTATATGTGATAAATCCAACATCCAAGTGTCTGGATCACCACAGTATTATTAAATCAAGCTTTGACTGTAGTGTTTTTGAGATCATGGATGAAACACTTACAGAATATAAGACAGATATTTGAGAAATTAAGAACAGTCTGTATGAAACTAAAACAAAGCAAATGCTTTTTTGCTAGACATGAAGTAGATGTACTGGGATCCATCATAACTGAAGAAGGAATTAGTTCTCTCACTAGAAAGATCAACAAGGTATAGAATTTCTTGACTCCCAGAAACAAGACTGATATAAGAGCCTTTGTTAATTTAGTGAGCTATTGTCAAAGACATGTTCAGAGCTTTGGAGAGTTGGTCAAGCCTCTAAATACACTTCTGAAGCACAAAGCATCATTTGTGTGAAACTGAATCAAACAAGAGATCTTCAACTGACTCAAGCAAGCTCTATGCAATGCATGCATTTTTAAGTATCCAGATCCAACAATATCATATATGTGATACACTGATATCACTGAAGCAGACATAAGTGTTTTACTCGCCTAAGAAGATCCATACCTGAAAGGAGTGAAAAGGCTAGTAGGTTTTCTATCCAGAAAACTTCAAGAAGCAGAAATCATTTACTTTACTATCCAAAAGAAATTGTTAGTAGTCATCTGTAGCTTGAAAAAAGCTAAGAAAGTATCTATTAGACAAGCAGTTTGTGTTATGCACTGATAATATAGCAGTCTAATATCTATTCTTAAAATCCAAATCAAGCTTCAGACTCTAGTTTTATGTCATAAATATCCAAAAATTCATTTTCAAGGTACAATATATATGATATAATCAGAGATAATTATTAAAGTTGTTTAATTTATTTCAGTTTTCTCTTGAGAAAACTCCAATAGTAATATGTACACTTTTTATATATGATAAACTAAAAATTTTAAAGGCATAAAGAGAAAAAGAAGTCATGTTATCTTATATTTTGTTATTAGAAAGCATATTTAAATTTCATTAGTAATAATCATATATACTTTTTTCAATGCTATAAAAAAAGTCTGTCTCCACTTTAGATCTACTATTATGTCCCAACTTTGAAGGTATATTATCTTTTATCTAGAAAAGTCAAAACAAATCTGAATTATGAAAACATATGTAATAATTATATCTATTATTTCTAAAGTCTAGCTTTATAATAACATGATTTTTTGCAAAAGTCAGATATGTTTGAAAAAGTGCAAAAAACTTAGATGATTATCTTCAATTGCATCATACTGGGCAAGCTCAATATAGTAGCAGACGTTCTCTCTTAATAATTTTACATCAAAGTTGAGTTTAACAAAGTGGAGAAGATATTCAATGATGTATTTCCAATGTTGTAATTGTTTGAGATTATGAAGGAAGTAAAAGATTTGTGATGAGGAGATAAAGATTTGTGAGAACTTCTGTAAAGTTTGTTTAATAAACAAATTAGTTGTATAAAAATCTGACAAAGTTTCTACACTGAGCTACTATTGCTGTTTATATTATTTTGAATCCAAAAAATTATATGACTGGTGTCAGATAATAGATTCTATCTGAGTCCTAATCAAAGCAACGTGATATTGGGATAATTAATGTGTGATTAAGTATATAATTGTGTGTATGTGGCTCTTTCCACTACTATTCTGAAACCATTTGAGACCAAAAACCTCTCCAACACAAGCTCATCTACACCATTGCAACCCTCATTCACACCAATCTCCCTCTCTTTGCCACCTCTTTACTCATAGGCAGCTACTCAGAATGCACTTCCACTTCTCAAAAAGAAACTTCATGTTATCTTCAGCTCTGTGAATAATATAATCTCACGTATCTGGCGTATAGGGTTCTCTAAGTTTTCAGTTTTTTTCACCATCCCACCCAAAGCCTCACCCAAGTTTGACCCTTTCTGGAGAACTCTTCTCTCAGCTTATTCTCACGAGGTTTACATGGGCATCACTCTTGGCTCACGCTCTTCCTCTGATACATGCGAACTCCATCTACCTACCATTGCTGACTGCAAGCAAGTGTGCTCTCAACCTTTGGTAGTTGGCAATTTGTTTTTTCTCACTCAAGCTGCTGTTCCCATTGGCACAATTGTTTGCCGTGTTTTCCTAACCAAGCTTCCTCGTGTTCCTTATTATGACCTGGCTACACAACTCGCCAAATGTATGTCTCTTTTTGGCAAAGTGCGGAAGATCGCCATTCATGAATCATATGGGTTTTTTGACGGTTCTGGCTATGTTGTTCTCGCCAATACACTTACCAACGATGTGCCATCAGATTCTCTGACATACCAAATTGCATATGACGATACGCAAAAGATTCTTGGTAAGTGGCCTTCCATGGGCTCCCACTGCACCTACTGTAAGGAAATGGGGCACGACGTCGCAAAATGCACCAAACGCCCAGCCGAAACCCGAACGTGTTTTGGATGCAACAAGACCGGTCACTTACAAGCCAATTGTCCATACATTACCGATCCTTCCAAGACATCCAAGACGTCCAACAAGCGCTCCCGCCACCCCAACCGCAATTCGAAGCTCGATCGCCCCATCATTGCGCCCAAGCCTTTGATTCCCACTGAGCTCTCACTCATCTACGGAGGATCGGAGGCCTCCAAGCACAACCCTCGTCAACCTGCTTTACGTGAGTTGTCTAAGCTGTCTCCCACAAAGACCACCTTTACTCTACCGACACCAACTGAGACGCCCACGTCCTCCGGCCCTCGTCCTCGAAGCCGTTCTGTCGACACCCCCACGCGTGGCTGGGACAAAGAGATAGACGACAGAATGATAACTAATCTCATGGATAGAGATGAGGCTCGGGCTCTCCGACTCCAGTCTGCCTCTCGCCACACTCATCTCCGTTTTTCCCGGCCGGCACGTCCAACAGGCCGCAATACATCTCTCTCTCCTCCTCGCTTTACTCACCCACAAACCACAAAAGCCCTCGGCGCAGAGGCCAACATTAACCAATGATTAAAATAGGCACTATGAACTGTAGGGGTCTACCCAAAGTTGGACACCCTGAATCACGCTCCTTTTTCATACGCCATTTACGCTCGCAGGGAATCGATATTTTAGCCCTGCAAGAAACCCATGCCTCATCATCTATGCTTCAATCTACCTTTGACCAACAATTTCGGTCCTCTTCATCATTATGGTCTCCACACTGCGGTGTTGTATGCCTTTCCCCTCACATTATCTTCACTGATCCTCTATTTAGCCCATGTGGCAGGTGTATCACGACAACTATCACGCATGTGGATAATAATTTTTCGCCCTTCAGGATAGGCGTCATCTATGCGCCTGCTTCCCAAACTCCACGTTATCGTTTTCTTGCCTCTTTACTGTCCACTCCTGACCTCATCCCTCCCAATCCTTCAAACTTTATTCTATTGGGCGATTTTAACCATGCAATTCACTCACACTATGCTCTCGGACGTCGTGCTCCAGCTGACTGGCTACAGTTTATAGATACCAATATGACTGACTGTATCACTCCTCGTGGCCAGCACCCGCAGCCTACGTTCCACCGAGCCCTGTCTTCCACCACCATTGACTACATCCTTGCGTCCTCAGACCTTCACCCTCGCACTACAGACCCACAAGTGAGCTATATTCACCAGAAATGGTCTGATCATTGTCTGGTTGCAGTCAGTCTGTCCCTCCCTTCAACCAAGTCTTCTGGTAAGGGACTTTGGCGTGCTAACCCTCGCCTAGCACAATCACTTTCGTTCCGTACCGATCTCAACACTCTTCTCTCCACCCTCGTTCCTGCCCTTCGCGCTGATCTTTCTCCTCAAGCCCAATGGGATGCGATTAAGCTCGAAGTCATTCGTTTCGTTAAATGTTTCTCTCGCCACCTTCGCCCCTCTCTGAACGACCTGGAAACACGCCTACAAAAACGACGGGACCGACTCATTCACCGTTTCCGCCACCAACCCGCCCAGAACTTCCAACTCCCAATTGTGGAACGATTGTTGCAGCAAGTCCAACTTGAACGGGTCGAGATTATGGCTCTCAAGGCCGGGAAACACTGGCGGGAAAAGGGTGAGACTTCTGCAGGATACCTCAAACGCACTATCGCCATTCGCCAATCCCGCAAAGCCGTTGCAAGCCTCTGTCACCCTGTTACAAACGACATTTGCACCACACCCGACGCCATGACTGAGGCCGCAGCAGTCTTCTATGAAGGCTTGTACACCCCTGATCCTATAGACCACTCTGCTGTGGATGAGCTGCTCTCTCATTTGCCTTCAGATCTCCATTTGCCAGAACTTGCACAGGACTATATGACTCGGCCATTCGCTCTCGACACAATTCGGTCAGGCGCTGCCCGCTCTCCCAGCTCTAGTAGCCCGGGCCCAGATGGTTTGCCATATGAGATTCTCTGCCTCATTCTCGCCCATCCCGTGTGTGGCGACCTCGTTTCCTGGATATATAACGATGCCTTGTCGAAGGGAATCTTTCCTCCTTCTTGGCAGTCCACTTGTGTCTGCTTGTTGCCAAAAAAAGGCGATCTCAGTTCTCTGAAGAACTGGCGTCCCATCGCCTTGATTAATACCGATGCAAAAGTGTTTACCCGTCTCATGAATGCTCGTATGATTTCTGCTGTTACCACACTTATCACCCCGTATCAAACTGGTTTTGTTCAGGGTAGATTTATAGCTGATAATGGAATTCTGACTCGTTTGGTCATGGCACAAGCCGCGAAGGATGGATCCTCAGGGATTGGCTTGCTCTTGGACCAGGAAAAGGCTTATGACCGAGTACACCCAGAGTATTTTCGTCGAGTGCTCGCTCATTTCCGCTTCCCTCCTTCCATCGTTAATTCTGTCTCTTCTCTATTTTTCTCTACGCAGCTACAGATTAATGTCAATTACTTTTTCTTGTGCTCTCTTATGCAAGCCCGTGGTGTATGACAAGGGGATCTTCTCTTGCCATTCTCTTCGACGTACCTTTTGAGTCTTTGCTTCACTGCGTAATACACAATCCTCTGTTCTTCAGTGTCCTCCCTTCTGTCCCTCCCACTTTTCCCTCTTTACCTCCTGTCCAACTGCTGGCTTATGCCAATGACCTGCTGATGTTTCTTCTGGACATGGATCACATGTCTCAACTTCACCATCTCAACACATATGCTGTTGCATCTAACACTCACATAAACATGTACAAGACTCAAACCTTCTCCCTTTTGGGATCGCCACTCTCCAACTGGAATACTTTTCTTCATGCATATGATGTTACTGACGGGCATGATTGTATGTCACGTACATCTCTCCAATATTTTGGTTTTCCATTATTTTCCTCTATTACTCAACAGGGCTTTTACAGGACTACCCTCCTGTCAAAAGTTGACATTTTGCAGCATTCATGGAGCACGATCTCTTTTCTTTTGTGGGTGGGCAACCATCATGAATTCTTTTGTACTTTCTCAACTATAGCACGTTCTTCGTGTGGTTTAGTTCCCTTCCACCTTCCTTGACTGAGTTTGCTCCATTGTGTGTGAGTTCTTCTGTGTCAACTCTTTTCCTCCCATTGCTTTTGACACTCTCTGCTTGCCCCGACTACAGGGTGGTCTTTATATCTTGGATCCTGAGATACAGCAATGTGTTCTTCAACTTCGCTGGCTGAACCCCTTTATTTCTAATCCTCTACTGCCTCACGGTATTTTTCTTCAATGGTTCTTCACTCTCCTTCGTTTTAACGTCCCTATCATTGATCCTCTTCTTCCCTTATTCTTTCTGGACTGTTGTTCTCGCAAAAATCCAACCCTTAATTGTAAGGAACATCCAATTGGTCTCAGTCATTGGACCAATCAGAATCCCTTCCAACCATATTGTTATGTGACCAATCAAATCAATGCATCCATTTCCTTAGAGAGAACACTCATAGCACCAATCACATAATTATCCCTCACAATTAGCAGACATAAATATTTGTATAAATACTTGTAGAGCTTGATCATAGAAAGATCAAGCAAACAACTTCTTTAATAAAGGAATCTATCTATATTTCTCTCTCTGTTTTCTCTGTCCTTGTCTCTGTTCAGATCGGTTCCTGACATTAATTCCCTGCTGCATCTGGTTCTGAAAGCTATAGATACTCTTTCCCAAACTTTGACAGAGTGATGTTCAACCTTTCCAGTTGTCTCATCCTGCCTTTGTCTTCTATGATATCCAGTCTGCCCTCTCACCCTCTGTATCAACCTGCTTGGCATTATTTGCTAGTCTACTATCTATATCAAACTGAGTCCAATTTGAAGATACTCATACCCATTGCTCCCTCTCGTTCTCTACCCTGTTCTATCGCACTTAATCTTATTCTAAACTGAACTTGCGATCATACAATAGTCTTGCATCCTATTCTCTTTTGAGCATGCATTCCTTCTTTTGTACTGGCATTCTAACAGCCAGATCTTCCTATTTGTGATGGGTCATTCATTGATCTCCAGCCACTTATGTCAGCACAACTTCTTGGTCAGACCTTGTCTCGGCTCACCACGTGCTTGTTGTATCCAACATAATCATAGATTCAAATAGAGTGCACAGACAATAAGATAAAGACATATTGAATAAGCGACCAGTATCAATTATACATTATTTCCCACACTATCATTAAATAAAGGATATATCAGTAACAAGGTCACACACCTTAGTCAACATCACTAATCACTCAAACAAGAGCGTGGGTAATAACTTAACAATATATTATCTATGATATAAGAAAAACAGATATCACATTATATACTCATATTATTATCTCAAATACATATGCAATGTCTATATAAACTCACATAGCAAATAGCAGTAGAAGATCATTTCTCTTTTCATCAATAAACAAAGTCTCACTATACTTTTTGTCTACACTTTGTTTTTCTTTCTTTTTAAAAATATAACAGTGCTCTTACTGATCTGCCTGCTCCCATCAACTGTCTGATGCTCGTCCCATCTACTCTTCTCTCATCCCACAACAACATTGCTCCTTCTGGTCTTTTACCCTCCCTCACTGAGCTTGGAATATCTGGTTTTGCAGTTTGCCCAATAAGCTTTTGTGCTGATCACTTCTGTACCGTATTATGCCACCCACTATCTCTTTTCCTCTCTGCACTATTTGTCAGGTGTCCATTGAGATAAAGAACATTTTCTTTTTGCTTGCCTGTTGAAATCTGCTGTGTAGACAGGCATTTGGTTGGAACTCTTTGACACTGTCCTCTGCCCTCTGTCCTCTCAAGCGCTTTCCAATCCTTTGTTCCCTCCCCCCCCCCATACTTAACCCTGCAATATTTGCTTCCTCCATCTTTGGCATAACTAGCTTGATTATTTGGTATTACCACTAGTCTTTCTACTTTAACTCTGTCCCTTTCCTTCCCTCTGCTGTACTCCACACTGCATGCAGCTCAATTTCGCGTCTCTTCTCTGAACTAGAGCTGGACTCTCCATAACTTCATTTTTTTAAAAAAAAACAACTATAAAATTAAAAAGTCAAAAACATTATATAAGCTACAAAACCTTACAAACAAATATTTTAATTTTCTCTTTTTCTATTAAATTAGAGACCTTTAATAAAATCCTGAGCTTTTTTTTTCTGGCTTCATACAAAAAAAAATTGTGTGTAGTCCTAATGAAATAGTAGTATAGAAAGTAAATGTGTTTGTGTGTTATAATTATGCTCATAATAATTTATTGATATCTCTTATATTATGATAATATTTTCATATAAAATATAATTACTATCATACATGATAAATCTGTGTATTAAATAATAAAATAATTAGTATGTTATGTTCAAGCATAAACATTAAAGTTTTGAAATCTTTTCAATTTTATCAAAAAAACTCTGATAGTAAAATATATTCAATTCCCAATATATATAAAAAGAAAATTGAAAAAATAGTATTTTACGTTATGCAAATATTTTTTAAGGACATTGGAATGTATCTGTTACTAGAATGACTCTTTTTTTTCATTTCAATATTTAAAAAAAATAGCTGAAACTTTGCTATTTTCTATTGATACCTCTTAACTTTGAAGGTTCATAAGTTTTTATTTGAGTCTTGTTCTTAGAATTCTTTAAACAAGTGTTATTTGGAAGAGTCTTCCCTATAAAACATGTTTAAGCAATTCGCAATGACTTGTCTGTATCAAAAGTCATGGAACTTTAAAAATTAACTAAGAACTTGGATATTTCTCTTTGAACACATTATAGATATCTTTGACTGGAATAGCTGAGAACTTATATTATTTCCTTCCAATTTATTCTCAATTGTAGCAGTAGTCAACACTCATTTACAACATCTAGCATGGTTAACTGAAGAATGATAATAAGAATATGAAGAGTACTTAGAACAAATCATAGATTATCTGCTTACATCGGTTATGCTGGTCTCAAACAAGCAAGACCAAAAGCACAAAGTTTGGTTTACACCAAGAGAAACTGGTTTGGATCATTGGAGACTGTTCTCTAAAGATCTTTTTGTCTACAGAAAGAAGTAAGATTCTGTAAGAAGTTCATGATGGGCATGAGTATTTTGTGAAAGAAGCTATATAGATCCGCCTATTTCAGAAATATTGGTGGCCAGGAGTATATCAAGAGACCAAAGACTATGTCAAGAGTTGCCCAGAATGACAAATCTATAGTATAGCAGGAGTAGAGAAATGAGCAGCAATGTCTGTACTGCTAAATCATATCTTTGAGTGATAGAGAATTGACTATGTAGATCCATCCCCAGAGACAGAAGAAGGTCATTGATATATCATTGTACCAGTAAAATATTATATCAATTGGCCTATAGCTAAAGCTAGGAATAGAACTAGTGCCAAGCAGGCTGCACTTTTTCTATATTAAGAAATCTTTTGTCAGTTTGGACTGCCAATGATTTTATTGAAGGACTGAGGGCAACACTTCAATAATGAGCTGTTGGCAAAGTTTCTAGTCTTGATGAATACTAAACATGTGTTTGCCGCGCCATATCATCTATAGAAGAGCAGACTAGTAGAGAAATTTGATGAGATACTCATCAATGGTATTAAGAAATTAACTATTCAGAAACTCAGAGATTAGAATCTATATATCTACCAAGTACTATACTCATACAGAACAAAAGTCTATGCTACTTTGGGCATTACACCATTTGAATTAATGTATGGTACACCCCCAAGACATCTCCTGAATGATATACTTCAAAAGTTGAGATAGAGGCTAGGTAGTAAGAGGATATTAGCTCCAAGAGAAGGAAGGATGAGAGAGAAAGAATATCACATCACTAATATTGAGGGCCTCACTCAGAGACAAGACATGGGTGCTGGAATATTTCAAGAAAATCAAATCATAAAAAAGAATAATCAAAAGAAGTATAGACTGGACGTTTCTTACAAATCCAAAGTTTGAAAGGTGTTAGTTGCCTTTGAAAATATAATCTATGCATTAGTCAGCAAGAAGGGGAATATGGCTAAGTGCAGATAAGTGCTGCTACACTTCGTTTATTTCATACAAGAAGATAACACATACAGTGTGATAGGCAGGGGATGTGATATTTCAGATATGAACAATAGAAAAATAATAAATTTGATAATAGAGATGTATAGAAATACTTTGAGACTGTATATAAGTTGTCCTTTATTCATAAATAAAAAAGTGTCTCTTTTTATAAGAAAACACAATCTGCTCTTGTCATTACGTCTTAGTTTCTTAAGGCTTTCTTCCTTTACTATATTTGGTTATTAGAGTGTATTTACTGCTTAACTAGTGTCGGTGTTACAATTTTGACATCAAGTCATAAATTGTACTTCTTTAGCTCTTAGCTATTCTTTTCTCTTTTACACTAAAGCTTTAGTACTTTCTACTAATTTAGCTCCATATCGCTATGACACAGTTTACCCAGCAGTATGATATAATTATCTTAGCAATCTTTAAAATATTATCTACAGTACTAACTGTAATAATTATTGATCTGATTACTTAATTGTTTATATATATTTTATACTGACAAGATGATAGCTACTACGCTATCCCAATATGAATATGTTCTTATATGTGATAAATCCAACATCCAAGTGTCTGAATTACCACAGGGGAGTCTGTGATAATAGTGCAGCCCAAATCATGTGACACATCAAGAACACTTGGATCATGGCAGACTACGTCACCCTCAAAATCAATTAATCTTTCAATGAATAAACATAAATCTTCTTTCCAACATAATACTTTTGAGTAGCTAGCTGGCTTATTATACAGAATTTTTAACACTAGCAAAGCAGTGTCTTAAAAATACACAGTAATTAGCTAAAAATAATATAAGCTTATTGAGAGCTTAATTGATACAAATCAATACACTTCTCTAAAACATAGCAAACAATATAATATAAAAATGTTATTCTAAAAAGATAGTAACAACATAAACTTATACCAAGTAACAAAAGATATTTTTTAAAGGAAAAGATATAAAAGAAATAGAAAACGTCAAGCTAGGAACAACATTTTTGACAGATTCAAAAACCTTTTAATAACCCTATATGTTAAAGTCTCGCTTTATATTATTGTTGCCATAGTTTCTCATATCTTTTTAATCTCATTTTTAATATAATGACCCTAAATATTTAAATAAGATTCGAGATCTAACAACTTGGGAATATCAGAATGAGATCTGTGCCTTATCAGTACAACAGTAAAATTAATGGACAAATCCAAAAAAAACAATATCTGTTCATTAAAGTCACATTATATTGCTAAGTAAGAGTAAGGGGAGAGCTATAAAGACGTTTAGTTTACTTGATTCAATGGGATATATATAATCTATTTTCATTATTAGTATGTATATATATATTAAAAGAAATTATACTCATCAATAATAATACTTGGATTATATATTTACTAAAAATAAGCAAAAAATCCTACATATATACATATAAGAGAATAATAATAATTATAAATCAAAATTTAGATATAGAAGAAAATAATATCCGACCAACTAATGTGAGCAGCAAGGAAATGCTTAAACAAAAATGAGTGCTAAATAACTTTCTTTTTTTACTATACATACTTTATAGACCAAAAAAACTCAAGATAAAATTTGTAAACATTTTTAAGTAGATAAAAAAGTTTGGTAACTTTATCAGTAATGTTTCTGTAAATCTTTTTTTTGGAAAAAAGATTGTGGCTTTATTTGTACTCCACTCTTTGCTTCCAGCATATGCTTGTAATGTCAGAATATAAGATGGCTTTCTTCATATAAACGTTTATACAAGCTGATATTCTGTTATGTAGAGCATATATAGATATATAGCTATTCTATAGTGTCTCTTATGTCAAATAATATTCTCTTTTCTCTAAAAAAAATATCTCTAACTTTTGAACACTCCAAATTGATGCCTTTTGGAGTGTCTGGTTTATGTATTCAACTAAAAAAAATTGTACTTTTAGAAACAACTCGTATTTTTGCTATTGGGCATTTAAAGAGCTTATTGAAGTGGTGCAAGTTTCCCAAATTTCAGGGTTCTATGCTTTTTGAGAGTGAAAAAATCGGATATTTTGATCAAAATTCGAGTAATTGTAATATAATAAACCTCGAAGAGGTGGATCACAATGTGTCTCACCAAATTACTTAAAGCCAAAAAAAACATTGCTTATTTGATTCGATTTTTAATTTTCTATAATTGAAAAGCTATGATTACCATTGGTGTGCATTTGCATATGCTTGTAGAAATCTTAAAAAATATCATTTCCAGTACACTCATATTTAATCAACCATAGAAAAGGTTTATTTATACTGAGGTATTCGGGATTGTTTATGGGTTAGTATCTCAATAATGGGAAAAGTAGATACTGTGAGAGTGTTATTTATTAAAGAGACAAAATAATATTGTTTATATCTGCTACTATTCAAATCCCTGTAATTCAAATCTCTGTTGTGTAATGGTTGGTTTACACTGTATGAGTGTGTAGTGTACGTGTGCCTGGTGTGTAACAGTTCCGGAGATTGTTAACTTGCCAGGTTCATTAGCAAGAAGGAACCAGTGTTTGGTTGTGGGGTCTGTTCTTCACTCAATTGTGGTGTGTATACCACATATACAAAGGCTCCGTGCTTCAAACTAAAATAGTCTCAAGCGAACCAAAGCTAGACTATGAACCTCAAAATAATAAGTGGAATCATACTATACAGTACTGTAGCGCATTATATTGTATTACAAAACAAAAGTTATAAATCAAAGCCTTTAATCCAACAGAGTATTATTTCTAGGTTATTTGTGCATCCAGTTGAGTTTGGTATACAAGCGCAAAATATCAAAAGCACTAGATCCTATAAATCGATAATTAGTAATCAATAGCATCTTGCTCCCAACCAAACAAAACCTATACGTTCAGTAGCAGTAGATTGTCTCTTTTCTTTCATATTGTGCCGTCAGTCAGTCTGAGCAATAACAGAAAAAAATAGTAAATAAGCAGAGCCTTTAAAAGGTGATTTATATATATGTAATAGCCATTTTACTAGCTTGATCTATCTGTGACCAGGCTAGCACAATTGCAAGCACCACTACTTTTTCATGGTGTATAATGTAACTTATATAAATAATTATAATTATCAATAGAATGGTGTATATTTGAACACTTATAAATATAAAGTGTTTCAGGCAGTTGGGTTATGCTGTATTTATTTCTCGGTTGGATTATGATTGGTTTTTAAAGTAATACAAACCAAGGTCGATTGACAAACACTAGGCTAGACCCTGTTCTTCTTTTTACTTTTATTTTACTCTAAGAACGATGCTTTAACTTGAGGTACGAACGACTTTCAATAGTCAGGCTGTCAATCCCTTCATACTGAAGCACTGGCAGTACTTTTATTTCAAGAAAGTATTCCTACACTTTGTGTTTATTAACTCAAGACACTGGTGAAAAAGCTAGAAGAAAAATGGAAGTCTTTCACACGAAAGAAAAGAAAAGATATAAGCAGCAATTTTTTTCGGGAGTGCTTCTTAAACTAATAAAGTCACAGCATGTGAAACAAACAAACAAGAAAACAAACAAATAAATATACACAAGACTTTAATTAAAGCTTTATAATCAACACAACTTTATACTTCTTTATTGTAGTTAAACGTCTAGCCGATTAATACTTTGTATATCAGTAGTACAGCTAAAATGAACACAGAGGCATATATAGTGTCTCGACAAGTGGCTGTTCAAAAGCATAAGCCTTGTTAACAGAATCACAACAGAAAGTAGAATAAAAAAGGGGATGGGGTCCATAGCAACTGAATAATTTGACATGCATATAGTCCACCAATCGGAAGACATCATTTAAATGTTTTCATGCTAAAGTAAAGTCTAGACCACTATTGCTACTATGCTTCTTTAAGCCCCATGACACATGTGATGCTGCACGGACAGCACGGACCTTATGTGACACAAAAAGAACTAAAAAAAAAAGAGGCAAAAGAAAAAAACAAAAAGTAAAACAAGTGTCTGCACAGCACGTCCTTCAGAATGTACGTGATACTTCTTTAACACCCAAAACCCATATTTTAAGCATAGATATTAAATAAAGAAGTAAAATAGTAATAATATATACATGTTGTCAAGGCTAAAAAATAAAAGAAAACCGAAAAAGGAATAAGAAAAAAACCGAATTTTATAATATATTATCAAACTATCATAATAAAAATAACAAAAAGAACAGCAACTCATGATTGAGACGTCATGAGTTTTATAAAAAAAACACCTATCCAAACAGAACGCGTCAAAACAACTCTCTTCCACATACCATTAATACTTTATACACTTCTTTACTGCTCTCTCACAAACTGCTTTAATCAACATAGACGTTAAAGACGAATCCTGACCAATACAAATCCATTTTGCTAGTCAAATCTCAGGCTTTTATCATATGTAAAACAGTCAGTAGCAAGATATAAGACAACATGTCAAAACCAGTACACAGCAAAAATAAAATACTGAGGTCCAACACTGGTTTGATCATCAATCCATCCAAAGCCTATCCACGCTCAGAAACAAGAGATAAACTGACAGGACTTACTATATTTCAAGGAGTATATGATACTCATCAAAGACACACATTGTGAAGATTATATTTGTCTAGTCTTTTGACAAACAAGGTCAACGATAAAATATATGATCTCCATCCAGGCCTACAGGTATATAAAGCCTCGTTGATTAATCATTCACTGTCTTTTATATTTCTGTAGGGACTTTTCAGGCAAAGTCAAGCAATCAAGAACAGGTTTCCATCCAGGGCCACAGGTACACCAAGACTCGATGAGCATATACTCATTGTCTTTTGTATGCTTCTAGTCTCTTCTGTTCAGGTCAAGCATCAGGGATTCCATCAAAGTCTACGGATTAGGTATATAAAAACTCGATGCGCAATTACTCACTTGTTTTTGTATATTTCTAGTATCCGTTCCATCCAGGTCAAGCTTCAAGGCCCATGTCAAAGTCCACGGTTTCAGGTATGTCAAAACTCGATGAGTAGTTACTCACTTGTTTTTTTATATTTGTAGTATCAAATTCCCTCCAGGTCAAGTATCAAGATTCCAATCAGAGTCCACGGTTTTCAGGTATATCAAAACTTTATGAGCAGTTAATCATTTGTTTTTGTATATTTGTAGTATTCATTCCATCGAGGTCAAGCATCAAGGTTCAGGTCAAGGTCCACGTTTTTCAGGTCAAGGTCCACGGTTTCAGGTATATCTAAACCCGATGAGCAGTTACTCACTTGTTTCTGTATATTTGTAGTATCCATTCCATCCAGGTCAAGCATCAAGGTTCCGATCTCCCAGCTATGGTTATAGGTATAACAAAACCATATTCGCATTTACTCACTTGCTTTTATCTATTACTAGTTTTCAGCCATCTAGGCCAAGTGTCAAGGTTCCGATTTCCCGGCAATGGGTATAGGTATAACAAATCGTTGTGGGAATATACTCACTAGTTATAATATATTTATGGTGTTCAGCCATCGATGTCAGGCGTCAAGGTTCCGATCTTCCAGCCAAGGTTCTAGGTATAACAAAACATTATGGAAATATACTCACTAGTTTTAATATGTTTTTAGTGTTCAGTCATCCAGGTCAATCAACAGGATTCTCATCTCCCGTCCATGGTTATAGATATAACAAAACGTTATGGAAATATACTCACTAGTTTAAATATTTTTCTAGTGTTCCGTCAATCATGCCAAGCGTCCAGGTTCCCATCTTCCTGCCATGGTTATAGATGTAAAAAACATTAGGGACATATATTCACTAGCGTTAATATATGTGTAGTGTTCAGTCATCCAGGTCAAGCATCTAGGTTCTAATCGCCAGTCCATGGTTAAAGGTATAAAACAACATTATAGACGTATACTCACTAGTTTTAATCTAGTTCTAGTCTCCAGCCATCCAGGTCAAGCATCAAGGTTCTACTCGCCCATTCATGGTGGTAGGTATAACAAAATGTTATAGGCATATATTCACTAGCTTTAATATATTTCTAGTGTTCAGCCATCCAGGTCAAGCATTAAGGTTCCGATCGCCCGTCAAAGATTATAGGTATAAAAACATTATGGGCCTATACTCACTAGCTTTAATATTTTTCTAGTGTTCAGTTATCCAGGTCAAGCATCAAGGACCCTATCGCCCGCCCATGGTTATAAGTACAAAAAGCATTATGTGCATATACTCATTTTTTTAATCTAGTTCTAGTCTCCAGGTATCCAGGTCAAGCATCAAGATTCTGATCGCCCGTGTATGGTGATAGGTATAACAAAATGGTATGGGCATATATTCACTAGATTTAATACATTTCTAGTTTTCAGCCATCCAGGTCAAGCATCACGGTTCCGATCGCCCGTCAATGGTTATAGGTATAAAAAAACATTATGGGCCTATACTCACTAGCTTTTATATTTATTTCTGGTCTTCAGCCATCCGTGTCAAGCATCAAGGACCTGATCGCCCGTCCATGGTTATAGGTATAAAAAACATTATGGGTATACACTCACTAGTTTTATCTATTTCTAGTGTTCAGTCGTCCAGGTCTAGCAACAAGGTTTTGATCGCCCGTCCATGGTGATAGGTATAACAAAACGTTATGGGCATATACTCACTAGTTTTAATATATGTCTAGTGTTCAGTCATCTAGGGCAAGCATCAAGGGTCTGATAGCCCGTCTATGTTTATAGGTATAAAACAACATTATGGGTATATACTCACTAGCTTTAATATATTTCTAGTATGCAGTCATCCAGGTCAAGCATCAAGGCTTCGATCGCCAGCCGATAGTTATAAGTGTAAAAAAAGCGTTATGCCCATATACTCACTAGATTTAATATATTTCTAGTATTCAGCCATCCATGTCAAGCGTCAAGGTTCAGATCGCCCGTCCATGGTCATAAGTATAAAACAACATTATGGGCATATACTCATTAGCTGTAATATACTTCTTGTGTTCAGTCGTCCAGGTCAAGCATCAAGGTTCTGGTCTCCCCGCTATGGTTATAGGTATAAAAAAAACATTATGGGCATATACTCACTAGATTTAATATATCTCCAGTCTCCAGCTATCCAGGTCAAGCATCAAGATTCCGATCTCCCCGCCATGGGTATAGGTATAAAAAGCATTATGGGCATATACTCATTATTTTAATCTAGTTCTAGTCTCCGGCCATCCAGGTCAAGCTTCAATGTTCCGATCTCCCGCTTTATGGTTATAGGTATAGCAAAAATCGATGAGCAATCACACTCGGCTTTATTTATTTCTAGTGTTGAATCCACCAAGATCATGCTTCACGGATCCGGATTCAGTCCGTGGCTATAGGTATACGAAAACTCGATGAGCAATTACTCACTGGATTTTATATATTTCTAGTGTCTACTCATCCACGGCAATTATCAGGATCCGATTTTCATGAACTGTTATAGCTAACCAAGTTTCCTTTTAACCTTTACTTAAAACAAACTATACTCTTTATTTATACTTACTTTTGATGGCAAAGAACGATGATCAAATCTACATCCATTATGGAAGGTATACAAGTCGTTCTTGGCCATTACTAACTTAGACGTATATATGACTACTGTTTTTACTCTCCAGGCCAAACAGCAAGGATCAAAACTCAAATATGCGCTACAGGTAAACAAATCTTCTTGAGCTTTTACTTACTGTCATTTATATATTTCTAGTGTTTTTTCCCTTAAAGTTCAAATATCAAGGATCCGATTTCAAATAAGGTTACGGGTACACACTTTTCTCTCTGTCTTTACATGCTTTCTTTCGTATTGGCCTAGTTTTATTACGATCTGGCTACACAATGAAAAATTTGGTTCCTTCCAGTGCGACAGGTATATACATCTAGTTCGGCCTTTAGTTACTGTTGGCTTTATTTCTCTACTGGCTTCACAGTTCAAGCCAGCCATCATGGATCCTATATCCGTCCAGTGTTACAGGTATACACTTCTCTTTGGGATTCTACTTACTGTCGGCTTTAATTTTCTACTGTTCTTAAAGTCAAGGCCAACGACTAATCATCTGATATCCGCCTAGAATTACAGATATAAAAATGTTATTGGGCCGTTACTTATAATTGTTTTTGTTTCTCTAGTGTCCTTGCAGTCAAGGGTAACGAGCAAGAACCCGGTCTCCATATTGGGATATAGTGTTACACATCTCTTTGATTTTTGACTTGCTGCAAACTGTATTTTTTCTCGTGACTTTACAGTCAAATTCAACACTCAAGGATCCGGTTTCCATCAAGTTTTACAGGTATACAAATCTGACAAGTGCTTTTATTTAATGTGTCTTTTTTTTTTGTCAAGTGCCTTTACTGTCTATGCCAATGATTCCGAATCCGAGCCCTATCCAGAGTGACAGGTATACAAATATGTTTGCGTCTTTATAACTTTTAGTTTTATATGTCTAGTGCCTATACGGTTTAGGCTGAAGAACTAGGACTTGATATTCATCCAGACTTGCAGATATATATTTTTCGTTGGGCCGTTGATTATTGGCTTTTTTTATCCGTCTATTGTTTTTACTGTCAAGGGCAACCATCAAGGATTCGATCTCCATCCAGTATGACAGGTATACACTTTTCTTTGGGTTTCTACTTATCGCTTGTTTTTTTTTTGTCTAGTTTTTTCACCGCCCAGGTCGAAGAACAAGGATTTCTTCTTCATCCACGGTTACAGGTATACAATTCTCTTTTAGCCTTTGCATAACGCTTGTTTGATTTTTCTAATTTCATTAATGTCTATGCTAAATAATAAGCATCTACTCTCCATCTAAGGCCATAGGTTTAAAAAATATTTTTAAGTATTATTTTACTATTTATTAATTAATTAATTATTATTTTTTAATTTTACACAGCCAAGGCCAATCGATCCAGGTTTACTGTCCTCTAGGGTAACAAGTATATGTACATACCTGATCGTTTACTTACTGCTTGTTGTTTCGAGTAATTTTTATTTAGTCAAACTGAATTACCAAAGTTTTACTATCTACCTAGTGCCCGAGGTATACAGGTCTCATTTAGTACTCACGTATCACTTATTATTCTGTCTAGCTTTTTTATAGTTTAAGCCAGCAATCGGGTTTTTAATCTCCATTAAGGATTAAAGGTATACATGACTATGTGAACCTTTACTTACTAGCTATTATATTTTCTAGTCTTTTTACAGGAAAGGCCCACAATTAATATGAGTTGTTTATCCGGGGGGGACAGGTATACAAATCTGCCAAAAAATCTACTTACTATATATTTGCATAATGTTTTTACAGCCGAAGCTAACGATCAAAGCTTTGATATTCTTTTGGGCTCACAGGTATAAAAGTCTCTTTGACTTTTTAGGTACTATCAGTTGTTTTGTTCTAGCCCTTTCTTCTCCGTAGCAAGCGTTCAATGCTCAGCTCTACATCAAAGGTCGCAGGTATACAAGAATCTTTAAGCAATTTACTAAAAATTAGATCTTCCTAGCGTTTACATAGTCAAGGCAAAATGATCATGTTCTTTCTATCTATTCAAGGTTCTAGATGCACACGCACATTTTAGCATTTATTCTTCACTGGTTGAATCTTTTTAATCTTTGACAGTCCATGCCGAGAATCAAGGTTGCACTTCAAAAAATAGGGTTAAGGTATACATGCCTTTTTAAGCATTTACTTACTACTAGTTGCTTTATTCAGACTTTATACAGTCGAGACCAAAGATCAAGAGCCCGATTTCCGCATAGATTTACAGGGATACAAGTGGCTTTCTTTACCCATTAACATATTGCTAGCTGTTTGAAGCAGTCTTTTTACAGTTCAATTCAACAGTCAAGGTTCAAATCCCCGTCAAAAATCACTGATATACTGCCACTTTTTAGTATTTACTTACTGCCAATTGTGTTTCTTTAGTCTACTCGCAGAAAAGGCCAACAATCAAGATGCCACTCTCCTTCTTGGATGTTAGGTGTACCAGTATCTTTGGGTATTTACCTATTACCAGCTTTAGTTCGGTAGTCTTTTCACAATTGAGTCCAACACCCAAGATTCCATAGTTCATGCAGGGTTACAGGTATATATACCTCTTTGAGCATTTGCTTGGTGTCTGCTATATTTGTCTAGTCTTTTCATAGTCAAGGCTACTAATTGAGATTCCGCTGCTCATCTGGGGTAAAAGGTATATATGCTTTTTTTTAATAGTTAATTATTGCTTGTTGAAATTGTCTAATAATTTTACAGTCAACGCTGATGATCAAGTTTCTGCTATTCGTCGAGGTAACAGGCGTACACCCTCCTTTGAATATCTTTCTGTCATCCATCATATTTATCTAGTCATACCATAGTCCACACCAAGGTTCAAGATTTTAGTCTCCACCCAGATTCACAGACATTCAAGTATAATTGCCCTTTTAGGACTGCCGGCTGCTATTGCCTATTGCTTTTAATATATAGGTCAAGGGATAAATTTGCTACTCTCAACCATGAGCTACAGGTATCACCGTTTATTTTGAACATTTATTTATTATTGATTACATTTGATTAGTATTTTAAATCCGAGTCCAACGATCAAGCTTCAGCTTTCCGGGAAGGGTTGAAGATATCCATGTATCTTTGATTTTTTTTAATATCGACTGAATTTCTTTGGCGTTTGCACATTCAAGTCCATTGATCAAGTCTTTGGTCATTATCAAGTTTCCACTCAACATTATTGGGTAAAGGTATATAAGATTCTTAGATTACTTTTTTACAGCCAATGTCATTTATCAAGCGTTTTTAGAGTCCTGGTCAACGATCAAGATTCTGCTATTAATTCAACGTCTTAGATATATAAGTGTATTTAAATATTACTTTACTACTGATTCTATCTATTTAATCTTTTTTTTTCTTTTTCTTTTTTACATTCTATGCTAGCCCTCACGGCTCTAGTCTCCATCAAGGCTTATAGACATACAAGGTTTTTTTATTGGAATATGTTCTCACTATCAGTTTTAATTTTTCTAGTAATTTCACAGTTCATACCAACGATTAGGCGTCCGATTTCCATCCAGGGCTACAGGCATACATCTTTATTACACCATTTACTTACAGCCTGTTTTATATGTCCAGAATCTTCACAGCTCATGTCAACAGTCACGGTTTTGACCTACATCTCCAACCATAGGTATATATATATTTCCGAGAATTTACTTACTATTAGGTGTATTTTTCTAGTGTTTTCATAGTAAAGACCAACGATTAATATTCCGACATTTTCCTACAGTCATAGACATACAAGTCTCTTTGAGCCTTTAGTTACTTTAAGCTGTATATTCCCATACTTTTTACAGCAAAGACCAGCGATCAAGGTTTCACTCTCCATAAAAATCCTCAGGTATACAAAGCTCTTTAAATATTTTCTTACTATCAATTAGATTATTCTAGTGTTTACACAGTCAAAGCCAAACTATAAAGCCTCTGTTGCCCGTCCAAGTTCTCCAGTATATATATATATATATATATATATATATATATTGAGCATCTACTTACTGGTTGTTGTTTTTAGTTATCTTGACATAGTCAAAACCAACGATTAAGGTTTCACCATACATCCAGGGTATGAGATACACATGTCTCGTTTAATATTTAGCTATCAACTATTATTTTGTCTAGCTTTTTTTTTTATATATTTTAAGCCAACTATCAAGTTTTGAGTATTTATTCATGATCACAGGTATATATTTCTTTTTGAACATATACTTATTGTTGGCTTTCTTTTTTTAGTCTATTTACCACCAGGGCGAACGATCAATATTCCGCTGCCCATTTTGGGCCATATGTATACATGACTCTTTAAGCAGTTAATACCTGTCGCTTTTATTTGTCTAGTCTTTTAATCGCCAAGTCCAAAATTTTTGGCTCTGCTCTACATCATGGGCCGTAGGTATACAAGTCTCTTTGTAAATCTATTCACTGATGGTTATAAATACTTATAATTTCACAGTTGGTGTCAAAGATCATTGTTTAACTCTTATTAATATGTTACAGGTATACATTGTTTAGTTGCCCATTTTTCTTTGAATGATGCTTGTATTTGCTTATTTTTTTTTCTCTTCGTAGTTTAGGTCAATTATCATGGTTCTATTCTTTATTAAGGATTAAAGACATAGGAGGAGTCTTTAAGATTTTCTCACTGAAAATTGTATTTACTAATTTTTTTACAGCCGATACCAGGTATCAGTATTCTACTCTCTATTGTGGGCCACAGCTATATTTGTCTTTTTTTATTTGTCTTTTTTTATTTGTCTTTTTTTTACTATTTCGACAGCAAAACCCAACGCTAAAAAACTCAATCTCTATCAAGGGTTACAGGTATACCAGTTTCTTTGAATATATTACTACAAATTATTTTTGTATATTATTTTAAACAGACAAGCCCAACGATCAAGATTTCGGGCTCGAGTATCATATACCTGCATATGTATTTGTTTCAATAACTACTTTATGCTGTTTCTATAGGACCTTACAGTCATATTTAATGCTAAACATTAAAACTTTAGTTTTAGGTATGGATTCTAGGTATACAACAATTTTTGACCGCTCAGTATTACTTGCTTTATATAAGAAGTATATGTGTAGTTGAAGCCAAATAATTTAAGCTGGTTAAAGATATAAAAGGCTTTTGAGAAATTCACCGACACCTATATCTTTTTTATGTATTTGATATCAAGGATGAGTAACAAATTTGTGCTCCCCATCATTGTTTAAAGATATAAAAGTATTTTTTAAATTATTTCTTTTATTAATGTTTTCATTTCAGTAGTGTATTTCCAATTGATTTAAAGGATCAAGTTTTTGCCTCCATTATAGACTAAACGTATACAGTGCTATTTGAAAATTTAAATAACGTAATTTGCTTTCGTCTAGTACTCACAGTCAAAACAAGTATCAGGGCTCCACGTTTCCTCATAGGATAGAAGTGAACAAGACTCTCTGAACATTTAATTACTGCCTCTTTTAAATACAGCTTGGCCTTACCGTACTTACATTCGCTACTTATCCTGTGGCTGCAAGGAATCGCATAACACTAGCATAACGTTATTACTGCTCATCATCTATCCCAATTAACAACATTAGCAACTCGGCATACTTTAGCTTATTTGTTAGTTTCGGGTATGTTTAATTCAGCCACTATATTATCCACTGTATTGTATATCGCAGACCTCTGGATATATCCTCACAGTATCCTCCTCATGCTAATATGAGCCACGAAACTGATCCCACTCAATCTCTAATATTCAATCATTATAGCTACCACCATCACTTTTGAAACTCTAGTATCTAAACCAATAGCGTATTAACAGTTGAAGGTCAGCTATACATATGTATATGGCTACTCATGGGGCTATCTTCGTCGTCCTCGTCGCCACCCAGGGAATATTCCCTGAACTAGACACCTTATTCGCCATTTATTTAACCTAATAGATCATACATACGCTCAATCAGCGTATCCAATGCCACACACTAGATATCCATATCGAGCGGCCACTTCCAACTTATTCTTGATATTGAATTTGTCCTTAATCATATAGCAGTTCCATCTACATTAGACATTACAATATTCGAAGCTAAATCAGCTTTGGCTATTCTCTAGCTTTTTCGCCTTTAAATACATTACCTCCAATACATATTACAAAAAAATATTATGAATGGTTTCATTCACTGTGCAAATTTTGATATATTTGTGTTGGTGTTGGTATGCCCAAAAAAAGAATTGAATATAGTGGTTGGCGGTGTCAATCTTGATAGCATTGTGTTGGTGTTGGTACGCCCAAAAAAAAAGAATTAAATATAGTTGTTGTTGGTGTCAATTTTGATAGCGTTTTAAAGTTATGTTGGTACGTGTCAAAAAAAAGAAATATGTTATGGTTGCTGGTGTCAGTTTTGATAGTGTTGTAAAGTTGGTGTCAATTCCAGTAAATTTGTAAAATCAATTTAGGCATGGAGGTTTGACTGAGGATTCCCGAAAGGGATGAGGTATGTAAAAAGAAGATTCAAGGCATCGTTAGAAAGGATTTTTTTCTTTGTTTTTGTTGCGGCTCAGTAACGGTTATTTTTGATAGACAGTTCTCTCTGGACAGTATCAATCTCGAAATTCTGTCTATACCAGAACGAAATTGAATCGAAAATTTATTTAAAAAAAAAGCACCGCATGTGTAACCGTAGCAAAGGGCATGATTCAATAACGCAGCTGGTATGAAAAGGGGGAAAAAACTGGAGGAAGGTACGCTTTTGTTGCGAGAGGGCGAAAAAGTTCTTTTTTGTGGTCAAAAGAGTTGTTGAGCCTATATTACTGCAAAGGAAAAGAGGACGCCACAGCTTTTGTTTTAGATTGTATCTGCTCTATGTTATCCTTGAGGGACAGTGAGAACCCAAGAAAGCGCATCCCGTAGGCATGTCTTCGTAAAGGGATAGAACAGATCTGAAGGATTCTTAGTTCTACCAGAGAGAAATTAACCTAAAGTCAAGTACAGTTGACCAAGAGGGAGGAAGTAGCAGCTCTTACCAAGGCTTGAGCAAAAAAACGTGGACTCAATGTCATGTCTAACGTAATGACAATTGGTTTCGATGGGAGGAAGGCGTCATCATATTCTCATTACCATGGCCCACACCCTGGAAATGAGAGAGAGAGATGGAGGGTCGAGTGGGAACATATTGGAAAATCATTATATATTGCCTACCTTTTCACATTATCTTCCTCGATCAGAGTGAGATAAGTGTAAAATAGCCGTAGTGCGCATTGTATTTTTAAACTGTATAGTATCAAAACATATCGATATCTTGTTGCTTTAGATGTCAAGCTGGTTTGGTTCTATTGATATATCCAAAATTAGATTTAATTATCATAAGGGTATCTTTGGAGTACTAAATGGGCAATATAAAAGTAAGAATAATAGCAGTAATACTTAACGAGTCAGTTATAAGGTCAAGATAGTTTGATGTGCCATGGTAAGGGCAAATCATCAATGAGCATTCAAGCTATATGATTGCGAGCGGGATAAAAATTACTTTTTAATTTTTTTTTATAAAAAATTCCAATACAGCCGTTGCTGCGTCTATTGAAGAAGAAAAAGGGAAAAAAATCAATGGACCCGTTTACTGGCACTCATTTCTCTCCTGTTGACACTCATGCCTGATTCTCGCACTAATCCTGATGTTGACGCTCTTTTTGAAGACGACCCGGGATCGCTCGATGAAGTTGTTGACGATGAAGATGCTGAAGACCTCAAACTAGATAATGCAAACACAAAAGTGTGGCTAGTCAAGGAAAGCATTGAATACATATATCATACATATAAGGATAAACAGGGAATCTAACATTGCATATATAAATATAAAACAAATAGGTTCCGAAATTCCTTGCAAACAAATGGAAAGCGATTGACCAAGACAATGTTAATTTGGGATCAGTCCGGATCTACAGTCAGTAGGTAGATTACTGTGATTAACAAGCAATATATTGACTTTTTTTTGTTTATCCGTTTTCTTCATTTTCGCTCTTTATTTTCTTTAAAAAATAATAATAGGCCACCGCCTGGACGTTCGAGCGCGGTAAATACATAAATGAATTACATATCTTTACATGTATACCATGCATATACATAATTTGATAGTGGAGAGTAGCTGACGCAAGTCTATATCACGTTTAGATCTCCTTGGTATTACCCGAAAATGAAGTGACTGAGAACATCCCTCGTGAATACAGCATTTCGATTTTACCAGGCGAGGTCACCAACAAATTTGTATTTACTGAGAGCGAGCATGGTGGTAAGCAAGAAATAATAATATTTATTTATTTTGCTTACAATGTTTTGTGATTTGTGTAGGTAAATCAATTAGTGGAAGAGTACACCACGAATGCGCAGCCACGCCTACACAATTCGGCACATATCGTGACATCATGCGAAAGCGTGTCATTGATGCTGGTACTCCTCAGCGTACAGTACAGGTTCTTGGACAAGACAATCAGCCTGTATTTGTACCAGGAGCAAGTAGTAGCATGCCAAGTAGCAGCTTCTCTGATTTTGTTGTAAGATTACTCTACATATATTCTTCTTCTTCTTTTAATGCGCTTATGGAGACCTTTGTGCTGATGAGCTATCTATTATTAAATGTCTAGACTGCCAAAAAACCCAGAACAGACAAGGAAAAGGCTACTCGTATGCCTCGCAACGAATTGATGGATTTGCTATTTGCTGCATTTGACAGATATCCCTATTGGTCCTTCAAGGGTATTGTGGAGCACACAAAACAGCCAGCGCAATATCTCAAGGAAATCCTATCTGAAATTTGCATCCTCAACAAGCGTGGACCTTATGCAGGAAACTATCAGCTGAAGCCAGAGTACAAACAACGTTCTGCGGCTGAAAGACCCAATGGTGACAAGGAAGACTCCAAGGATATTTCATCATCAGAAGAAGATGATGAAGAGGAGGAAGCAATGGAAGCTATTCACGTCTAAAGTTCCGATCCATCCTATATTCTATACAATGTAGAAAGAAATCGTCCCCCTCTCACCCTCTATCTCTCTTTCTCTCTTTCTCTTTCTCCAGCAATTAACTCGCATACACCCATACATATACATTAACGCAATCTACACCAAATCACTCAAGAACACATCAACTTACATACAAGCGTATTTAAAAGAAAAATCCCACACACACATATATATATGAAGATATGTCTGAAGAAGCTATAATAGAGAACTGCTATAGATATCAAGGGAACAAAGGATAGTCATCTTTGACGAGCTTGGTATTTTTGATGTCGATTAGTAATAATGGGTATGCTCAAGAGAGTCTATGGAACAGTCTACAGCCTGTCAATAAGATTATCTTATCAAATCTTGATGTAAAAAGCCAATTGTACGACTACTTGTGGAATGAGAGAATGCATGACAAAAAATATAAAAATTCGACAACAATTGAGAATGGCGTACATTATCAAGCCAAATACTATATAACAAAAAGCCGGTTTAGAAGCCATTATTTTTGTTGTCAAGTATGGCTGCTTTTTCGTTTTTAATATTAGGAGTTACCACCATCTGTTAACTCTATCCACTTTCCCTTACTTGATGATATATATATATATATATTAATTTGATCTTAAAGTGATTTGACACCCCACTTTATCTTTGTTTCATATTCAAAAATAGCAGAGGTTGACCTGAATGAAGGTTACCATCGTTTCTGTTTTATTTTACTCTTAGTTCTTTGTGATATTGTCTATTATATAAAGTATTTTTAGACTTCTTCTGGGATGTATTAAAGAGACAAGTAAAATGAAACACTAATTAGAATTATCCAGCTTTAGCGTTCTTTCTGTAGCTGTATTGCTGTCTCAAATCAGCTTAGTCATTCTCAATTGCTTTCTTTTGAGCGGGTCCGTGCGTTCATATTTAGTTTATCTTGGGAATACATATAAAATAAGTATGAGTTTAGGTGTTCATAATTTCTTAGTTTTTAGTTATATTTTATCAATAAGCAAAAGGAAGAGGGACACTAGTTGATAGCCTATATATATATATATATATATATATCTGAGTCATAGTATCAGGTTTATCATTCTCTGACCTTTTCATTAACTCCTCCGCATCTATTTGTTCCCACCGATGTATCTATCCCCGACCACTTCATTGTCTATTCTCAATACAAGCTAAAAAGGTCTTTTATTATTATTAATATTATTAGTATTATTATTCAATAACTTTGATCCCAGCTTTCGCCATTCCCTCTGCATAAGCCTTTGGTTGCATCCCACTAAATATATGTACCAAAAAAAACAGTTAGAAAAATATGTCTTTTCTTTTATATTTCTTGAATTTTGATTCATTTTCTGGCCTATGGTTCAATATTGAGGCAATTTACTTTGAATATAATCGTTCTTTTTTTTTTTCGTCCTCCTCTTCTTCCTCTTCTTCTAATCTAATATTATTTATATAAAACAATATAGTATGGTATAGTATAATACATGGCCTATTTATTTCTTTATTCTTTCTATTTTCTCTCCCCAAAAATACTATGAAGTCTAGGTCAATAGGTCAATAAGTAGGTGCCTAACTCAGGGACAATTAAATGCAATATATTTTATTTTATTTACTCTTTTGTTCGCAGAATCTATTTTTATCTTTATAATATTTTTAAGTGTAGAAATAATGGTAATTTAAATAATTTATAATTTTAGTATAAGAAATATACCTACTATATATTTATTCTTTTATTGCCTTTCTTCTTTAGGGTATAAAAATAAAAATAAAATTGTCAAAGAGAAAACAAGTACAGTTTACTGTAGTTTAAAAGACTTCTTTAAGCCTACACACCTTCTAAAGACTATACATTGGATATTGAACATTAAAGACTTGTTAAGCAAAAAAAACGTGGTATTTGGTCAATGTATTCTATTTTTATCGTTCAACAGGCTCTTAACAGTGCTCCGCTACAAAGGCCTTTTTTTTGTGTGGGTACACATACACACATACACACACACGCACATACGCACATACGCACGCACATACGCACATAAAATTTTAAACCATCTTGTCATCCCCTCTATATTTGTAATATCTATTTTATTTTATTTAATCTTTCTTTATTTTGGCTCCTTCGAGTTTCTGTGGTTTAACGATCGTTGTGACTGAGATTAGGCGGAACAAGGTCCACAGCCGCTCTCCACTTTATTGTTTTTTTTTGTTTTCTTTTTTTTTGTTTTCTTTCTCTTCTTCTCTTTCTTTTCTTTTTCTATTTATTGATCATTAGAAGTAAGGAAACTTATCTCTCCTTCAAGAACAACAACAAAAAAAACACCAAAGAAGAAAGAAACTTCTGCGATCTTTTCATGCCAGCTCATCCCCCACTTCCTCCAATCCTTTCACAGCAATCGCCTGGAATGGACCTCCGAGACATGCCCGAAGCAGAAGGCAATCGCTCACCAGCCATGCATCCAGTCAAACATGAACCTGTCTCACCTCCAAGTCTTAGTCTTGCCTCGCCTAGGGCAACTCACTCTCAACCATGGTCTGTCAGGTCAGATGATGGAGCAAACTCTAATCCAATGGCACTCGATAAAGTCCTGTCAAGCACGAATGGCGCCGGTAGCCATATTCGTCATCTCAGTGAGTAAGTCACAACCATTCAAAGATATCTCATTCGCACATGTATCCTATCTACATGTTACATTTTGTTCACAAGATGTCTTTCTTATTTTCAGACCAGAGGAGCCTAATAAGCGTCCCAAGACAAACTTAGGAGAGCCTAAACGGGATGACAATAAGCCTTTTAGGTTTGCACAGCACCGAAACGTTCTTCCTAGACCACTTCACACTGTTAGTTCCCAATCCCAGTCTCAATCCCAGTCTCAGTCTCAGTCGCATTTGCAGCTACCGACAAGTGCATCGTTGTCGAAAAGACTATCTGCCAAGCATGGCAAAAACACGCGAAACCTAACCATCTTTCCACCCGCATACACAGATCAGCTTGCACTTGGCATACGTTCTGCACCACTTAATTCTGGATTTAGACAGCAGCAGCAGCAACAGCAGCATCAGCAACAACATCAGCAGCAGACACAGCAGCAGCAACCTCACACTGCTTATTTCCACCCCCCACAGCAGCCACCTTCTACAGCCGGGCGCACCAATGGTTCGACGCTTCTCCAGCCCGGGCACACTCTTGCTCCTCTCCTATCTCCTCGAGCACCCGTTCGCTTCCACAAGGATGCAGACAAGACGTTTCCTCCTTCCCCTCGAAAACAGGAATTTGCTATACCACCAATTGTACCATCCCAGCAACAGCCTTCCCATCACACCACTAATTTCCAACATCAATCGCAACCACAATCCCAGCAACAACAGCAATCACAATCACAATCCCAGCAACAACCGCAACCGCAGCCACAACCGCAGCAATATGTCTCTTCACCTTCGCTGTATGGCAGTGGTGGTGGTTATCAGGCAAAGTCTAGCTCTGGATCTGGATCTGGCTCTGGCTCTACCTCGGCCTTACTTCCTACTACTGCCGCTGCTGTCCCTCTTCCACCTCAGACTCCTACCACTACAACATTTGCTGCTCTTCAACGCCAACAGTTTCTCCAACCATTCGAACATTTGTTTGACACGATCGAAACCACTCGCACTCTCAAGACTACCCTAGATGATCAGATTAGACGTTCGTCTAGTCTTATGCAAACCCTCCAAGCATCCTCGACTACCATTGAAGGGCTCATCCGCAATCAAATCAAAGAAGCGCATAAGGAGACAACCAATCGCTTCCATAACACTATTAATGATATCCTTAAAAGGCTTGATGCACTCGAAAATAACTCTGCCGTGCCTGCTACTGCTATTTCTACTGCTAATAACACTGCTTCTAATACAAACACGACTACGCCCACAACCTCTAATGCTAATGCTAATGCTAATACTCCTGCTGCCAGCCACGCAAACAACCATCCTTCGCATTCTCACTCTTCTTCTTCCCCCTCCTCCTCTTCTCCTTTGTCTACTTCAATTAATGAATCCATCGTCGAATCTTCTTCTGAATCCAACCACCATCCTCCTCACGCACACGCGCACGCACACACGCACCCTCACTCTATCTCTCACCCTCACCCTCATGTACACACACATGTACCACCTGAACCAACCACACCTGCCAAGATCAATAGAGAGCATCTCCGGAGTCCTCCTACCATTGTACGTTCTCAGAATGAGATTGGACCTGATGAATACCAAAGCATGCTTAATGCATTACGCGAACGTCTTGACCGTCTTGAACGACAATTAGAGGTTTAATGGGGGGTTTTTTTTTCCTTTTTTGAAATGAAAAGAAAAAAGAGAGAGAGAGAAAAGAGAAAGAGAAAGAGAAGATATTGAAACATAATATTTTATTTCTTTTACTATTACTATTACTGCTTTTACTGCCATCATCATCATCATCATCTTTATAACTTTTTCGAGATACCTCTTCTTATTTATGCTATGTAATTCTTTACTCTTTTTTCTTTCCTTTTGCTTTCTCTCTCTCTCTATTACTACTGCTATTATTATTATTATTATTATTATTTATTATATATCACAAAAGGCCTGTGGCTGTGCTGGATTTATCTATATCTTTTTTTTTGTTTTTTTTTTTAAAAACTTTCTTTTTGGCTTTTCGTTAATTCATTTATTCAACTCACACCAATTTTACTCATTCAATTACTCATTCATTTATTCATTTGTTGTGGCTATTATTATTATTTTTTGTATATGTCTCTCTATCTCTGTCTGCTTTGCCGAATTATAATACTCAGAATCCAATCAGTAGAAATAAAAAATAATAATAATTTGCTCTAGACAGCATTCACACAGACTCGTGTAACAAGCCAATAGGGTTCCAAATATGTAGAATAAACACATGTTAATTTGTAAAAGACAGAGACGGCGACTACGATGAAAAGAGAGAGAGAGAGAGAGAGAAAGGGGAGGGGGAGGGGGAGGGAGAAATGGACAATAAAATTTATTTATAATAATAAAATAAAAATATAAAAAGCTGTTTCCGTGGATAGCCGAGTATTTCCTTAGACACCGAATTAATGGATAAACCAAGCATGAAACTCTCATCTAAGAAAGAAGGTTGGATATTTAACGCTGAAACCTAGAATATTTTTTTCCCTTGAATGTCTAGCATTGACTCATTGACTTTTTTTGGGGGGAGATTTTTTTTTGTTTAGGGAAAGCAAACAAGTCATCCCTTTTTATCTGTATGGTTCTATCTTTCTACATCTTTATCTCATATTCACACACTCGCATATGAGATTTATAGGTAAAAGCGGATCGACGAAGATCAGCTTTTATTTCAAGTCCTTTTGACGTCCAAACTCAAATGAAGTATAAGATACATCAAACTACTATTCATAAAGGCAGTGCAAAACCCCCTATTTTATACAGAAAGAAAGAGTCTATTTTTTATCTGATTTATCTGTACTGTTGTAATTGTAACTCTGGACCTGCGACGATTGTAACAATGATAACCAAAAGGCTGCAATATTCATGCTGGTGCAACAGATAGGTTGCTTATTCTGGTTCGCCTGTAATATCTTCTTTTGTAGTCGCTTCGTACTTTACTCTCAACCTGGCGTGTTAAATAAGTATGCTGTATACGTTATCTGTGCTTTTAGTCTGAATCATTAGAACCTATCAGAAATACCCTCTTAGTTATACTAAAATTGATATTATCCATATTAATCATTAATGTCAATTCCTGGTTCTGTATACACATCTATTTTACCATGCACGGTACGCAACAAGACGCAGGTGCCACGTCGTACAGCCCATGATGATCTCTCCCTTGCAGACAAATAATAATAGAAAGAAAGAAAAAATAACTTGATAATTAAGAACAGTAAGAATTCAATCTACCAAAGAAAGAAAGAAAAGATCACTGAACAAAGTCAATCTATCTCTCAATTCAACCTAGTCTAGTACATTAGCTATTTACATTTACCCACCCTATTTTATTTCTGCTTTTGCTTTTGCTTTTGCTTTTAATTTTGCCTTTTCACCTTTTTTAGGTTTCCGTCTCTCTTTCTTCTATTTTATATTTAAATAATCACATTCATGACAGACACACACCAAAGCACTCAAATACAGCAGTTAGTCAATCCTGATATTCACTGTAAGAAATCCTTTGCTTAATAATCGAATATACATATACATATAAATGTGCACAGGTATAACTGCCGACCTCTATTCAAATGATACTCAAAAACAGCGCCAAGTTCTACGACAACACTTTTCACCCAATGCCTCCTTTGTCTCACCACTACTTCGAACTAGTGGTATAAAAAATATAGGACAGTAAGTTAAAATTATATTTCTATTGATCTATTGATCTATTGAGCTAGATAAATAACAGGAAGAAGTCTAGTTTTGTCTTCTTTTCTTGATTCAATTATTATGACTATGATTACCTTTATATATTTATATAAGAGTATATATGATATCTATTATACACATATGCATATACACACAAACACAAAAGTGTTTTTCTAGTTTGGAAAACGCTCAATAGAGACCCTCCTACAATCGAAAAATCATGTTCCAACCAACACCACTGTGTCATCTTCATGACCCAACATCTCCGTCCACGTTTATTCCCATTACTACATCTCGCACTTCCTGTAATCGTCACCCTCAAATTTCGAGAGTCTGAATCAGGAAAACTAAAGGTCGAACACCTTGAAGAGCACTGGACTGTTGAAGGTATGTGTATATGTGTGTTTATACGTACGTGCATAGAATATATCATTTGTCTACTAGAATACAAATAAATAATGATTATATATATACATATATATATATATTTATAATGTAAGGTTTATTGCAAACTGTACCCCTCATTGCATTCTGGCATGATCGAGTATTGCGTACTGCAATGGGTAAAATTTTGACAGTTACGGGACATGCCATGCACACTGTTATTGTGACATCTCAAAAAATGTCACAGCGTAGTATTGAACTTGAAGGTGACAGAAGGGTACTGGTCGATCAAAATATGGTCAACCAACAATCTGCAATCATAATGTCTGAATGCAACGAATGAAGCTATTTCATTGGAACCTTTCAATATTTTTTTTAAAATTTTTTCTTATTTTTTGCTAGTTGTATTTCTTCTTTTTCTTCTTCTTCTTCTTCTTCTTCTTTTATAATTATCATTATCATTATCATTATCATTATCATTAACATTATTAGCATTATTATTATTATTATTATTATTATTGTAGCAAGTAAATAAAGCAGATATTCATTAAATAAATAAATCAAAAAGAAACAGAGAGATATAGAGAGATAATACGATGAATACATTAATTGATAGTATATTTTACTATTATAGACATTATTAAAAATATAAGTATTAGTACAAGTACAATTACGTATGTACGTACGTATGTACGTACGTATGTATGTGTGTATGTATGTGTGTATGTATGTGTGTATGTGTGTATGTGTGTATGTGTGTATGTGTGTGTGTGTGTGTGTATGTGTGTATGTGTGTATGTGTGTGTGTATGTGTGTATGTGTGTATGTGTGTGTGTATGTGTGTGTGTATGTGTGTATGTGTGTTTTATATATATATATATTAAAGAAAAGGAACAAAGTCTGTTTTGTTTGGTTGTTGGGCTTAAGTGCAGAACCAGTCAACTCCAACTGTGCAACTGGATGGTCGAGTTTGGCCAGGAAAAGCATTATTGAGTTCCAGCTTTCCACTTAGGCTAGACAATGGAACCTCGTGTCGAAGTTGAGGAGCGGTGGCCTTTAGTGCTCTCTTGAGAATCCTATTGCCGTCTACCAAGATGATCGTGATGTGTACGGCTCCACTGTGCGTCACCCAGAGCCAATTTTGTCTAGTTCCACTAGCTTTGAAGAAAATTTGCTTATTTTCATAGTCGATACTGGCTGGCTCCAATTCGTACATAAAAGGGAAGGTGTACGCCGGGTTAGGCGTACGAAAGACGGAAGATACTCGGGCGGCCATGCGAATATCACTGCTGCTTCCAGGAGCTCTGTTGTAGTAGTATTCGGGTACCTCAGACCCGGGTAAGAATTGATTTGGTAGTGTAGGCCTCGAGTAATCTGACAATATGATGAGCAACCGACGTTGGTTGAAGATCTGGTGCTTGATCAGCGCATCGTTAACGAAAGGTTTCATATTCGCTGGAAACTCGGAGTACAGCTTGTATACGTTGATGAATGACATATATGCCAAGATCATCAAGAAAACTTCGGCCGGGAAGATTGGTTGGTTTTCGGCTGTCATTCTGTGGTTATGAGGTTGTGAGATTGGCAAGAAAGTAGAAAGAATAAGAGAGAAGAAAAGAAGAAGGAAGAAGCAAAATTTGACAAAAAAAAAAGAGACTCTTTTTATATTAATTTGAAGGCTGCTTGGTTTTTGTAGAAATTGTCAAAAGATATATATATAAAAAAGATTCTATACCACAAAGTATTACAGTCGGCGGTTTAAAAAGATTCGGTCAAGAGCAATAATTTTGAATAAAAGTTTATGTTAATGTACTTCAATTCGAAAAGATGTGCTATTCGTTCAGACATATCATAAAAAACACCTTTAAGTATTAGAAAAGCATTTATGTAACGCTAATATTAGGGTTACGATATTTTCTGATGGAGCACTACCTTTTCTGACGGGAAATGTTGTTTTGAGTTTACCGGACCACAAATAGTGACTTGTTGTTCGGTATCAAATACTTTTATCTGGTCCCTAAGGATTCATACCTATCATAATAAAAATACTTAAATATAAGGCAGAATAATAGCCTTGGCTAAGTGCAAAAGCATCTTCTTAAATATGTAATCGCTAATTTTAGGTGGACGACGTTTCCTGGCGGGAGACGATATTTTGATTCTACTGGGCTACAAGCCGTGACATGCTTGCCGGCACAAAATACCTCTATCTGGTTCCTAAGGATAAAGAATATTCGTATAAAGACATTCCCTTGTGCTTTGAAAAAAGAGTAGATAGGAATTGCTTACCAGCTGGTGCTGTCATACTCTTGCAATATAAGTATATGAAAGAAAGAGAAAGGCATGAAGCATGTAAGAAGACCAATAAATAGTATAATATCCAACAAGTTTGCGTCACACTCTAATGACAACAGCTCATACTGTTCTGGATTACTGGCTATTGATATGGTGTATTTATGACTAATCATTATTTCTTTATTATCAAGTCTAAATTCAGGACTACGAATTGATTATACAGGCTTTGATTTTTGTATGAGACAGTACTTTATTATAAAGTTGCCCAAATGCAGGCTGTAAATCGTACACGAATGAGAGTTAGGTGCCCGAGGATATATATATAAACACACAAAGTGTGGGGACAAGTTAGTAAGCTAATACGCACAGAGGAAGGAGGAAAAGACAAAATTACAGAGAAACGAAGGAAACAGACTTAAAAGAAGAAACAAAGAGAATGGATAATACAGGAAAGAGTAGAAATTAAAAAGCAGAAAGAGCACAAGAGTTAAAGAGCTAGTCTAGGAGATTGAAGGATTGAAAGAAAAATTGAAGGAATGTGTTCACAGAAACAACTACATTGGCAGGAACGAAAGGTACATTTTCAGGACATACTATTTTACCCTGAAGGATTAAAGATACCGGGTCCCGGGGAGATAGTTGCAATTAATGAGTCCGGTTAGATAGAAACATCGTGCCCCACCAGGAAACACCATCCCCGTAAGATTGCTAATAGATAATAATACAGTGCACGGTTTTATAGCCTGCTTTTCTTTTTATAATATAAAATGGTAGAAACGAGATAGAGCAACATACATACATGCTTATACACGCGCACACAGACTTTGTGAACATTTTGTGGAGTTATTGAAGTTTAGTCGGCGACATATTATCACTAAAAATCTTTAGACTTCGAATTTAGAAAATGGTGGTTTTTTCTTTGAACGAATCAAAGTTAACGCTCAGACAATATGTCTCACCTTTTTTGGATAAAATGAAAATGAAAATCAGATATTTGGAAAATTGAATTTGAACCGAAGGAATGGATTTCTTTTTTCTAGGAAAGAAAAGAAAAAAAATAGAAAGACAATGTAGGTTTATTTGTAATAATTATCATTATGTGCTGAGCCTCGACGCTAAAACTGGAGCGGATATCTGTTGTTGTTTCTCAAAGAAAACAAAAAAGATATAAAGAATGTTTTTAGCAGACATGCTGCCCCAACTCCAAACAATATTGCAACTGTTTTTTTTTGAAACTGTAATATTGAGTTTACTATTTGCTTTGATTCTTTGGCTATTAAATTCTCGGCACTTTTCTTTCCGAACGAGTTCAATACTTGACTTGTTAGATATTCATCTATCTAAGCAAAGAGAAATGTGACAACCAGAATATTTTTTATGAAGGAGGGTATAGTAGATTAGGCATTCTTTTTTATCCCCTTAACACCAGATAATTCCTGCGTATTGTACTTCTTGGTATCGTATGCAAATCGCTTTCAGATTTCGCTTATGACTTTTTGGTTCTTTAATATAATCTTTGAATTTGAGCTTCAATGACATATTCCAGCCGGGTAAAGAAAAAGACGATATTCAGATTGTATACTCATCATAAGTTATCATGATAATGTGAGTGTATATAATCACATTTCTATCATCTTTGTTTACGCCCAGAAATAAAGCTTAGTAAATCGGCGGTCTTCAGCGATCGGAGCTCTGTGATTGCCATGTATACTTCCTGGTAAGTTTCTTGATGCTGCTTACGGATAGACAGAGCACCATTGACACCGAAAAAATCGACGTAGTAAAAGTATATATACCTGAGAGAGAGGTATAAGCCGTCACCACAGTACAAAGTTTTGGGTTAACCAACTCGATACCCTAAAAAGTAAACAAAGTGTGTTCTCGTTATATAAACGTTTTAATACTTGCTTTTCAAAACCTTTGGACTCTTTTTTTTATGGATCTTCAGATGTACTCTCTTGTCTTTGCCACATTGTTGTTAAAAATTATATATCAGAGAGAAAAAAGTAGAATGGCTGCAATAAGTTTAGCCGATGGTAAAGTTGGAATGTAAGCTTCGTTCACTCGGCACAAAAAAACAAAAAATATGGGATGTCTTCCATGTTTCATTGACTTTTGGGGTATTTGACTGTTCGCTCTGAGTCTAGGGTACATATTCATATTGTATTTGTGAACGGCTATTAGTGCCTCTAGTCTTAATACTATATCATTTCCGATTTTTCTCCAATAGCTCATTTTTGTTCTTTTTTTTTTTTGTTATATTGATCACACTCTCCACAAAGTCCTCTTGTGCCTTAGTAGTTACATATTGAGTAGTTTTTACCTGGAACTTCGGGTATCTAATCTGAATTCAATTTTTCAAATCTCTGGTTTTTCATTTTTATTTTATCCAAAAGAAGTGAACTTGTTGTCTAAACTTGAATTCGGATTTGTCAAAAAAAAAGTAACATGTTCTGAGTGTGAAATTTAAAGGGCTGTAAAAATAATAGAGTTGTAGCAGCGATAAATTTAAAGTCAGGATTTTCTGTAAGATTTCCTTTGCTAATATTTTGAAACATAGAATTCTACTTTTCAGTTTGAAGGTTGACCATTATTATTATTTTTTACCTTTAAAAAAGAAATCTACACATGGCATAAAAAACACTGATATTGGGAGTGTATATTCAGTGCTATGAACCAGAAGCCTTGTAATTAAAAAAGAAGATGTGATGCGTAAATATTTTGACAATAAGAACCAGTACTTTTATTAACATTGTATACAGGCACACACACACATATATATATATATATAAACGTATAACACAATTGCTTTTGGGTTTGTGTAAAGTAGATGATGATGTCTTGTGTGGCGGTCAGCACATTGTTCTTTTTTTTACCTCTGTACTGGATATGCCTGTGTGTGTGGTCATGAAAATCATGGGGGCAACTAATTCACATTACTTTCCTTGATTTTTTTTAACAAAAAAAAATAAAGGTAAATATAAAGGCCTTGTAAAGCCTAGCTAATGTCAAGAGCCCTTATCTTGAAGACACTTCTATATTAGTTAATATTTATAATCAAATAAAGAAAAAAGCCCAATTCTCAATATTTCTCGGTGACACCATTCGAAAGTGACCCACGATTCTACACAATCTCTTTCTTCCTTTCCTTTTAGTCTATCTATCTGCTGCCTTTTCTTTGGTACCTTTCTCTCTCTATACATATATTGCCTGGTCCCCCTCTTTTTGTAGCCATTCACCTAAAAATAAATATATAATGTGAATGATTTAAAGATAATACAAGTCTGCGTATCTTGTTCTTTATCCCACTTTATTCTCCTTTTTCCTTTCTATTCCTCTTTTTTCTATTCCATGAACTCAGAATAGTACGTATAAAGTATTATTATTAACATTAATACTTCTTCTACTATTCAAAGTAACGACATGTCTTTTTGTCGTTGTTCTTGTATTGTTCAAAACTAAATATACATATAAAAATTACTTATTCCTCTCACAGCGATTATCTCTTTAAACTACTTCTTATTGGTGACTCTGGTGTAGGAAAATCATGTCTCTTGCTTCGGTTTGCAGACGACATGTTCACCGACAGTTACATTTCCACCATTGGGGTTGATTTTGTAAGCTCATTCCGTTCATCTTTTATTTTTGTTTTTATTTTTATTATTACTTATTTGTTTTCCACAGAAAATTAGAACAATAGAAATTGACGGCAAGGCAATAAAGTTACAAATCGTAAGCTATAAAATATATGCAACATATTATGATAATAAATTTGAGAAGAAAAGAGACTCATAGTATAATATAATATATATTATTATTATTATTATTGGTATGTGTCTATAGTGGGATACAGCTGGACAGGAGCGTTTCAGAACAATCACATCTTCGTATTACCGTGGTGCCCATGGAATAATTATTGTGTACGATGTGACAGATCAAGGCAGTTTTGACAACGTTAAACAGTGGTTACGTGAAATTGATCGTTATTCAGCCGAAGGGGTCAGTAAACTGTTGGTTGGTAATAAGAATGACATGCTTGATCGAAAAGTTGTGTCTACATCAACAGCAAAGGTAAATGATGCTAATGATAATATTCAAGTCAACTGGTCTATATACATATACATATACATATACATATACATATATCGGTTATTGCCTTGATTACTAATCTTCACTATTATTATTATTATTTTTAAAAAATAATAATAAAATAAAAGAGTTTGGCAGAGTCTTTGGGACTACCACTACTGGAAACTTCTGCAAAGAGTGCACTCAATGTAGAACAAGCATTCTCAATTATGGCTAGGCAAATTAAGGATCGTGTGGGTCAATCGGTGGCTCAACCAAATAATTTAAATACTCTCAGAGTTGGTCCAGGAGTATCGATTCAACAGCCAAATCAGACTACTCCAGCAGGATGTTGCTAGTACCAATAAACACAGGCACAAACTCATATATAAATATATACATTTGTGTGGGTACCATATAATACAACATGAACATTCAACTCATCAAACTATATATAAAATATCAAAATATCAAAAAAGTGTCAGAGTCACAATAATACACTCTTTAAATACATACATATATATACATATATATATATTAATAGTATAATTTATTTATTTTTTAATTTTAAAAAAAAATAAAATAATAAAATAAAATAAAATAATAATTGCCTTATTGAACTGCCTTTTTTTTTGCTTAGTTTTTTTTGGGGGGGGAGAGAAGAAATAATGGATGTGTTCTCGATCCTATGGCAGTTCCTGTGCATGTGGGTTGTCATCTATGCATTTGTATTCCTCGTTAAATTCTATACAACCGAGAAAGTAAGAATTTTGTCCACTAAACTTGTTTCTCTTCTTTAATTCCATTGGAAAAGAAGGAGGAATGGGAAAAAGAGAAGAAAAGAGAATAGCATGGTGCTCATCATGCATTAGGATGCCAAACGGAAACCTTATCCCCCATCAGCCATCAGTCTTTTACCAACCTTCTCTACCGGTCATGGAACTGACACCGACACTGACTGCGACTTTGATGACGATCGACGAAATCCAAATACCCCTCTAGTCGAACGAGATCAGTGGTCTATCAAACCATTCCAGATACGCTACACCACCCAAAACTTCAATCGACTTTTTGCAAAAATGACCCGTGCTGCACCACGATTTTGGAACTGGTGGTTTACAATTGGTACTCTGGTGGCCTGTGCTTTAATGGTAGCAGGTGTAGTAGTGATCGGATTAGCAGCATTTAGAATCCTCAGTGGTCTTTACCACGCAATCCTACCTGCACCTGAAACTAGTCATCGAGTAAAAAGAGATTTAGGAGATGATCAAGTGTTTTTACCAATGGTGAGTTTTCTTTCTATTTATTTTTTAACAAGAAAAATAAAAAAGGATTAGAAAATAAGCTTTTATTGATATTATAATTAATCATTGGAAATCAATATATTAGATACCGGGAGTAACACTTCCCATGTCCCATCTTGGATATTACCTGTTTGCATTACTATTCTGTGGTTTAATTCACGAAGCTGGACATGCAATTGCATCTTATAGGTAAGCACACATTGGACTCAAATAGAGATAGAGAGGGAGAGGTTCTTTATCATTATCATCATTTTCTGTTAAAAGAAAAGAGAAAGTTAGAATGGATATAGTGAATATTGTGATTGTTATATATATATATATATTGTATCTAAATAATATATATATATATACAAAAATACATATCCAGTGAGAAAGTTCCTATTCAGAGTGCTGGTGTTTTTGTATATTATCTCTATCCAGGTGCATTTGTCAATGTACCTGACCAGCCCCTTCAATTGCTTTCTCCTTTCCGCCAACTCAAGATTGTGTGTGCCGGTGTGTGGCACAATGCGATTCTATATCTTTTGACACTTTTGTTTTTGTCGGGTGGTCTCAAGGCAGGCCTTCTGCTGTGTGGCTGGAAAACGTTAGAAGGTTTGGGAGGTGTGAGTGTAGTGGATGTCAGAAGTCTGTCTCCACTTGCGACCCACCTATCGACATCTTCTGTAATATATCGACTGGATGATCATCCACTTGACAATAATATAATCGATTGGAACGATTTCTTACTCTTTGATCAAGGAAGGCACAGACCCACTCAGGGATTCTGTACAGAGAAATATCTTGACAATCTTGGTAAGTGTCTTTGTGTTTATTATCACTATTGTCTATTCTTTGGATAGATAGATATTGATTAAACATCTTTTATGTGTTCTCTTTACTTATTTTTTTTTTGTATACAGGCCTTGAGTGTTGTGAAATTAATGATGACACACCCTTTGGAAAATCACCAAACGAAACCCTGTCATGTTTCCAAGACTTTAAATCAGCCTTGGATCTTAAAAAGGTTTGTTAACTACACTTATCTTTATACAATTAATTAATTGAATGTATATTTTTTAAATAAAATAAAATAAAATAAATATATAAATAAATATATAAATTGCTTGTTTTTATTGGGTAAAATCATACAGCCTGAGGATCTTGTATGCTTGCCTGCTCTAGAAATACTTGCTTCTCGGGACAGAAAGAGGTGTACGAGTGACAATGAATGTGAAACCAAATGTATAACACCATATATGCCCTCTACTGGTGGTCAAATTGTACGGATCTATGCCAGGATGCCTAGCTGGGTACAGGGACCTCCTGAAGAACTTGACAAGGTGTTTTTATTTGAGGGTGAATTGGTTGATATATGGGAAAGTGGTAAGTATTATGGGTATGAGTATTATCCTCTATTGATCTATTGATCTATTGATCTAATTATAAAAAATTGCCTAAATCTTATCCTTTCTTCTCCCTCCTTTACTTTTATAGTCAAGGTTGGAATTCTACAGCCTCGATTCTGGATACTGCCTGCATCTATACCTCATATTCTAGAATTATTACTGAGGTAAATATAACTTATACGCATGTCTGTCTGTGACTGAGAGCATGAAATCTTGTGTATCTTTAATATCTAACCTTTTATTTACTTGATGTACGTATGAAAATAATAACAATGAAAATAATAATAATTAGATACGTGTCGTCTTTTACTCTGGCCCTTGCCCTTCTCAATATCTTGCCTGCTTTCCGACTGGACGGAGAATTTGCCTTGGGGCAAATCCTTGTCTTGTTACTGCGCTCAAATCATGGTCCAGTAACGACCCGGACTGGGGACACCCAGCGCTACACCCGGGGTGTTCTTGCAGTAATAGTTAAAGGAACTTCTATTGTAGTTGGATTTGTGATCATTGGTAGTATCATTCTGGGTGTATTCAATGGGCTTTCGGGAGACTTTTAACAATAAGTAAAAAAAAACAATCCACCTTTTCTCTCTCTATATATATATATATTTACAATTTCTCATTTGTGCATGTATCCACTTCTTTTACACTGTTCATCTGGAAACCATTCCTTTTTATTGGCTTCATTTCTTTTTGTCGTTGTTTCTGTTACTGTTATTATTCCTGTTATTGATTCTTATATTCTATATAAATGTTCTGAATCTACCAACTTCATCAATTCATCAATTTCATTAATCTATATATTACAAATTTGTATACAATTATGTCTATTGAATGATAGGCGAGGAAAATGTCGCACAAGGTTGGCTAAATATAGGTTGGCGTACACAAAAATATATAATCATTTCTGACGTGTAATACTGTTACTTGGCATCGATCTTCCTCCCTCTCCCTTATACACAAAAAGATATATATATATATATATATAAGAGTACAATAGAAACCTATTTAGGTTCAAAAAATAACATAACATAAAATAAAATAAAATAAAATAGGATCTTTGCACAACAAGCAAGAGGCCAATCTCTTGAATCACTCTTCTCCCTTTTCTTTATAACATTTCCTTCTCTGTATTATAGAACCCCCAAAAGAAGAACAAGTTTACCCACACCCGTATATACATACATACAATGAACTTGATTCGATTGGTTGCAGACATGATGCATTTGGCATCCATCATCATTCTCTTATTGAAGATTAAGAAATCAAGATCATGTTCAGGCATGTCAATACTTGTTGTTGTTGTTGTTTAAAAGAAAAGAAAAGAAGACAATTAACATACTTTGTTTTATTTAAATACTTCTAGGCATATCCCTAAAATCTCAAGCTCTTTATGCAATCGTCTTTCTCACACGGTACCTAGACCTCTTTACCGACTTTGTCTCAGTCTACAATTCATGCATGAAGGCATTTTTTATTCTGTCTTCACTCTATACGGTTTACCTGATAAAAATCAGATACAAGCCATCATACGACGCGACACTTGATACCTTTAGAATCGAGTATCTTTTGGGTGGATCAATTATTCTTGGACTGGTGTTTACTTCCAAATACACTATAATCGAAGTAATGAAGAACTCTTTATTGATACATGCATGCATTTTTGGTTTACAAATTACAAATTACAAATTAATTAATTAATACTAAAACTTTATTCTTTACAAGGTACTCTGGTCATTCTCTCTTTGGCTGGAATCTGTAGCCATTCTTCCTCAATTGTTCATGTTGCAAAAGACAGGAGAAGCAGAGACGATTACGACACATTATCTGTTTGCACTTGGTGCATACCGCGGTCTTTACACAATAAATTGGATTTATCGTCATTTTTATGAAAAGCACTCCACTGATTGGATTGTGTGGGCAGCTGGTATTCTTCAGACTGCGCTGTACAGTGATTTCTTTTATATTTACTATAATAAGTAAGTACCAAAAAAAATTTAAAAAAAAAATTATGTGAATCTGTATAATAAATACACTTTACATTATACTGATACTTCTATTATCTAGGGTCATCAAAGGTGCCAAGTTTGAATTACCAAAGTATGTATATCATATTGTGCTTTTATTTTTAAATGTTTATTTATATTAAAGAATAGTAATACTAAAGCTTCTTCCTTTTTATATAGAATGGTCTAATTGAAACAAACAAGATATTATATATAAAAAAATACCAATTATACTTTACATACACATTACTTGTATAGTCGTGTATCTATATACACCCACCCGCTCACTCACTCACGCTAATATAAAGTATGTAAATAAAAATCTGGAACAACTGTTTTATAATCACGTCAATAAACGAACAATTCACCAACCAAAAAAAAATCGAGTGGCTTGAACTTATTTTAGACTATCAGGAAAATATGAATTTAAATATTATTTGGCTATATATATACTGAATAGCTTGTATTTTATTTTAGATTTTATAAAGGCCAAAAATGAAATAAATCTTTTGATATCGTCTGGGTAAAGAAGTATTCGAATTAATTGATATTCTTGTTACTTACCAGTTATAAGGGTCCCAAGTTAAGCAGGGATTCATACAATTGAATATAAAATATAAAATATAAAAAATAGTACATCTTTAAATCAAGCGCCTTTTGTAACTAAAAGATGTGTAGCATGAATTAGCAAAAAATCTATCTCAAACATTTTGATTCATTTACTGTAAGAACAATAGAAATAAAAATTATATGCATGTCATTCATAGGTCATTTTTCATACTCATTTTTATTTTATTTTATTTTTCTTTCTTCCATTTGTTCTTCATTCCCATTGCTGTTCTTCAGTGGTCTGATTTTTCCTTTATAGTTACTGTTACTGTTACTGTTATTGTTACTGCTACTGCTACTGCTACTGCTATTATATTTCTTCTTCTTCTTCTACTCCTACTCCTACTTTTTTCTTTTCTTTTCCATTTTTCTTTATATTATATTTCTTATTATAGCTATTATTTTGTTCATACTTCATAAACACTTTCATATTTCTATACTTTATTTTATTGATTGTTGCTATGGAATCCTTCGAAGACCGTCGCCCATCTTCCCCAAGCGCAGAACGTGCAGTGCCCGATGAATACCACACCCTATTAAACGAATTGAATCGACATGTTCATCAAGAACACCCTAAAGATATCATTCAGTTCTGTATAGACTTTTTCAAAGAGAAACTTGAGAAACGTAAAAGAGGATCAATCAGTGGACCTGCATTCGATACACGAGGTAAGATTTTTTTTCAGAATATATGTATGTTTTTAAGTGTATAAACATTTCTTTCTTTCTTTCTTTCTTTTTGTAGAAGCGTCTCCTATCACTACTACCACCAGTGATGAGCTGGGTGGTGGTGAAACCCTAAACGTGCCATTTTCCCGAGGAAGACGTACTTCGGTCAGTGCAGAATCCATCCAACCATCCCAGACTCCTCTAAAGAAGATTGTGATTCCAAAAGACGCCGAACAGCGGAAACAGATCAGAGCCGCGATCCAGAACAACTTTTTGTTCAAAAACATGGACGACGACCAATACAACGACATCGTCAATGCCATGGCCGAAAGAAAGGTTGATGAGGGCCAGATAGTCATCAAACAAGGCGGAGTCGGCGATTATTTCTACATTGTTCAGTCGGGCACCTTTGATTGTCTGATAAACGACCACAAGGTCACCTCATATGGTCCAGGAGGAAGCTTTGGTGAACTGGCCCTGATGTACAACGCACCCCGTGCGGCCACTATCATCGCAACCTCAGACGGCGTGCTATGGGCACTGGACCGAGTGACATTCCGGTCTCTCGTGGTCGAAAACACGGCCAAGAAGAGAATGATGTATGAGCACTTTTTGGAAGAAGTTCCATTATTCAAATCTCTCAACAAGATTGAACGGCACAAGATTGCTGATGCCCTTGAATCAATTCAATACGAAGACAAGGATGTGGTTCTTAATCAAGGCGATTACGGAGACAATTTCTACCTCATCGAAGACGGCGAGGCGACATTTTACAAGAAAGGCAAGGATGGCAAAGAACGTATGGTCAACAAAGCTATCAAGGGAGACTATTTTGGAGGTAAAATTTTAATCGATAAGAAGAAGAGGGATTATCTATATAGCTCTGCTTATGAGACAATAATCATAACAACATACTTTTATGTGCATTCATTAATTTTTTCTTGTATCCGTATGCACATTTAATAGAACTTGCTCTCATCAATGACCGTCCTCGTGCAGCAACTGTGGTTGCAAATGGTAGATTGAGATGTGCTACTCTAGGCAAGAATGCTTTCACAAGACTTCTTGGACCTATCATGGATATTCTCAAGAGAAACTCACCAGAAGATCACCCAGAGCAATAATGTATATATATATATATATACATATATGCATATATAAAAGATTACTAGAAAAATATAAGAAGAATATTATAATTGCCATCTACTTGTACTTGTATTTGTACTTCTTCTACTTTTACTTCTTCTTCATAAGTTATCCCTCTCTCTCTATTTTCCCCCCTTTCCTCTCCCTTTATTATAATTGTATTTGTATTTTCTTTTCTCTTTTCTCTTTCCATTGCTTTCTCTCTCTCTCTCTTTATTTCAAATATATATATATATATATATATATAATAAATCATAATCACTGTAATTTACATATAAATATTATTACTATTTTTTATGAAAGATGTATTACAGACTTTTGTAGCATATTTAAAACAAAAACAAAAAGACACTTGACCAGGAATTCATATTGCCTTGGTTTTTATATTCTTTATGTTTAAAGCAGTGTGATTTTAACTCCAGATAGTTCTTCCTTTTGGATACGAGAAACTATCTACAGATTACGATATATACCCATCTTTTTCTCTCTCTTTCTTAAAGAAGATGGTGCACCATGCCAGATGGTATAAAGAGATAGAGGTATATAGTGAGTCATAAGCTTTGACTTTCTTTCTTTCTTTCTTTCCTTGCTTGTCCAGAGCCCGGATCACAATTCTATTGAGCACATTTATTATTATTATTATGATTGAAAGAAAAAGCAAATGTTATCAATAGCATGGTTTGGATTTTTCTTTTCTTTGTTGGGAAATTTGAAAACCGACCCGTCAACTTGCGTTCGGTAAGTTACACATGCATTTGACGGCAAGGAAACACAAGACTTACGTAACCAAGGCAACGTTTTACTATCTTTTACTTTTTTACTTTTTACTTTACATCTATATTTAGACTTGACCTTTTCCCTTTTTTTTCCCTTCTTTGTCTCAATCTCGTAATTAAGCATCTATAATGGATCTAGTAAAAGACATTCTGTTTGAAAAGGTAAAGAAACAAGAAAAGCATAGTTCTTGTATATAATGAACAAGAGATTCAAGTTTTACATCTTTTCTTTGAAAAATAATCATAATCATAATAATTACTTATCATCAAAATACTAAATTCAATATCATTGTTTGTTTTAGCAAGAAGGAAACCTATGTGCACAGCATGCTCTCAAGTAAAGCTCCTTTTTTTTATTATTTTATTTTTATTGTATTCATTGTGAATCAAAACCATTGTGCTTATAAGCGTGCGTACACATATATACATACATACATATATTTGAATATTGATATTAATAATGACAATAATATTGAAAGCACAGTGCTCTCTTGCAAGGTAAGAAATAATAGATATGAAAGATTGACCTGCATGATTATTAGTATTAGTATTATTATTTTATTGATTTATTCTGTTTCCATTTTCTCTCTCTCTTTATGTATTCATGTGTAAAAAACCAAAAAACCAAAAAAAAAAAGGCAATTATTTCACAGCAGTCGATTTGGCTACTATTGGACAAGAACTCGATCGTGAAGAAAGTAGAGTAACTGGAGTGAATGTTAGTGGTAGAACAAGTCAGAATTACGATGATTCTGGATTCTTTTCTATTCAGGTAATAGCAATCATATATACAACATATTGTATGCGTTTATAATTAATGAATTAATTAAATACTGTCTTTGTCAGGTTATCCAAAATGCACTTTGTATTTGGAACCTAAGCTTAGTACCATGGCTTTCTGAAGAAGCAAGTGATGCAAGGGAACATCCAGAGTAGGTCAAGAATAATAAGAAGAGAAAAGACAGATTATGGCGGTGAATATGATGTATTATTGAAAATATAAGACAAGATGAGATAAAGAAAAAAAAAGGGATAGTACAGCTATATGGTCTCAGGGACAAGGAAATAATTTACGGGCGCTGTGTGTGTGTGTGTGTGTTTTCTTTTTAGAAAGGAAGCTGCCTACATTTGTAACTTGAATCAACACTGGTAAGCTCAAAATCCCTGTTTTACTACTGCCTTTATCTTGAACATGGTTTGAAAATCCAAATATGTAAATATTTATATTTTGTGTACAAAGGTTTACATTACGCAAATTCTCTGTGCCTTGGAGATGGTACAATCTAAACTCTACGCAATCTGCACCTATACATCTCAGTGAGACATATCTTGGTTTATTGCTACAACAAATTCAGAATGAAGGTAAGCAGCCCAAATAATAATAATACTAATACTAATAATAATTCTGATAATCTCTTGTGAAAAAAAAAAGGTTATTCTGTGTTTGTTGTGAGAGGATCACTTCCAGATTGTGTAGCTGATAGACTTGCAATTACGTTACCACGCCCACAGAAATCAACCCAAGACAAGAAAAAGACATTAGAAGCCTTCTCAGGACAAGGTTACTCACTCAATGGTCCCACAACCATTCCAGGCCTCCCAGAGGGCGAAGACGAAGACGAAGAAGTCCAATTGGCCAAAGCAATTGAGGCCAGTCTACAAACCTCTCAAACCCAGTCTGTGGATGAGCTTCGAAAGAAACGACTAGCACGATTTGGTGGATAGACTGGGATACTTTTAACTCATTAAATATTATTATTATTATTTCCCTGTAAGCTATAGGAGTAGATTTAACTCATGATCTAGAAAGAATTGTTTTTGGATCACTATTTATATTCCCAAGAACCATAGAGCATTAGAAATCATCAAGTCAATACACACTTACATACATGTTTTACTATAAAAGGTTGCCTTAATTGCAAGCATTTATGCTGTAAGAAAAAGCTTGGACCATCCGAGGTAAAGGGATGATAGATTGCACTGGTAGTTTTTGCAATTAGTCTAATATAAGCACGTACATACATACAGAAGTATAGAAGAAAACAAGATTGTATCCCCTTGAATAACCCAACATTATCGTTCAATTACTGCTTGTCACTTTACCCTATCATATTCTATAGAGTCTTTCCTTGCACCATTTCATTAAGCAAACTCATCAAACAATTAAAAATGCACAAAGACAATTTTTTTAAAAACGGTGACTTTAATGATGAAGAAAAAAAATGCTATGATTAAAACCTAGGACAGCTATGCATTTGATGATAAACAAAAAGGGGGACCATATCATGACTATGCTAAGTATTATGCTGGAGGATGAAATGAAAGCAACTGGGTGCGGCTTTGTTATTTTAGTGGCCAGAGTTCTGGGAGACACTGTTCTTGACACTGTTGTCGCTGGCAATACCACCCTTGAAGAAGTTGTTGAGTGCACCGCTGACATTACCCTCATTTCCGACATCCTTGACGGACTGCTTGGAGTCGTGGTGCTTGGACTCGTGGTGCTCGGGCTCGTGGTGCTCGGGCTCGTGGTGCTCAGGCTCATGGTGGACGGGAGGAGGAGGAGAGTGGTGAACTGGAGGAGGAGCAGGGTGGGAGACACCCTTGTCATGGGCATGGGCCTTTTGCCATCCGGGACCCCAGGGAGCAGCTTGGGCGGTGGCAGCGAAGATGGCAACAGCAGCGAGGATAGAGGTGAACTTCATGGTTGATGATTAAGTAAGTAACTTTTAGGGGTTTATTTTGTTTTTCCTTTTGGATTGGAAGTGGGTTTTCGACTTGTGAGAAGAAGAGAGTAAGAGAGAAGAGAGAGAGAGAAAGAGATGCTTGAGTGGATGAGGATAGAAAGAAGAAGGCAGATGTTGGTCTTTATATACCATTTGAAATATCAACCCCCCTTTCTTTTTCTTTTTTTTTCTTTTGACTTGCTTACTTTCTTGCTTGCTTAAAGTTCTTGAATATTAACCACAGTGCTCAACTTTAGACTTTCTTAGTTTTATTTTTATTTTATTTTTACTAGCCAAACTTAATCTAACCGTTAAAGCTCTAGAACTCCTTATTAGATAAAAACAGCAACAGCAATGATAATAATATTGAGAGATTCGAATAAAATAAGAAAATTCCCCTATAAACCTCCCTTTAGTCTGCAAATTTGGCCATCTGTTTGAATAGAATATCTCCTTGGCAAAATGAGTTTTTTTTGTTTAATTCGATTTTGCTTGGGTTTTGCCACGATATTTACACAATTGATTATATCTCAATGTTTCTATACTTTCACTTCTTTGTTTTTGTTTGGCTTCAGTAGATTATCTCTGTAGTACATATAAAGCTTTTACACAAATACAGGGATGTGATATCTTTATTTTATTTTATTTTTATTTTGTTAGGGGTTCTCAATGTCATTCTGCTCAGCATAAAATAGCACTAATACTAATCCTAATCCTAATCCTAATGCTGATACTAACATTGGTAATCCCTTGCTACCAATTTCAATTTTTTTTTCTTTTTCTTCTTTCTTATTTAGCCCCCCCCCCCCCACCCCCCCCTTCTAATCCTCCATCACTTTAACTCCTCAGGTTTACTCTCCAATTAAACACCTCCTCTTATTTCCAAAAATAAAGACCACAACGAGGTAAGAAAGAAAGAAAAAAGACTTTGTATTTGTGACCTGGACCTACTATTGATCTGTTCCTATCGATCACAAAAGGAGAATTGATCTCCAAATACTATAGAGTATGGCATAGGAGATACTTGGCGTCTATGATTTTATTTTTATTTTGAATTTGATGTGTAGAACGATAAACTAGCTGTGGGGTATAGAATGTTTCTTTTGGATATGTATATGTACAGTCGCATAAAACAGAAATATATTTGTAGACACATAGAGAGATGCACAGGGATAGAAGGTGGAGTATAATGAGCTCTGATTGCATGATAACTGCACCCACAAACTATGCTTTATTTCTTAAACTACCAAAGAAGTATGTATATATACTTTCTTTAGAAAACAAATACATGTCATTAGGCCATACTACAGAATTGTCTACAAAACGGTCCCAAAATTGAGTACAACTAGAGTAAACCAAAGGTAATGATGTACTTTGCTTTGTATTCCAAATATTAGCTACAAGATTTCTTCTTTAAAGAAAAGAAATACGATGATTTACAAGGTTTGTTAGTTTCTGCACACATCTTCTTTCTAGATCTAAGTAAATAAATAAATAAAACAAGGAATTGGATAGGTTGAGGGAATATCATTTAGTCCAACGAATGCTTTTTATTTATTTAGATCTGCAAGTCAAAATAAAAGAAGAATCTATTGAACATTAGTGATCTTCCTTAGTAATAATATCTACTGCCAATCTAATTATCACGACTCTAATCTTTGTCACTTTCTCTTTATTAAAATAAAGTGAACAAAAGGTAGCAATAAGAAGAATTAGAAAAATAGGGGGAATAGAGAGACAGACAAAGTGAACCAGACTTGCGAATATAGGGCGATTATTACCAGAGCCTATTACCAAAAGTCACTCTTTCTTTACACCTTTCAATTGAGCGTGCAAAGTACATACATGTGTGCGTGTGTCTATATAGTCTGTTATTTTTTTATATAAAAGAAAATAAATAAGAAAGACACAATATACTGCAGTCTATGCTATTTAGTAAGATCTACATCTATTTCTTTAACCTCAAATTGCTTATTGTTTTTTTTGTGTTTTTGATCCAAGGACTACAAAACGCCTGTACTTTATTTTCTTATTCACAATAATTCTGATATTCCTATCGATCAGCAGCTCGCATCGATCTTTTATCTGAGATATTCTGCTGTCAATTAAAGGGGAACAAACTTTATTTGACCAAAAAAATAAAAAATATTTATGAAAATAAGAGACTCCTCTCACTTAAGAAGTGGCCTGTATAGGACTACCAGTCAAAACACATTTACAATTATATTAATGAATGTGTATGAGGGAGAAATAACATATTAATATTTCTATATATATAGTGTGTAATGTCCAATGTCTACCGCTAATGTACAAATATTTCTTACCTTGAATACTTGATACAAAACAAAACAAACTTCTTTTATTATTATTTTGGTGGCCTAAACGCACAGCAGATTTTCTTTTTCTTTTTTTTCTTTGGTGCCTGGTTTTGCCGCGCTTATGTATTATGCTCTACAAATGACATTATCTTGTACATGAATCTCAAAAAAGATACTAGATAATTGTGCACACACCTGTAGCGTATATACTTTTTATATATAATAACTAACTTTAGTCTCCTTAATCAGTCTGTAAAAAATAGAAACTTTAATTACTCCTTTTGATTTGAGCCTTTCACTTGTTTCTTCGTGGTCGTAAGTGTCACCCAGGATCATTATTTGATTTTGTATAATTTTTGTTCTCCTTGGGTCACGGAAAATATTGTTCCGATTTTGTACCCTTTTTTTTTTCTTTTTTTTTTTGTACACATTCTCTGCCCTTTGTACAGTTGTGGCTTGTTAAGCCTGTCCCACCCCCCCTGGTCCTACACAATCAGGAGCGGTTGCGAGAAAGACAATGGTAGACAAAGTACATTGTACATTAGGGTCCAATCTTCACATTAAATAGCACAGTTGGTCATTTGTTTGATTTCAAACAAGTCTACAGGTTCTTGGCGTCTAACAGAATCTTAAGATTCCTTTGACCTTAACAACCAACCCATCACAAAATCATATATACATATATAATTCTTTATTATAATTTTTCCCTTCTTTTCTCTCACATTATAATTATTGTTACTATTTATGCGCCCCTTATTCTTCCTTCGTCCTGGCCGGCTAGTCAAACTGGGTTCAGTAACGGCTTCTGCAAGTGTCGCCTATTACGTGCTTAAGAAACATGCAGAAGATACTAAGAACCCTGCTGTTGGTGGTGGTAGTGATGGTGGTACTACTACTGGTGCTGCAGCACTAACCGCAGACTATATACCGCCACCTTTTTACTGGGAAACCATACCAGGATTTATCAAAAAAAAGTTTGAGCCACCTTACCCTGCCAATTCGTCAGCCTGGAATTTTATGAGTAGTCTGGTTATGGGCGGTGTGGGTTCGTTTGGAAAGTTCTTTATTTACTGTCTCAATGACACACACACACACAATATGCAACCTACTTTGGATATCATCGATCAGGAAAATCGCGCAAGAGGCCTAATTACTGGTATTGAAATATAAATATGTATCTTATCTATGCATGTGTGTATGTGTATATATGTATAAACGCAACCGCAAATGCAAATGCGAAAAGAAAGCATATACATATGCACACAAGACAAGAAAAGACAAGACAAGACAAGACAAGAATTTTGTATATATTACTATTATTATAGGACGAGAATAACCAAATGACAGCTAACTTTTTGTAGTATCCAACCATGCATCAGTCTGGGACGATCCTTTTCTCTGGGGTGTGCTTCCAACTAAAACGTTGTTTTCTGTCGACAAGATGCGTTGGGTGTTGGGTGCTGCAGACATTTGCTATACAAGTCTGTAAGTGTGTGTGTGTCTATACTTCTTCTTCTTCTTCTTTTGATAGTACTAGTGCTAGCACTACTGCTAATAATACTATTTGATATAAACCTCTCTGGATTAAATTAAATTGAATTAAATTAAATTGAATTAAATTAAATTAAATTGAATTGAATTAAATTAAATTAAATTGAATTGAATTGAATTAAATTATTTTAAATTGAATTGAATTGAATTGAATTGAATTGAATTGAATTGAATTGAATTGAATTAAACCATTAGTTTCAAATCCCTCTTCTTCTCACTCGGGCAAGGTATCCCAACCATTCGAGGAGCAGGTGTTTATCAACCAGCAATTGATTTTGCTATTCACAAAATGGACCAGCACCAATGGATCCACATATTTCCCGAAGCCCGTGTTAATCAAGGGGATGATCTAATTCGATTCAAATGGGGTATTGGCCGTATTGTAATGGAAGCAAAGGAGTGCCCAATTATCATTCCTGTTTGGCACAAAGGCAAGTACTTATTTTTATTTATTTATATTGGTTCATATTTATTTATATACACATAAAGAAGAAGAAGAAGGGGGGAAAGGGGAAAGGGAAATTATAGAGAGAAAAAGAAAAGGATTAGTAAATAGATAGATAGATATCAAGAATCAATGAGTCCTGACTTTGGACTCATTATACAACCTACACCTATACACACAATTTATACATACAATTTATCAATCTATTCATTTACCAATCAACAACCAAAAACCAAACAAAACAAAACCAACAACAAAAAAAAAGGAATGGAAATTGTTCGACCATTAAAGGGGCCATTTGTTCAACTGTTCAATCCAATTACTGTGGTTTTTGGTGAACCCATTGATGTCCAGGATGTATTGAATGAGTGGCAACAAGGCAAGCTAAGTGAGGAAGAAGCCAGAATAAGAATCACATCAATTGTCTATGAAGCCTTGAAGAAGTTAAAAGAAGATGCCGAAAACAATAGACTGAAAAACTAAACGATAGACTCCATCTGTAACACTAAACAAGACATATATATATATATTTGTATTTGTATTTGTATTTATTCAATCAATCAATCTATAGAAGCAACATTTAATACTGATACTAATTATAATAATAATTTAATAAACATTATATTTTTGATATTGAATATATTAATTGATAATAACTGTGTATTGCTTTTATTTTAAAAATACTAATAGAGAAAAAGGTGATGTATGCTATTTGACAAGATGTGTGTAGTGTATAGTATGTATGAGAGTGAGAGAGCGCGTGATTTTAGGTAATAAAGATGTTGAATTGGAATGATATTTAGTTGTTTTGAAGTGGTGTGGGAGTCTTTGCCGATGAATAGCTTTCTTCTTCGTCTTGAGCTTGTTGCATTGTAAGATCTTCCATCACCTCTGTCTTGTAAGTGTGTCTTGCACTGAGATCTTTTAATGCCTTTTTTGATATCCCACTGGGTTCATCCATATTGACTTCTTGAACGTTTGTCAACGAATCATCCATTTTTAAGAAAACTTCGCTGCCACTCTTGACAACCACGGGTGGCCGTTTATACTTCTTACGGTATTCTTCTAATTTCTCCAAACTGATGTCACTTCCGCCTGTCACAAGTACAACCACATCACTTTCGGGTGAAAGAGACGGCAGGATATCTCGAATGATCTGGGTGTAGCAAAGTGAAAGTCCAGCACCAGCTGCTGCTTCCACTAATGTCTTGTTGTCATCTTGAAATACCGATATCAATATCAACATAACCTTCAAAAGACTTGCTTGTTTAAATCTAAATTAATATTCTTACCAGCAAAGAGTCTTGCTGCATCGGCTGCCATTGCATCGCTAACTGCAAACGGAACTACTGGATGGACCAGACTTAGTTCAAGAGACTTTGAGCTGACAGACTTGACTGCTAAACTTGATGCAATTGTGGTTAACCTTGGCAGGGTCACCATTTTTCCTGCAACTACTGCAGACTGGAACGAGTTGCTCCCATGGGTCTCCACTGCAATCACTGGGACTTGTTTCCAACCAATTTCTTGGAGTCCCATAATAACCCCATTCAATAATCCTCCACCTCCAACAGGGCAAATTATAGCTGCAGGCGGGTTATTCTGTAGCTGGGATTTCAATTCATGAATAAGTGTAGAATGTCCTTGCCATATGTGCGCATGGTCTGAAGAAGGAACATAGACACTATACATTCTGTCAGAATTGACATGTTCTTTTTTTTCGCTCCCCTCTTTTCACACCCTATGCTATCCCATCTTCTTCTCCCTCCATATCTATTACTATTATTTTAATATACACACATACACACACATGTATATTACATATGCATATATCCCTTACTCATTACGCTTTAGCAGTTTACGAGCATGTGATTCAGACGCAGTAAAGTCCTATTCAAGAATAACATTTTGATTAGAACTCTATCTAGCTTCCAATCCTTTAAAACTACACGCTCCACATTACACACACAAAATATATGCTAATCATTTCGCTTTCTTTTCTTTTCTTTTCTTTTCTTTTCTTTATCGTTTTACCACTTACATCACCAAATAGAATAAGATGTGCTCCTTCTAATCGAACACCGTCGCATATACTCTCATTTGTATTTTTTGGGAGTACAATCACAGCATCCACACCGAGCTGTCTTGCACAATAAGCAACAGCAAGAGCAGTATTGATCCCAACACCACATATAAATCGGATATCTGTGCCTCGTAATTGAACAGTTCGATAACAGAAATTACCGATTCCTCTAAAAGAAATAATAAAAATAAACAGCTATTTCTTCATATACATATATGTCGCTATTATCCTTGCTTTAGTACCTCATCTTGACTGAGCCTGAAGGTTGAATATTCTCCATTTTGAGAAATATATTGCTGCTCATTTTCGACTTTTTTTGTGAGAAATTGAGTTTTACCATTACGAATAGAAGGGAATTGGGGCATTATATATATATATTTCTCTCTCTTTTTTTTTCATAAAGAAAAAAATATGGAGAATGAGAATAAAGGGTTGGTTATTACAAACCTATTGAGTTTCACACTTAGACGAGAAGAATGAAGTAGGGGAGTTCCAACATGCATCGTTTGTGATTCATCAAGTAATTGATTCTCTTCATCAGAAGAATCTTCAATCATTTCCATATATATATATATATGTATGTATTGATATATATGTCCAAGTATGTCTATATGTTTATATATATATATATATATAATACAGTGCAAAGAAGAATAGAATAGAGCAAAATTAAAAAAAAGAGGATATACTTCTTTTATCTGACAGAAGAATCTATCATGTACTCATCACGTGGTTTGCATACAAACGCGTCCCAAAAATATATTACCGCGTTTAAGCTTATTTCTCGCGTTACGTGTGTCTCGAGGATTCTTACTTCCACATTAAGTACAAATGTCAACCATGGTCTTTGTAGAGATTCTTCAAAAAGCTGGTTGTACTTTGGATCTTGACAAATCGTCAGTTACATTTCGTATGTCCTTTTGACTTTTTGTTTTTATTACTAGCATTACTACTATTTGTACACAGATCTATCATGCACATGTACATGTACACACACATTTACATTTAGACATTTCATTGGATTACATTACCTCATCTTCTTATTATTCTTATTCTTGCCAAACTTACATTCTTTTCCCCCGAAATATCACAGAGGTCGAGCCTATTCTGTTTCGCAGACAATTAGGACGAATTTTGCGCAGCCATGCGAATTACCCAGACATTGTCGATGAGTTTATAGAGAATCTTCAAACGGTTACTGAAGACGTAGAAATCTTTAGAAGATGTCTGTTACCTTCAACGGTATCAGAACAAGTATCAAGATCAAGCCGGTAAGGAGAAGAAAAGAAAAGAAAAGAAAGAAATAAAGACTTGCATTAGTTTGAGTATATTTCTTTATTTTGTTAAAAATTAAATTAAAGTAGAGCAAAAGACTTTTCTGCATAATTTAGTATTATTCTTATAATTTAAGTAAAAGACCAAAAGACAAAGAGTATATGGATATGTATATACATAAAGTATGTAGGCATAGACATAAGAAATATAAATATATGTATGTATATTTTTTCTTCTTCTTGTTTGTAGAGCCACATTAAATTCAACTAGTCTTTTCAAGACCCTTTTGGCAGTGGATGTTGTTCAACCAAAGATAATCACCTATCTTCTTGAGAGACTTCCTGAGTTTTACACTGAATTGGAGAATGAGTAAATACTTGAGAATGATAGTAATAGTAATAGTAATAGTAATAGTAATAGTAATATGCGTTTCATACATATGTATGTAAAGGAGTCTGACAAAGTAATTCACAAAAATATTTCTATACTTCTTTTCTTCTTTTCTTTCGTTCAATACCTCTCTCTCTCTTTTTTTTTAGCAACTCAAGCTCATCTACTCCTCGTCTCATCCTTCAACAACTTCGCTGGTTGGATTATATTGTTGAACCAGAAGTACTGACAGACAAACTTATTGAGGTTAAATATAAACTTTCTTTTCTATTTCTTCTTTGATTTATGAATATAAAGAGAGTGATAGAATATGTATATTTCTTTAAGAAGAAGAGTAAAAAACAAACAAAAAACAAAAAGTTTTGATACTATTATTATTATTATTATTATTAGTATATTGTGTATCTGTATATATTAATTGTGCTGTGTTGTGTTGTAGATTATTGATATTACACCACCTATAATCCAGCATGAGATCATTACTTCTTTACCAGAGATTATTAATGACTCTGAACACAAAGTAAAGTATTTGTTCTTGTAAATTGATATACAAAAGTGCACAGAAAGTAATACTAATACTAATTTTGAAATGAATTTCACTATTGATAGCCTATTGTCGTCTATCTGAAAGAATTGATGATGATCAATACTGTCTTGACTGTTCCAATCCTAGATGCTCTCTCCAATTTGACACTTCATTCAGAAAGCTTGGTAAATAAAACCAAAGTGTATACTTGTTTGTATCAATTAACTCATGCTATAATCTATTTTTTTCTATTAAGGATGATGTACGAGATGTTGTACTAGAAAGACTTGATTCTGCAGAACTGGATGATCTTCCAGTCATTGTTAAATTCTTGCTTCACACCGTCTCTCCAACCACAGTTGATATTGTAAGTTTTTCTTTTCTTTTTTAATATACAAATATATCTATATATATTATCTAATGTTACAATGAATTAATGGATTATTGTGTAGGTGATTTCTGGTATTCGTCAAAATCTAGACTTTAGAACCCTGGGGAAAGTACAGCAGGCCGAAATTTCACATTCTGTTGCTGGCCATAAATCCAAACTACAGAAAGAGGATTCTAATAAGCACTATCCAGAGGCCTTGATTTTAGGTACAGACAGATAGACACATGTATACATTCCCTCACACTCACACTTGTATACCCAATGTACAGAATCCATCAAACTTGGCTTACAAGTTCACAAGTTTGTCTGTGATGGCTGGATTAAGGCAATCTCGGCACTCAATGGACCAGTAAGTACAATAACCTTTTTTATATAACCAGGTTTAGATACCTAACCAATCCTTTTTTTTCCATTTTATTTACTTATTTAGCGTGAACATAAAGTATTGGATGTCTTGATCCTATTCACTTTACACTCTATGCCTTCCACAAAGAAAAAGGCAGAATCCATATTTAAGAAAAAGATTCTTTGTGGTGGGATTACTGGTGCTCTTCTTGAAGAAACAATACTCTGTCATGCAAATGGATTGACAAGGTACATTATATATTTTTATTATTATGATTACTATGTGATGGCTCTATCTAAACAACTTTATATACATCGTTTCAAGTTACTGGAATACAATCCTTTCTCTGACAGAATTTGTATTGCGCTCCAATCAAAAGAGTACCGCAGTCGCTCAATGTGCAGGTGCACTTTATGCTAGTGCATTCAAATCATGCGATGCTTATTATAGACAGGTATAAAAGAAGAGAAAAACAAGTTTTGACTTGGACTTCTGCAACCCTACAGAGCCACCAACATATATATATATATATATTTACTTATATCCCATAGCTAACAAATTATTTGCCTCGATCATGTGTATAGGAAATCGTTGGTTTACTTGTAACCCACATTGGCAGTGGTGAAATATCCTTTATGTATATAATGTTAATGATCGAATAGCTCAACTTTGGACTTGATCTTTTATTACCTTGACCATCCTTTTTTCTTTCTTTCTTTCTTTATTCACGTAGTTGAAATGAATGTAGCACTCAGTGTTCTGCTCAAGCTAGTTAGGTCGGATGCCAAAAGCATGGCAGTGTATGCAGACTTTGTAAAAGGAATCTTGGATTACCTCGATAATCTTTCACTTTTCCAGATCCGTACACTCTTTAACATCTTTAGTGTCCTTGCATTGATGGTGAGTGTCTTTCTCTTTTATTTTATCTTTTTAAAAAGAAATATACGCACACATAAATTATTATGATTAAATATATGTATACATGATTTTCTTTATAGGTGGAAGACCATTGTGATGGAAGAGATTCTAGTCTCTGGTCTGATATCCAGATTGTTATTCGCAAACAGCTATCAAACCCACGAGAGAAATATAAAAAGATTGGTATTATAGCGTGTATTGCTGCTATTGAGGTTCTTGGATCAAAACAAACTTGTTCTGAAGCAGCGACCGGTTCAAGCACACAAGGTAACTCGGATTCGTACACCGCAGAACAGGCTCTGCGACATCCGGTACTCAAACAGGCCATTGATTTGGTTGATATGGTACTTCGGCATTGTAAGCAGTATCCCGTAAGTTTTACTTTTTAACTCTTTAGATAAATAAATAGAAAAATTGGTGTAAAGTCAAAAGAAATATTGTTCTTATTGCTGCTGCTTTTTATATATATTGGTTTTGGTTTTGGTTTTTGTAGTTATGCTTGGCATTAGTCTATGATGAACTTTCTCACTCGGTGAAGAGTGGTTGCTTAGACAGGCGGTTTGAACTTTGGGTTCGGGACAAGATGACAAATGATTTCCTTGAAAGCTACATGATGGATCTAGAGGAAGCTACTCAGAAAGTTGAATCTGCACAAAACAACCATGAGATATCGTTTAAGCCAGAACTGTGGATGAATCTGGACAAAGAGGTAAATACATATATAAAGAAAGAAAGATGAATACTTACAGAGCAATTCTATATAGGAATCACAAGTTGTCATTAACCTTTACGACTTGGTTCATGGAGTAGAAGAATCCAAAAGAAGATCGCTTGTGATCCCGCTTTGTTCAATCTTTAACCTCATGCAGAGCTGCGAAAAAAGAATTACGGACGGGAAACTTGACGATGTGGATGCTGTATTGGGTTGTGGAATTGTTCTTTTTCAAGTGGATGATATTGATGTAAGTTAAGAAGAATACATTCATGGATAAATAAGATTCAATCATTTGAAACAACTCAAGATTTGTATTCAAATTAATCCCTTCTTCTTTTATTATCATTATATATAGAATATGGTTCGTGAACTTCATCCAGAAGAGTTTGAAGAAGCTTGCGATCTCTTGTTTTATGCAGTCAATTGGTAATATTGATCGATTGATTGATTGATGGGTTATTTATTAAATCTACAACTACATCAATTGACTGTTTTATGCTGGTCTTTCTATAAACCATTAGGTACAGAGAACTTATCAAGGCATTTTCTACGCTTGAGGATGCAGAAACACGCGAAAAACTTGCTTTACGTTTGAAAAACATCATCACGCTCGAAAGTGTACTTGAGAAACTCTTGAAACATGTACCAGGCTTTGTGCCCCTTGAATTCCATGCGTCTTCTTCAGCCCCAAACACAAGAGACAGCACAAAGGCCCACGTATTAAATGCTGTAAAGTTATTAAACTTTATTTTCTTTTCTTTTCTTTTCTTTTACCATTATGATTGATAACAATAATGTGTTTCTTTCTTTAGCCTGGTACACAAAACAGTCAAATGATTAAATCTGATCCTACTTCTGGTCAAGATTCCCAATTTGAGATTTTCAAAGCTCCTTTCAAGAAAGACGCCGGGCCTCGAGCATATTTACCACAATTCGAGACTATTAATGATTTGAGAAAGTACATGCGTGCTTTAGATGTAAGTAAACCAAAGAAAGAAAGAATGAAAGATACAAATAAAGGAACATTGAGCTTGGAATTTATATTTAATTATTTTTTGATTATTAGATTAATGCACTACGTCTACTAAAGCCTGTCGAAACTTCTAGTGGAGAAATCATTAAATTTGATGTAAGAATAAAACAAAACAAAAAAAAAACTCAAAGAAGTTTGCTTATACTGGATTTGTATTAGTACAAAGAAAACAATTATCTCTTGAAGGATCTAAACCAGAAGCTTGACATAAAGCTTGGACAGACAGTAAAAAAGAAGATCAATGAAGATAGATTTCCTACAAGCAATGCCATACTTTTAGAGAAAATAAGCGCAGCCCGGTTTGTAAAAGAGGTAAGGCGATTAACAACAACAAAATAAAACTATTTTTTGTGTGTATGTATGTTTATTTATTTATTCATATAAAAATATAAAAAAAAAAGGTGGTTCAATATTTGCCTTTGATCCTTCAAACGCTAGAAAATCTATATGAAGATGCACAACTTCAGGTAAGTCTTTTTCTTTTGTTTAGAAATCTACCTATGAATATCAAATATATGTATATCTTATGGCAGACTATGATTATTAAATATTTTACTTTTCATTAGGAAAATGAACCTGGAAGAGTAGAAGAGGGAGGAAGAGAAATGGCATTGAGTATTAAGTTGTGTGTCAATATTCTTTCAAAACTGTTCTTGTGGCCTGATCTTGAGAATATTGAAAACAGTTTTATTCTACAAGTAAGACAAAGTTTTTTTTTTAAAAAAAAAAAAAAAATTGTGATAATCATATATTTAAATATCCTACTGTCAATTAGAGCCTCGTGAGTTGTTTGGCTGACCGGATATCCGAGATATCCACCAAAAAAAACGCGCTCAATTCAATTATCCAAGACGCATTTACGTATCTATCCCGCTTTGGTGACAATATGATGGAAGCCAGACCTTCAGTAGATCTGTCCAAGATTCTGATTCGCATGATGGCACTTTCTGACAATCCATCCTCCATGAAACCAGGTGCACTGGCGGCAATAAATCGTATCTTGTCTACAAACTGGCTCGATAGAATAACCATAAAGGTAATATATATATATATATATAAAGGGCGGGCAGTCATAAATTAATCTTATTGGCTAAGCCTATTTCAAACTTGTTTTGAACCTTTTGGTCTGTCCACACCAATTGCAATCACCATATTTTTTATTTTTCACCTTGAACATTGACTTATTCTTCACTTTTTTTTTTAAAAAAAAAGAAAGATATTCTTTTCTTGGTAGAAAAATCGATTGAATTAAGTGAGGATCCTCTCCAAGTTATGTATGAGTACATGACATTTGTGTTACCCACTTACGAGAGAGACAGCTGTGATGAAAGAGATCGAGTTGTTGAAGACTACCCTTTACTCAGACCAGACACAGTATTATATTACTATCAAGTAAGTGTGTTTTGAATCCTATTGTATTTCTTCTTCTTAAAAAAAATTATATAACTTGTACATATATTTCTCTCTATCTCCTTAGGCTGTGTTGAACCAAATAGTCAGTAACCTACAGTCTTCTCAAAGATCTGGTATGGAATTCGAAGACATGGTTCTTTACTATTCAAAGATTGTCAAGCTCTTTGAGCGCACTACAAATAATATCAAAATCAAGAGCCAGCGTGAACTCTTTATTCATTTGCTCAAGACCGGCCGAGTCTTTATCAAACTCTTTACGGTGATCTGTATTCCGTTTTTTACCAATGTGTTCAAGGCTTACAGAGAAACAATCCTTTCGACATTCAAGGATTTCCAGACAAGTACTCGAATTCTTCAAGTAAATAATGGATCTATAATGATTAAGTTGGATAACTAACATTGTACACATATTATTTTTTGTGTCTTTTTATATAAACATTTATATGTTGTGTAGACAATTTGCTCTCATGTAAAGGCAGTCAAGGATAATAATCTAGCTTCACATGTGCCAGCTCTAAAAATGGCCTTGGAGAATGTCCTTTATCAAGTGAAGATTCTGTTGAATGAAAACAATGTGCCGTCTGATGCATTTGTATTGGGTAAGATCTTGTAGAAAAAAAGAAATGGCAATAATATATATATATATATATATATATATATATAGTATTCACAATCTCGACTTATTCTATGTTCTTGTTGCATATTTTGTATGCGTGTGTTTTTATCAATAGGTGCATTGAAACATAGAGATATTCGGGGTGTTGAAGTATCTTCTCAGGTATAATATATACATAGCCATACACATACACATATGTCCCGCTTTTCTTTTTGTGTAAAATACAACCACTAATACTTTTGCGCTTAAAAAAAAACATTCGTATATCTATTTGTTAATATCTAGCTTCCACGAGATGATGTGTCTGATGATGAAGATGAAGAAGAACAAGTGATGGAATTACAAGAGGGATCTGATAATGAGGAAGAAGGAGAAGAAGGAGAGGAGGAGGAGGAGAGTGAAGGTGGTCATCTGGGTCCTGCTACAAAGAGACGTTTGGAAGCAAAGAAAGCATATCAAAAGTCTCGTATGGGAAATTCGACGTATTCTATTCGAACAACCAGTCAGATCCCAGCCAGTTCAGATGAAGAAGATTCGTTGCAGTTTTCAGAAAATGGGTCTGAAGATGAATCAGAAACCTCTAGTCCTACCGCCCCTTTATCCTACAGCCCAGAGAGTATTTCAAAGTCGTCCAAGATATCTGCTGCTGTGCATGAACGACCAAAACTCTCGGAGCCTCCTAACAAGAAAGGGCGGTTTGCAAAGAATCATCGGGATGCGAGTGGGAAAGACAAGGTCTTTTCTCTCACACGACTAAAGACTGAAAGCGAAGAAGAATGAAGTGCTTTACATGATACTATAATACAATACACTGTTACTGTATTTTTTGTGAAGATCAACATTGCTTTACTAGCTGTACATAATCTACATATGGATATCAATTATACAAATAAAACATGGCTTATAATTCAATTTACTACACAACAAGAAGAAGAAGAAGAAGAACAAGGCATTTATATTGACTATATATAAATGACATTTGCTAGCTTACTAACCAACCCTCTTTACAGCTTTGAACCTACAAATCTATAGATCTATTCTGATCTGAGATGTAATTAAACATCAATAAATTAAAGCAAAGGAAATAAAATGTGGTCTGATATCAGTACAGCCATTGTTTAAAAATAAAATATTTTTTTGGGTTAAAATGGTTTCTTGCTGTTTTGCATAATTGGTTGCTTTTATTGTATTATCTGACGATTAAATATAAAAGGGTGAGAGGGAAGGCTGAGATCAAGTATCACAGGTACTCATTATAATTAGTTTGAGAAACAAAATACAAAATACAAAATACAAAAAGCATGCGGTATTTTGGTATCTACCACGTCAATAACAAAGTATCCTGTGTCAGAAATATAAATATTTTGCTAGGGAATTGAAAGAATCATATATTACTATTATTTTGAATACAAATCAGTGTAATACAGAATATTTATCTAAAGTTATCGTGCATGAAACACTAACAGACAACTTATTTCACACGCACAGTGAAAGAGAGAAAGAGATACCTTGTAAGTATTTAGTATCAATTAATGTCACAAAACAAATGGATTAAAACGCATGTTTTTTTTTCCTTTTCTTTAGTTGGTGGTTTCTTTGAAATGATATGATATGATATGATATGAAGAAATACAATGGATCTTATTGTTAATGTTATTACTTTTTGTTTGCTTGTTTAATTGATCAACTGATCCGAATTGGTTCGAATTGGTTCAAATTGGTTCAAATTGGTTCAAATTTTAATTAATTATTTATTTATTTTCACTGCGTTATTAATAATATTGAACCATTATGCAAAAATGTTCAAGATAAAAAAAATGTATTTACAAAGTTTAATGTAACAAAAAAAAATGAAAATGAAAATGAAGGTGAAAAACTAGAGAAAGGAGATAAGGAATATATAAAGATAGATTTGATTGGAGTGTTAAATGGTAAGATGGTAATATGGTGGTATAGTAAGGGATATAGTGAATATATTGAATGGCGATTATGATGGTGGTGGTGGTGGTTTATCCACAGTATGAGAATAAAAATACAAAAAAAAATGGTATAAAATATAAAATGATGGTATGAAATGAAATCCATACTTGTAAAATAAAATTAACATAAAAGTGAAAAGAATTATAAATAGGTATGCAAAATAAAAAACAAATAAAAAATTGATAAAGATTAGACAAGTCAAGCTAGTCCCAATCTTTTTCTTTGGCTCTTTTTTGCTCTTTTTTTTTTATGACTGAAGCCACTTTAAGGGTTGATAGCCTACAGTTTTAGGGTCTTGTTCGGTTTCACTGCCTTCCTTGACTTTCTTGGTCTTGGTGCGAGCCAAGCGTCTCTGGCGATGGTTCACACGTCTGATGCGGAATAGGCGACCAAGGAATGGTAATACGAGGTAATAAATGACAAGCATACAGAATAAAGAAATACGAATGGTCGACCTAATTGTTTGTATTTTTTATTAACAATATAATCACTAAAAATGTGAGCTGGTGTTTTTTCTTTGTTTTATTTTGTACATACCACAGGTCAATACCAGGCGAGGAAATCAAATTAATTTGAGGAGTAGAGGTAGCCTGACCATAATAAGCTGAGAATATTTGTGATCGTGGGTAGTTGTCACGGTGACGAGGGGATGTAAAAGTAGATGAAGGCTTTGTGGGAGCAGCAGCAAAGAATGCAAGGCAGACAAACATGGCCATAAACACTCTATTATCTGATTGACCAATTCCATTACTATTGATACTGATATTGATATTATCGCCATTTCCACTGCCACTCTGATTATCGTTATCGTTATTATTATCATGCTCGTGCTCATGATCGTGTTCGTGTTCATGCTCATGCTCATGCTCATGCTCATGTTCATGATCGTTATGGTTACTATTATTGTTGTTGGTATGGCTATAGTCTGCATCAGACTGCTGTCTCTGTCGTTTTATCTGACGACGATATGGCTTGCGTTCTTTTTTTGGAATCAATTCTGCAACAGCAGCACGTTGAGCGGCACGTTCTTTGAGCTTCTGCTGTCTCTCGGCACGTTCTCTTTCCTGGGCATCTTTGCGTTCACGCATAAGACGTTCTTCTTTGGACTGTTTGCACTTTTGTTTCTGGGTCTGGAATCTGTTTAGAACCGTGTTTCCGCCCGGTAGCTGAGAAAGAAGCTGCTGTAGAATCAGGTTCTCCTGGTCAATTGTGTCGTTGCTGTGTTTAAGGAACGAGATGTATTCGGTTGCCTTGTGTAAGATGGTTGCCTTGTTGAGTTTGTGGGCAACCTCGACACCGTCAATGATCTCGCCCGTGCCTTCTTCATCTTCCATATCTTCGTCGTCGCTGCGCTTGCCTGGTCCAGGCTCGCGGATGTGGGCCTTGTAAAGAGCAGGCACGACATTCTTGAGGTCCTGGATGCGGTCATTGATATTGTTTCGATACCGACGCTCGATCGCATTGTGTGCCACTTTCTTTAGCTTTTGTTCGGGCTCAATAACGCCGTTAAATTGACGGTGGAATGACTCCAGGGATGGTAAGGTAGGGGAGTGGTGAGGGGGTGTTCTGATAGGGCTCCAGTGATCGTGTTCATCGTGAGAGTCTACAGGAAGGTTCAATTGTTTGTTAGATAAATAATTTAAAATGAGATTAATTTTGCACATATCCAAGGGGTTAAAATAACAACAATAATAATAATAATAATAATAAATGTATTAGTTGATTGATTGTACCTGATTCCGCACAGGCATTTTGGCTCCATTGATCTATAGCAGCAAATGCAGAAATCAGCGGGCGTTCATCAGTATAGGGGTAGTCTGGAATTGGAGACACCGAGACTCCCATATCTGCAGACTCAGGACCATATGAAGATGTGTTCTGGGAGGAGATACTATGAGGACCGAGTGTAGAGTAATTGTTGTTATTGTTGTTGTTTTGATCTGTTCGTTTGTCGTGGCCCATCATGATATTTTGTTGCTGTTGCTGCTGTTGCTGTCGTTGCTGCTGCTGTACCATGATGGAGGCAAAGGCGGACTTTTGGTCGGAGGGCATCCGTGAGTGGGATGCTGGGATGGTTATGGAGGGAAAATGTGGAGAAGATGGTGAAGATAGGGGTGAGCTGAGACCAGATGAGATTATAGCCTCTTGGTGAGGAGGAGATGAATGAGCTAGTTGTTGCTGCTGCTGTTGCTGACGATTTGCTTCGTGGTTCTTGAAGAGCCAGGCATAGACTTCGTACTCGTTACCAGTCGAAAGGATGTATTCAGGAACGCTTTCTTGAGGATAACCAAGCGAAGGCCGGGCAAGTTCTTGGTTCATTCTTAGACCAAGTGAGGCTGCACCAAATGAGTTGTGTTGAGGTTGAGACATGGATTGTGTAGAACGAGACTGTTGTTGTTGTTGTTGTTGCAATAATAATTGATTATGATGATTATGAAGTTGTTGCTGTTGCTGTTGCTGTTGCTGTTGGTGTTGGTGGTTGTGGGGTACTGGACGCTGCATGGTATCAATATAAGTGTCAAAGTCAAGTTCGTTGGTTTCTTGCAGCATATTTATGTGAATGAGTTTCGATCAAGGGACTTGGGTTTTTTCGAATAAGCTCAGCTAGACTATATATCGAAGTTTAATTAACATGCCACTTTTTTTTTTACTCTAAAATTTTTTGTTTTTTTTTTTTTCTTTTACTTCATCAGGCGGAAGTGTAAATCAATGGGCCCATTCGATTCCGCTAGAACCAAAGCGACGCTCACGCCACTTTAAAGAAGCAATATATATATATATATATGAGAAAACTTGGCAATTGACGGTACACAACACAATACACCTTCTTTATATTTTATATTGTATTGCTTATGTATATAATATCTTACATTGAACTAAAAAATAATTAGGTAGTTAGATAGTCTGATAGATAATCTGATATACTGATAGTGTATATAGTTACCTGTTCGCTGGTAAATATATTTCGGTTGTATTGAATGAAATTGAATGAAATTGAACGTTTTGTTTTTGAATAATAAATCAATAATTCATCAAGATATAATATATATATATTTCTTGTATCTGTATCTGTGTGTATTCTTTGTAGGATTTGCGGAGTATCCGGGCCTGTCTTCCGTTTTTTACGCTCCTTAATTTTGTACTTTTGTACTTTTGTACTTTTGTACTTTTTACTTTTTTTCGTATCCGAAATACCTGGCGTCATAACCTTATGTGGTGGTGATCCGGGGTGAAGGAATTGACAAGTCAGCCCAGCATTTACATTTTACTTTCCCTTATCTAACTATCTACTTCTATTCTATTATGTTTTGTTTAGGTCTAGATTTTGCTACCATTCGATTAAAATATCTTATTTTTCTGCTCTTTCTTATTTCAGTAATAATAAAATATAACCATATCCGTCGTATTCATATATATACATTTATCGATTTCAGTAGGACGAGAATAATTGATATTTTTTATTTTATTTTATTTTATTTCAATTAGCATACAATTTACAACATGGCTCTAAATATATATATATATATATATTCTCTTATTTTCGATCAACATATACATAATGCAATACTTTATATGTATTAAAATTCATTATATAAAAAAAAAGATTCCAAATGATTTTCAAGATCAAAAAATAATAATAAGAAAAAAAACCGGTGTGATTTTCTTTAAGTTTTTTTTTTTTTTAAAAAAAAAAGAAAGCAAGGCACAAATCACAAGCTCTCTTTTTATTTGTAACCATGTTGCAGCACATGTGCCCTCTTTATTTCTAATTTAAATTACAGATACACACATAAAACAAATGCTCTGTTGTGACCGTTTCAACAAATATCCCAAATGCCAGTCTTTTTGAACTTTTTGGATGATATATCAATTCAATTGAATCAAGTATAGTATGATATGATACAATAGAATAGAATACAGTTTATAGTTCAATTCAGTTCAAACCCCCCCCCCCCCCTTTTTTTTTTTTTTCTTTTCTTTTCTTTTCATCCTCCTTCCTCTTTCAATTATTTATTTTATTTTATTTTATTTTATTTTATTTTAATCAATTAATTTAAAATAAATAAATAATTTAAAAATATTTTTTTTTTAAAAAAAAAAAAAGAGAAAGGAGAAAAGAAAGTTATGCCACGTATCTCATTACAGAATCCACTCGCATCGCTGGAACAGCTTAGTTGCTCTCCTTCAGTAAGAGATGGAATTCCAAGTGATCTCGAAGATGACCTTCGGAATCTAGGCGGCGAGTTGATTCAAAGTGCCGGTATCTTACTCAAACTGCAAGTCATCAAAAAAAAAAGAACAACAATAGAACAAGCAAAGAGAAAGAGAAAGAAATCGATACTATTATTATTAATATCTCATTTCAATTCATTTCATTTAGACCACAAGTAGCAATGGCAACAGCTCAAGTGCTCTTCCAACGCTTCTTTTATATGGCTAGTATGAGACATCACGGTATTGTGGTACGTACAATATTTATATCTTTTATATGTATGTATGTATGTATGTATGTATGTATATATGCGTACGTATTTACTTACTCGCACATGTCTATATAAATATATGTATGTATGTGCGTAGGATATAGGCATGGGTGCATTGTTCTTGGCTGCAAAGGTCGAAGAGAACTCTGTTCGTCTTACTCACCTTGTCACTGTGTATGACTACCTTATCAAATATTCGCGAGATCAACCAACATTTCCTCCATTGGATTCATTTTCACAGGTATTATATAAAAATTAATAAAAAAAAATATCTATGAAAAATTATATATAAAAAACTCACATGTTCTATGCTGAGAGAAAGCCTACGATATGAAGAACTCGCTGATCACTGCAGAAATGCAAATATTGAAGCAACTTGGATTTAATGTCCATGTTGAGCTGCCTTATGGTCTAATGATCAACTATTTACGAATCCTCAGTCTGGAAGAGCATCCCACAGTACCTGGCAGAGCATGGAATTATCTCAACGACGGGTAAAGCAATATATACACATACAGATTTGATTTGATTTGATTTGAATTGTTATTTGTTATTATCATACTGGTTCTTTAGTATTAACATCTATATAATCCACTCTCACATATACACTATACGCACAATACAATAACGACAACAAACAATGTATACATAGGCTACGAACAAATATCTATGTGACCCACCCACCATCAACGATTGCCTGTGCAGCCATCTGGTTGGCGTGCAGAGATCAGCAAGTTAAACTGCCAGTATCACCTGGTAGTGAGTGGTGGCTTCTTTTTGATACTCGACTCGAAGATTTCAAGAATGCAGCTGGGCAGATCCGACGTCTCTATTATCGAAAGTTGAATCGTCGTCTTTTACCACTCAATCCAAAAGAAATTAAAACGATAACCTATGTATAATACAATCAACAACGGCACCAATGATAAAATAGGATAATGTATATATATATATATATATATATAATAAAGAGAGAGAAAAAAAAAGGTAAAGAAGAAGAAAACAATATATATATATATATATACCAGTAGTAGATTTTCTCTCTTTTGATCTTTATTTTTTGGATTTATCTTTAAATGCTTATATTTACTTCCTACTATTATTATTCTAAAGAAACTTTTACTGTACTTGCAAGTGCACCCTGCTTTACCGGAAAAAAACCCCCAAGCAGGAAAACAAACAAGCAAACAAACAAGCAAGGAAGCACCCAATCACTCAATCAATCAATCAATTCATCAACAGATGTGCAAGAGTAAGACGCGAGATAGAGAGATAGATAAGGATTATAATGGCTTTATAAATAAATAAAGAATTTTATATATAAATAAAAAGAAAGATAGAAAGAAAGAATACAAATCATCAAAGAGAGATATATTTAAAATACTGGAAGAAAGAATGCTGGAGGAATAAGAAGAAGAAGAAGAGAAGGAGGAGTAGGAGTGGGAGGGGTATAGAGGGAGGTAGGAGAGAAGGGGAGTTGTCTGGTAGGACAGAAAAAAATAAGCAGATAGAAAGACAGGCAGGCAGGCAGGCAGGCAGGCAGGCAGGCAAACAAGCAGCTAAACTGGCTGGCTAGTTAAACACAAAGACACACACAATATTTATAAACTTCTTCTTCTTCTTCTTATATATATATATATATATATTATTTTCTTTGGAATGTTTTATTGGGATTATTGACAGGATGTTCGGTTGAGCGAGCGGATATCATAAAGGAAGACCAGGCCGGAGCTACGTGAAGGAGGGATTCACTACTGAACCGATCTCCCATAGCGCTGGGGCTGAAGGCTAATTGGGGTGTGTATTGGTTTTTGGAAGACAGCGAGTTTTGTCGAAAGGGAGTTAGATCCACGAGTGTATTTGTTCCTGTTATTGATTTTGTTTTTGTTTTTGTTTGTGTTTGTATTTGTGATTGTGATTTTACTGCTCCTACTGTTAGTGGTGGTTGATATTGTTGTGATGATAGTTGGGCATCCGGAGTGGCTGTGTTTAATGTGGTGTCTGTGGCCGTCATGGATGTTAGGGTTGTATTGGTCAGTCGTCGGGTATCCTTGGGTGTGTAGACAGGGGGCGGAGGACATGCAGAAAAGGCACTGCTTGAAGATCCAAGTGTAGACCAGCTGTGTGTCATTGTGGTTCCCCAACCCTGGCGTGTTTTGCTTTCGTTGGTTTCCTGAAAGGTGTGGAAGACCTTTTGAGTCCTCGAGAACGGACGTCTTCGTCGGACCAGACATAGCACAAACCCGGCCAGGACGATTAGACCTGCGAATGCCCCCAGAATTGGACCCAGTAGATGTGTTGGGGCTCCTGATCCTGTTTGTCGGTGGGGGTGTAGTATTGAGGGCGGTCGGTTGTAGCCTGCGCCATATCTGGTTGGTGGTATTGAAGATTGTTGAGATGGTTGTATAAGAGTCGCTGAGGATGATTGGAGTCTAATTGTGGGTGCAGAAGATGCGGAGAATAAAGAGGATGGTCTGTATGTATTTTTATCATTGGCGAGTACAAATGGAGGAGCGCCAGAATTGTTGTTAATGACACGATTCTTTACTCGGTCGATGTAACTGTCCATGTGAAGTATCTATGATGTAAAGCTATAGAAGAGCTCTCTATACCAAGAATATCAAGAGAAGAAAGAAAGAGAGGGTAAGAAGAGGAGATCGTCTTTAAATAATTTATAATTATTTAGAAAAATTAAAGGGGGGGAAATAGAATAGGAATAGGAATAAGAATATCAAAATTGTATAATCAAAAGGACATAAAGGTGGTGGGTAAAAATACAGGGCACCAAAAGAATGGCTTATATAAGATGAACCTTCTTTATTCCCCTTCCCTCTCTATAGATCAACCTTCCCCCCCTTTTTATATATATAATCATTTTCTTTAGGTACACTGTCAATTGATTCTGATGATACTAAAGCTCGCACCAATGATTGTCTTTAAAGCATGTGTATGTATGTATCTATCTATATAATTAAGCAAATCAAAACAAAGATTAATATTTAAAAAAAATAGAAGTAGAAAGGCTATTTCTCACACTCTGATATATACACAACTACACATATACATGCTTGTTTATTTAGCCGTTTGTGTCTATAATGTAATGTAATGCAATATAATATAAAGTGTAGCTACAAACTTACATACATTTCAAAAAACAAAAAAAAGTCTTGCAAAATTATGTATCTATTATCTATGTGTGTCCAAAATGTAAGAAATAAGAATACATATATATATATATAGTAGTTTTTGTTTCTTGAATTATTATTGGCTGTTCTTATGATTACTATCGATGTTCGGTTATTGTTGTTTATGGTAGTCAAAACAAAAAACAAGATTAATACTAAATCCTGATCCTTCTACTGTTGGACATTGGACATTACTTTCTTTTTTCTCAAACAACAAATAATAATATTTTCACTATGATCATTATTCTGCTTATTAGACCAAAGCTTAGAGGCCTTGTTACTCTCGTCTTGTCTTATATTAAAGAAGAAATCATAATAGTTCTCTTATTATATATGAAAAATATAATTGTGGATAATGTACAAGTATTGAGGATTCTAAAGAAAGACAACTACAAAAATTGTCAATGTCATTACAGATAATTATATACATTTTTTATTCTTATTTTACTTGGGGAATTCAATAAAATGAGGGTTTGACACTTTGAATGGGATTCCAAGGGGGGGGGCGAGAAGAATCTTTCTATTTGATTTCTTTCCTTCTTTATTTTACTCTTATAAAAATACATGTACAAATGTACAAATGCACAAATGTATATGTGTGTGTTCAAGTGAAAAGATATAAAGGTGAGTCAAATAGATAGCAGTTTTTTATATTGTTCAAAAATGGATAAAGTATCACTATCTGTGCACCCAAAAAAACAATTGCTGCCTTTTAATCAACCAAAAGAATACATGGATATCAGGCACAATATTTCAGTGGCTTATTCCTGTAAACTACATTCATATACACTTTTACCTTTTTGTCACCTCCTGAGCTCAGATATATCCACGGCTTTATTGTCTACACTACAGACTATACTCAAAGTGATTTATACAAGCTGTTTACTATAGCCTGTATAAAGAATGCTGAATCAAATCCATTCAGGCTGAAAAACGATAAAACATAGTAGTGTCTTTATAATCGAGTAATCTAAAAGGATACATATTTGATCAAGTCATACACATTCACTAGAAATCATTCCAAGCAAATCCATATACACACATAAATATATATATTGGGATAAAAGTCTAGGTTTATTCAAAGTAAAAACGGCAGAAAGAGATACTTTAACCACTCTTTCTAGTCTCAGTAATACTAACAATGATTTTAGGTCAAGTTCAAGAAATGTCTTGACTCTAATGACTATATACGCCATTTATAATATACAGCAAGTATATAATTCTTGTCTGAAATTACATAGAAGCTTTAATGAATAAGCTGATGGTCATCATTACAATAAGACAGCATTGTCTATAGCATTAATTGTTTATTCGCGTCTGTGAAGTCCAGTAAATGACAATCCACTTTTGTGTATTCCAATTAGGATTCAATTCATTTTTCTATAATACTGTTCTAGAGTTTTTCGTTGTACTTTAATATATGTATACTATCTATTGAGTATATATTGTGCCACCCAATAGAAAACACTATAAGAAAGAAAGAAGTATAAAGTATAGTTTATTATAAAATAAAGGGAGGGTAGGAGTAGGAGGTAGAGAACGAGAGAGAGAGAAATATAGACAAACAGATAGAGTCTCAAGTTTTTTTTTCTTTTTTTTCTTTTTTAGTTGGACGCGTTCCTGTGTTAGAATAGAGAGTCACATGACGGTTGATTGTGACAGTACGTTTCCTTTCTTCCTTTGAACCAAATACCCTATAATGGGACTAACTGAAGAAGAACAACAGCACCAGCAGCTATTGCAAACATATGCACAGGCCACTCGACAGGACCTAGCAAATCTCACAGCGTCGTCCTTAGCGCAGGCTATGGTGTCGCCAATGACAGTGTCAGGGCTGGCTTCTAGCCTGCTTCAACAATTGCATGCCGGCATCATCATCACTGCCTTGCCTGGACCGACTCCCACAACACACATCACACCTACACCCACACCTATGGATGACACTGCGTCTGACGATGAAGATCCCAAACGAGGCAGCACACGGAGCATGAGTAACGATGAACGGCGACAGAGGAGACTTTTACGCAATCGGGTGGCAGCCAAAGAGTGCCGAAAGAAAAAAAAGCAATATATCCAGGAAATGGAAGACAAAATTCGCCGGCTTGAAGAAGAGAATGTGCGGCTGCACAAGCAGGTTGCAGAGATCCACGCAAAACTAACGCTTGGGTCTCTGCACACAAACGAAGGCTATCGACTGATGAAGGAAGTCGAGGAACTCAACGCAAAACTCGGCATGGCTCACTTACCATCCACCAGTGCACTCACGGCTGCAGTGGTGGCGGCTGCTCAGCAGGCATTAAAATCAGAACCTCCATTATTACTAGGACTGCCAGAAAAGGACCTTAGTCGGGCACGGATGAAAGAACTCAAGTCAAACTGTGCGGAACTAGAAATCTCTCAACACACAGAAGCTGAATGAATCAATCAATCAATCAATCAATCAATGAACCAGTCAATCAATCAATGAAAATCAAAAATCAAATAAAAAATCAATCAAACAAAAAAAAAATCAATAGTAGGCTGCGAAAGAAAAAAAACTAAAAAAAAAACAACAACAATGAAAAAAAAAAATTACATGTAAAAAATTGTTTTTTTTTTTAAAAAAAAAAAAAAAAGACCAAAAAAAAAACAGCGCCAAAAAACAAGAACAAGAACAAGAACAGCAACAGCAGCAACAGAAACAACATCGGCAACAACAGCAAGATTGCTTTACCTTTAGTTTGTTTTTTCCTTCTCTAACTCTATTTTCATTCCTACCTATTCATTGCTATTTTCATTTTCTTATTCTAGTCTATCGATCTCACAACTCTTCCAGTCAAATCTATCCCTCTCTCCCCTTCCCCTTCCCCTTCTCCGTCTCTCTTTAGGTATTTACTTATATTCCTTTCATTCGAACCCACCTATCCATAAAATCAATCAATCAATCAATCAATTTAATTCAAATGAAATCATATCAATTCAATTCAATTCAATTCAATTCAATTCAATTCAATTCAATTCAATTCAATTCAATTCAATATTTAATCTTGTTCAAAAGTATGGGTTCATTTAAATTCAACAATAAGAGAATCACATTAATCAAGAAACAAACAAGATATACAGCACATATATAGATATAATACTCTGGGTGAATGTTTGATGTAGTAAATAAAAGTATATACTATAATAAGAAAGATGGAAATCATTGGATTCTTTGATTTGTACAGCCAAAGTTAAAATATATCCTCAATTTATTAATATTAATATTAATTTTATTTATTTGTATGTTTATATATATCTCAAATAATAATGAAGCTTAAAGCTCTATATAGTGCAAATAAAGGATCACAAAGTAATAACAGTAACAGTAACAGTAAAAAATACAAAGAAGAAGAAGTAAGGGCTAATCCCAAAGTTCGGATGGTTCGATTACCGTTTTGCTACAATTTTTTTTTTTACTTAAAATTCCGATAGGTTTAGTTTTTTTTTCTCTCTCTTTTTTTCTGGACGAATCAAAATTACAATTGAGACAATATATTTACCTCTTTTGGATAAAAGAAAATATATACTAAAGTAGAAAGAATTTATTTAGTTTAAAACGAATAAGAAGGCAGTTTTGGTGTGGTCAGACCAAAAAGTTTAAACAAAACAAAAATGTAAGAACGTCGACCAATCAAAATCAATTCTGGTATCTCAGGAATGGAAGTCGTTCTTGTGAGATGTTGGATTTTGACTTGCGACAGTATCAAACTGTAAGCCAGCTTACCACTTGTCTTGCGCACCTTTTCTTTTTTCCACCCTGTAGGAAAGTGTGTGTGTGTGTGTCTGTGTGAGCGAGAGAGAGAGATAAGCACAAAAAATGAGTGAAGCACAGACTGCACAATCCAGAACAAATACTATAGTCGCTAATGAACCTGGCAGGGTCACATCCCCAGGAATGTAACACACTGCTTCAGTGACAACCCATTAATCAACGGAAACCTTTAAATCATCAAACCAAATATATATATATAAATATCTGTGATCTTCTTTCTTACATGAAGCAACACTCTCATAGTACCTATTTTTCTACTTTATAAGTCTATTCGTCTGCCTTTATAGTGTTGGTGAGGAAGGGGGCGTGTCGGGATATCTTTGGTACGTAGAAAGATCGCGTTCGACAACGTGTTTCCGAACAGCAATAGGTCTATATTATTATTTTTTGATCTCGGCAATTATGTACACCACTTGAACAATCTCTATAATAATGGCTTTGTATTTCAACTTGTTTGATTCGGCAATTGCTTCTCCTAATATGGCACACGATTTCCTACAGCTTGATGATGAACAAGCTACATGTCGGTAATAGAAGGAAAGTGTGATGGTTGAAAACTAAAAAAGAAAAAAAAAAGAAAAAGACGGTGAATTTAACAGATTAAATCAGACAACATTATATAATGTAGATTTTAGCCACACCGGGAATCGAATAAGGATCAAAGAACATGTAGCCAAATTGTGGTTACATTATAAAAGAACAATTTGAATTTTCTTCTTTTTGTTGTTTTTTTTTTTTTCACTGGCGATAGTACATTATATATAATGTTTTCTGAAATGTAACCGCTACAAAAGTTCTTATGTACAGCAACTCTGTGCCCTACTTTTATGTTTCATTGCAAGCATATTTTAAAGTTATCACTATTGGTAAATACGTAGAGATGACAAAAGTGGTTTACCAATGAGTTTCAAGTTTTTTTTTAAAAAAAAGAACCTTGAGTAACATGGACATTTGAGACGGAGTTACCTAGATTTAGCAAGTTTGGAAAATAATTAATAAACGTGTATGTGTCTATGAGAGAAAGAGATAAGTACACCATATAGTGCAGTATATTGTACTACTCCTATTGCATAGGAAATACATATTATATATAAACAAGTTTAAGTAAGACTTTCGCAGTAGGTCTTGTGGTAAATCACAAGAAAAGACTTGAATGCCAAGGCTTTTTCAATATAATTTATTTCTTGTTTCAAAATAAGACATATTAAACTAATATATCTACATAATACTATGATGTTGCTTAATGAAGCTTAAAAGAAACAAACAACTAAAGGTTTATTTGTTTGTTTTGCTTAATTTTTGACTAGGAAAATAAAGGTCAAATATATTAAGGCTTGGCTACACTGATAGCATAAGCCTTAAAAAAAATAACAATAGAAGAAATGACTAAATGATGAGCAGTATACATAACAGATCTATTACATTTGAATCAACAGAATAAAATCTATACATAGGCGTTATATTGTATATATCTATTTGGTTATAAAGTATCAGATAGGTAGATAGATAGGCAAGCTAATAGACAAAGAACCAGCATTATATATAAATAAAGAGAAAGGTATATGGGTGAATATTATCAAGTCAAAATATCAAGTGCACAAAATAAAGAAATAGTTGGAAATTGTAATGGAAATGTGCATTATAGGACATTGAGCTTTTTATAACATATTCCAGATTGTGTAACTTGTTTTTGTTGTTGTTTTTGGAACACAATCTATAAGGATTATGGTGCGACAATCAAATGGTAGCGAGAATATAAATAAAATAAACTAAAATTGGTTCTTTTTTTTATTTTATAAAAGGCTCAAAAAATATTCAAATATTGTACAACTAAAGACAGACGCACATAAAAAAAAATGTTACACTGTAGATGACTTCGAACGGGTTCCCTTTTTATTTATATATAATTATATATATGTGACAGATACTATTTTTTCTCCTTTATAATTGTACATTTATATTTTTTTTAATAAAACAAAAAAGCTAAGAAAAATAGCCTAATCTCCCATTATTTTCCAATCTCTTCTTTCTCTCTTCTTTTACTCATTTACTACTTTACTACTTTACTTCTTTACGTGATAGATAAGCACCTACTTGATCAGCCCAAAACTAGTAGTAAATGTATCACCCAACTCGCACAGTCAAGACATGGGCTGTCGGAATATCAGTTATCTTTGTGTGCAGTTTAGTTAGTCTAATGTATGTCTCGCAACAATCATCGATTGACATCATCACCGAACAATATATCCCTCAGCGCGACTCAGACGAAAAGTACATTTCGTTTCTGCCACACTCTGGCCTCCACAACCAGCTTTCGTCGCTGACCAATGCACTCGTCCTGGCTAGTCTGATCAACCGTACGCTCATTGTACCCGAGCTCAATCTCGGCAGTGGAACCTACTGGCGATACACACCAGTGCTTGCCGATCGCCTGGAAATATGCTTACCCCGCCTGCTCGAACACGCCCCCGAATCAGTCGAGTGCTGGGATTACAAAAAGTACGTTCCGGTCGCAGTAGAGAGCATTGTCGACCTTTCGGAAATCCATGCCCTTGGCATAAAGACCTACCAACGCGAGTCGCTCCAGCGTGACTATTTCCAGACTTACTGGTCTGTCCCAAACGATGAGCGAAACAGGTCTCTGGCAATCGAGTATACCGACAGGGTCCGGTATTCCTACCAGTTTCATGACACCCTCGGCCTGGGTAAAAGAGCCGATATGCCAGGTGCATATGACAGTTATATTAATATCCCAGATCTTATCCTCCGCCAAGAAAAGTTCCTTGTCTTTAACTCAATGTTTGGTGCCAACCGATTGCTGCTAACCAAAAAAAAGAACATCGCCTTACGACGACTGGTCAGAAACAAACTCGTCTTCTCCCACCCCGACATCCTAAAGTACTCCAAAACCCTAGTAGACCGGCTCGGTGGTCCAGGCAATTTCGCAAGCGCCCATGTTCGGCAAGGCGATGGTGCCTTCAAGGCATCAGTCCAGGACACTATGCAGGAAGTCAGGATTGCCTTGGAAGGAACCAATAGAAGCAAAAATAAGAACGGAGGGTCTGTAAATGCAACCCAAGCCAGTGAGGATCAAAAACTCATTCAACGGCTCTCAAAGATTCCCAAAAAGGGACTCGCTCTACTTGACGAATGCAAAAGGATCCAAGAGACAGATAACAAAACCAACAACCTTCACCCTCGCCTGCGTCTGATTTACATGGCCACAGATGCCAAGAAGCCGCGTGAACGGTTTGACGAGCTTTACAACGAGTTTGTGTGCATGTTCTGTCTCAGCGATTTCCCTGACATTATTTCGAGCGTGTTGTTGAATTCAACAGTCGACACAATGGGGGCCGGGGTGTACGAAAACCAGGGCAAACTTCTGCTGCCTCCAGTCGATGCTTCTGTAGCTTCCTTTGGCTCAATTTTCTTTGGTACACACGGCAGCACGTTCTCAAGTTATATAAGAAACCAGAATCGACTGTTCCACAAGCTCAAAAAGTCTGGATGATCCCTTTCTTTTACCTCTTTACACGTGCTGGCTTGTTCTTCTCTTTCTTTATATTCCATCTTCAAAATAAGTACAAGAGACAAGCAGCAAGTGGGCAAGTGGAAAAATACAGGTCCAATTATTGTCATTTTCTTTTTATATATTTTATATTTTCTATATTCCATTACATTTTTCATTCCGTTCAATTTGATCGATCGACGCTTCAAATTTATATTCTTACTTGTTATTTTGTCTTTTTGTCCCTTTTTTTTTTGCTTTTATTTTCTTCCTTTACATATATAAATTCTAGATTATATATATATATATATTCTATCTTTATTTTACTCTTCATTTTACATCATCTAAATCCCAGTTATACATATTTTCACTATCTTTCTTTTTAATATATATATACTGATTGTTCATTTTTTATAATAGCCAAAAACAAATCAACCAACCCCTCTCCAAGAAAAAAAGCTACATTTACATACATAGTGTCTATTATTTTTGACTTGAAAATAATAATAAAAAAGTACAATTTTTTATAACAAAAAAAACAAGTCAATGTTGTTGTCCTACCTTGTATGGCTCTAGTCTAGTCCTATTCAGCGATTCTGATAAATGACCCTTTTATGGATTAATTTTATAAAAAGGTTCTTTCTGTGTTACTCTCAAGTTGATTTTAATTTATAATATATAAATACATTTCTTTCTTTCTTTTTAGTCTCGTGATTTCTCTCTTTTTCTATTTTGGTTGCTTTTATAAAAAGACCAAACAAATAAGCAAGCAGAAAATCATTATTGGCTATTACAGGTCAAGTACATTAAATAAAATATATGTATATAGTTTAGCTATTCTTTAAGAAATTTGTTTCAAATATAGAATTGTTTAAAGAGAAAAGATGAAATAAAATAATGAATTATTCCCCTCGTATATATTGTGTATATCAGTACGAATTATAAGACAGCTCATCTTCAGAAGACTATAGAGATATATATATAAATAAATAATTATACAAGAGAGAGAAAAAACAGTTAACATTGTGAACATCAAAATAAATCATTAATCTTTATCATTCTTCACAATAGACATAATGTATGTATATCATATATACATCTTAATCATCACTTACATCTTCCTCATAATTACTAAGATAAATTTTGTTCAAAAAAAAAAAAAAAGAAAAAAAAAAAAGAGTTAAAGATACAATATATACAAAATAAAAGAAAGACAAGACAGGATCATGTAAAAACTTACGCCTCTCCTAGAATATTTTGAAGGTCACGAATTTGATCCTTGAGATCGTTCTTTACAGAAATGAGTTGCTTGATGTGATCAACAGCTAAAAGAGAACCCAACAACAGAAAACAGACGTTTGTTACTCTCATCTTTTTTTAAAGTACTAATTGATTATAATTATTCAACTAATTTGACTGGACTTACATTTTTGTAAAATAAGTGCTTCACTTCGATTACCATTATGAAGCGACGGAACAATCTCAATCAACTGGTCGAATCCAAGTCTGATGTTCTGTCTTCTTTTCTGTTCAGAGGCAATGTGATTTGCCTTTTTTTCAGCATCAGTCAATAATTCATGAACTGCCTTTCGACATTTGCGTTCTCGGCCAGACTTGTCCAGTTGAGATTCACTTTCGTCAGCATCTGCCTCGCACACTCGTTTGTGTCCATTCAGTCCTGGAGAATGTTGAGTCGGGCTAGTGGTAGAAGAAGAACTGGTAGTAGTAGAAGAAGAAGAACCATTTGTCGTCGTCATTGTTGTTGCTGTTGTCGATATTGTTATTCCAGCTGTTGGTGATGGTGTTGGCACTGTTACATTGGTTCGATTGGAGGGTAAACCGGTTGGCCTACCTACATATAATCTTTTTTTGTTAGTCTGAATTGAGGTTGTTTTTCTTCTTCTCTTGAATATAGCTAAACTATCTGAAGTTGTGTACTTTTTTCAGTAATGTCAGTTGCAGTGGACATGATGTACAGATTAATGAGAGAGTAAAAAAAAAAAGGAAGAAAAAGAAAAGGACAAGTACAAAGTCAAAGACAGAGTCAAGCACAAGCACAAGCACAAGCACAAGGACAAGGAAAGATGTTTTGGAAATGTCTGGTTGGTTTCGAATGAATTTAAATCTCAAGACAAGAAATATTCTGGTATGTTTTTTTCTTTCTTTTCTTCGTTCTTCTCAAGGTATATTCTTGGTTTTTGTTCGATGGCTCCTTTGTTTGGTTTCTTGGTGGAAACTTGTTATTAAATATTGTTATTAATTTATTTATTTATTTTTTTAAAAAAAAATCTCGCCTTTTAACAAGGGTAAAGAAGTTACTTACCAAATAAAGAGTAAATAAATAAATATATATATATATATATATATATAAAGGAGAGGAAGGATTGTGGATTACGAGATTTATTTACATGATTGGATAGAACACAACCAATGAACAGGCTTTGTTCATCCACTTTTAAGAGTGTGTGAGACTAAAAGTTATTCAATAAAACACATCTTTGGATAAATAAGAACGGTTACCAAGCAAAAGAATAATAAAGAAAACACTAATACAAATATATATATTTGACTATTTAAATGCATTATTTTATCATTCAAATATATTGTACATATATATATAAGTCTTTGTGTGTGTGCTGGTTCCAATAGTAATTTCTTATAAAAGAGCAATCAAGAATTGCTGTCCAGCATCTTGAATTGCACTCTCTATGGGCGAATTTACTTTTATAATAGCAGGTTTGTTTAGTCCATGGGCAACAAGTTTTTCGATTAACCTAGTAAATAAGCCATGAGTATTCTATACAAATAAAATAATGATAATAATAAAGATGATGGTTTTCTTTTTTATTTCTTACTTGCTATCAAGATCGTGAGAATCTGAAGGTGTAGGTCCATCAAAAGTGGTCTTATCGGTCAAGAGCACACCAAATTTCTTGCCTTTGAGTGGCTTTTCATGACTAGGGGATTCTTCACTGAAAAAATGCTTTTCAAACAAAGACAATACACCTCTAACAATCCCATCAACAAATAAAATAAAAGTAAGCATCAAATGTCAATTCTTGTATATATCTATATCTATTAGGCTGGGTTCTACATACGTTGTTGGAAACAAGTAAATGTCAGCATTTAAAGCATCCTTATCAAAATTAGAGGCATCTATATGTTCAAAATCGGTTTGGCTGGCTCCTTTTTATTTTTGAAAACAAAAACAAAAAATAGATAGATAGATGGTCAAATGTTAATTAAAACAATAAACAAAAAACATATATTGCTTACTTCTGACAGAACAAGCCAAGTTCTTGACATGTACAACAGGGGCTGGAACAGCAGCTTTGATCCCATTGAACAACAGAACTGAAGATCTATCGGCTACTGGAGAATTGTCTGTGAAAATGTGAATCTTTACGTCGCTCATTGTTTATTTTTATTTTATTTTTAAGAAAGAAGTAGAAGTAAAGAAAATATTTTATTCTATTTTATATCATGAAATCAATTTGCATAAATATCTTCATCATTTTGACGTAGGCTAAATTCCCCACACACACATAGACACAGATAGATTATTAATTAATCTTATCAGTACTATTAGTATTATAAATATATATATATATATATAGATCTAAGTATGCTACTGTGCTTCAATTTAGCATATATTTGAGCTCTTACTGTTACTACTACTGCTTCTACTGCTACTACTGTTTTGTAGAAAGCGGCAGGATTTGTAACTCCGGACTCGTAGAAAATATACGCGCGCGTATATTATACTTGGTCCATAGAATGATAGCTTTTATGATATTAACTTCGCTTTATTAGCGAATGGAAGTTATAGCATTTTGGATCAATTTCTTTATTCTTTTGACAAAATTACATTTTCATTTGAAACAAAGTGAAGATGACAGGCAAATAGCCTATATATATATATATGTAGCTCTTGACTTTTTTTCTATTCCTGAATAATTTGGTTCATGAGCTAATAAACATCATAATTAAAAAAAAAAGAGATGTCACCAAAGAAAAGCTAGGCTTGTTCGGATTATACTTCAAATGTATATTTAGTTGGGTAACTACTATCTAAATCAATCACCTTTTCTCTTATTTAAATATGTGTGTGTGGGTGTGTGTTTTTTAAGATAAACTTTATTAAATCGCCGATTGGTATAAATAAACTCAACTTTACTCGGAATATTATCGGAATGAAAACGCATCTAATGTATTAAAAGCACGCTATATTTTTTTATAGAAAAAATTGGGAGGGAGAGTAGGGGAAAGGAGAAGGGAAAAGGGGGTTGCTAAGGTAAGGTAAGGTTTTATATATATATATGTGTGTGTATATATATACTTTTGACAGATACAGCCATTTAATCTAACCCACATTTTGTTCTTCTTTACCAAAAACTTAACGCTGCTTTTCTTTTTACCTGAATACACCCTTCTTTACCCCCCTTTCTCACCTTTACTATACTCTATCATAGTGTCCTATATATTTACCAAACTATTACTCAATTCCACTGAAATACTTCAGTACGTGTGTAATATATATTCTATTATTAATTACATTATTATTACTTCTTAAAAAAATAGCTTTAATATTTGTAATAAAAAGAAGAAAAAAAAAGATAATTCATATGATAAAAGGTATCAAAAGAAAAAAGAGAGAAAATGAAGATCAAGGTATGCTAAATACTCTCAAAATTATATATATATATATATATAAAAGAGTTTAGAGATCAAGGAAAAGGATTTCTCTTTTAAAGATAAAATAATAAAAATAATAAAAATGCCGGCACTTTTTTGTTGTTGTTGTTGTTGCTATGTTCTATTTTTTTTTTGGTATATTTCTTATTCTTATTCTTATTCTTATTCTTGCAGAAAGGGCTAGGTTTAAGAAAGCAAGAGAGCTGCAGTGGCAATTACCCAACCAAGCACCCAGGAAGATTGTGAATAGATATTGATAGAAGCACCACTTGACACATTGGACACATTGGACACAGTGGCAGATGTGAGTAAGTTTGTGTCCGAAACCGAAGCACTTGTTGCATTGACAGACGTGACATTGGCACTGACGGCCGCGATCTTCCCTACGATAACTGCCTGAGCTTCCAGGCCATCTTCACCACCAAGAATCTCGTGGGGCTTGGCGTCTCCAGCACAATCAGCAGCTGTGGTAAATATAAACCCTTTGGAAAGTAGGCTTTGGATAATGTCAGGAACTTGATCAATTGACTGTTGATAAAGATCTACATATATGTGAATTGTTAGGTGACTCTTGTAAAATAAATAGATTCTTTCATTTAATTGTATCTAATTTCTATACTATAATAACAACAATGTATTGAAAATCGATGTGTGAAAACAAAAACAAAGATTACCGTGTTGAAGACTGATGAACCCTGGATCTTCATTAGCATTGAGTCCGGTGTCCTGCCCTACCGCAGCCATACGGAAGGCCCCTTGGATCTTGTTGGATACGTCAGGCAGCATATAGACATCATAATCAGTAGGATCTACGTTCCACATCAGAACACGGTAACCCATGGTGCGCAACAACCCCTTGACACGGTCATCGGCCTCACCAAACGGTGGCCGGATGTATTTGGGCTTGATACCAATGGCGTCCCGGATGGCTTCCTCGGTAGCCTTGATCTCGTAAATAATTTCTTCGTTCGTGAGGCTCATGAGATGTGGATGGGAATATGTGTGAGAGGCGATCTGGTGGCCAGATTGAAAGATCCTTTGAAGGACCTGCGGGTATCTCTTGACATTCGAACCCAGGACACAGAATGTGGCCTTGATGCGGTACTCGTCAAGGATGTCCAAAAGTTCGGAGGTGTAATTGCTCGGGCCGTCGTCAAAGGTTAAGGCCCAGTGGTGGGCACTGGGGCAGCCGTAAAGATCTTCCGGAGACGCAACATTACCACAGCTCTCGAAACATCGGTCATTGTCAGTTCCATCACAAAGAGAGTCTTCGCATATACCGGATCCAACCGGACGTACAGGTATATTCGGAACCTTGGTTAGGTCCACAGCCGAGAGCCACTGAGAGTTGCGAGGAACCTGTATGTCCTGGGAGTCACCCTGAGCCTGTACTTGAGAGCCATGGGAGAGCAGTAAAAGTGACGTTAAGGCCAGAATAGCCAGTCCCGAGGGAAGTTTTGGTGAGGATAGATAAGCAGAAAAAGGTCGCATAGATAAAAGGAATATAAATGAAATTACTATTGATTGTTGATAACTTTTTTTTTGTATATAATTTGTTTGTCTCTTTCTTTCTCTTTATCCCTGTCTTGATTTATTTGAATAAAAAAGAAGGGTCCAAAAGAAGAAGAAGAATAATAATAATGAATGCAATGAAGAAGAGGAAAAGAGAGCTAAAAAAAAGAGAGAGGTAAAGACAAAGACGAAGAACGAATCTTTAAATACTATGGCCTTTTCGTCTTCTTCTTATTTTAATTATTTTAATTATTATCGTTTTGAAAGATGATTATGATCTGGCCAAGGATTAAATGCTTACAAGAAAACAAACAAATGTTGATTTCATATTATTACGTTTCCTTACCGTCTTGATCAAAATAACTTATGGTGGCAACAGCAGAAGAGAGATTTAGTTGATTGAGGTAGAAAGACAGTGATTTCCCAATGACTTTCATACATCGATATAATTCTATTGGATGAAGCTATACATTCTTGCACTAGATTATTAATATCAATATCAATATCGTTGTTTTCATTTAAAGGAAAAGGTTGGAACCAAACAATCAATTACCGCATTCCATGCTAATCTAGTCTTCTTTTAATTTGCTTTCTATTATATTCAATATTAGTATTAGTATTAGTATTATTTTTTGTTGACGGAGGATTCCTAGCCTGTAATTCTTTCTGTCTCTTTCAAAGAGATGAAAAAAAATATCAGCTCATTACTATCCGAGGGTAACTATTACTTCTTGTGAATATTGAATTGAATAGTCAAGATATCAATCCAACTTCTTTATCCTATCTCTCTTTCTCTTGTATTTTCTTTTTCTTTTTTCTTTTTTCTTTTTTGAGCTGTGCATGTTATTCAGGAGTGACTACTACTTGGGTCTGTAGTGAAGGGATTGTCACACAGCATTTTGAGGAATCAAGGATTTCCTACCCTTTTTTTTCTTCTTTCTTTTTCTTTTTACTTGTTTGGTTCTTCTGGAGACAGAGTTTGTTGGAGGTTCATGGGTTCATTTGCTACGCTTAAGAAAGAACAGTTGGATGATCAAGTGGTGGCTGTCAAAACATATACTCGATACCATGGCCATCTTGTCCGGCGACATTGTGAGCGTGAACTACGAGCAGTCGAACATCTCGGTCTTAGATCTCCAGAGAGTTTGAAGTATTATGCAAGTTTTTATTTTTATTTCTATCTTTGTTGTTGGTGAATAAGGATGAAGAATAGAGGATTGAGGATAGTAGATAATGATGATAATGATGATAATGAGAATGAAAAGACAAGAAAAATAAAAAATAAAAGAGGATTCGATTACCAAATGAAATTATTAGTAATGATAATAATAATTCTTACATTACTTTTCTTCATTGCTATCATTATCATCATCACTCTTTTTATTTTAATTGTTGTTAGTTGATGCATGTGATTGATGTGGTGACGACAGACCAGATCATCAGTTTGACAATGCCGTTTTATGAACATACGCTTGCAAGTGTGTCCTTGAGTTTGACAGAGGCTAGACGAGCTGTTTATCAGATGGCAAAAGCACTGTCTTATATCCATGCTCAAGGAATGGTTCATTGTGACGTGAGTCCTAGTAATGTGTTAGTGAATAGTGCAGGACAGTGTGCGTTGAGTGATTTTGGGTGTGCCCATTTGCAAAAATTTATGCCAGATCCAAGGGAAGTAGATGAAATCGGCACAAGGTGAGGCAAACAGAAGCAAGAGACGTAAAGAGAGATGTAAAGAGAAGAGGGAGTGTTGGGTAAAGGGTAAAGGGTAAAAGGTATTTTACTGTCATTTTCATAATAAAAAATAAATAAATACATATATATATATTATATATTGTGTATATACATATTGTGTGTGTGTGTGTGTGTGTGTGTACATATATTGCTAGTATTGTTGTGCTAAACTGAAATAGATATTACAAGGCTCCAGAACACTTGTTTGGTTACCGTGTCTATCGCCCTTCAACTGACATATGGTCTCTTGGCACATTGTTCTGTCAATTGTTGTTGGGTTTTCCATTGTTTGCAGGTGAAAATGACCTGGAACAGATTGGCAGCATTGTTAGACGGCTTGGTTCACCGAATGAATCAGAACGTGAGGTAAATTATATATATATATATATAATATCTTTTTAGATCTTCGAATTAAATAAGAAGAAGAAGAAGAATTGTTATAATTATGTATAGTGATTAGAGTTTCTTGTGAATAAAGTTTTGATGTAAAGAATATACCTATATAAATATATTAGGAGATGAATTGTTGCCCCGATGCAACCAAACTGTTCTTTTTTATGCCGCCTTCCGAGTGCGACTCTGAGGATGATTCTGAAACCGAATTGTCTGAAGACCAAGAAGAAGAAGAAGAAGAAGAAGAAGAAGAAGACGCCTTGTCCGAATGTTCAGATATAATAACTCTGGATGCGGCTATGGAGAACTATTCTATTGAAGAAAGAGACAGAGTTATCCTACGGAAAATGCTGACCTGGTCAATGAAGACGCGTGGTTCAGTAGAAGAGGTAAATTATATTATTCAAGACAATCAACTTTACTATCGATTGATTGGTTGGTTGGTTGATTGATTGATTGACATTTGTGTGTGTCTTTCTTTTTTCTATTCTGGTTTTGTACGTTTTAGATACTTGACATTAACGTGTCGGAGAACGATTGGGTAGCTTAACTTGGCTGCCCTCATTTCTTTTTTCTAGTTCAACAAACTCTTTATCTTTCCTTGGTTTTAGCTTGCTCTTTTATTTTCCCTCTTTCTCCCCTTTTTTTTTGTTTGTTAAAATAATTCCTTTCGTTTTTCTGTTTATCTAAATTGATACATTAATATAAGAATATAAGAATATAGGAATATATCTTTTGACACGCTGTGATGTACACTATTACACCAAGAATGACTCTGCTGTGTAGTAGTACATGGTACAAGGCCCAAGATTTGCTAAAGATTGTGATACGTGTCCGCAAAACACTTTATGAACATCGACTTGGGCCACAGGGTATCAGTCAACTGAAAGCAATATATGTCGAGCTGGGAAAGACACAAACGGGCTGCCCATTATCAGCCACTGCGCGTTTTCCGGCCAATTTGTGTTATGTGTGCGAGGCAAACGGAGAGTGGCCGTCACTGATGCAACAGCTACGGTTGGCTGTCTGTCGGCTGACAGTGGACCAACCAACCACGGCGTGTGTAGATGTAGCATTTAGTTTCAGGGATCCTGAGCAGTCCTTGTGGGAGGCCACCTCAAATGTTATGAATGCTATTGGAAATATGCGGGATGTGTTTGTGAGAGAGACAGTTGAATCAGAAATGATTTGGCGCAAAGATAAAAAGGGCTAACGATTGTTACTCTTTACTATGATTACATAGAGCATATCTATATATCTATATCTATCTTTTATACTTCTTTTGTCTTTCTTTCATGTTTAAATGACATATACATCTGTGTCTATGTATGTATATATTTGTATGTATATGTATATGTGCTTGTGCCTGTTGCTTGTGCTTGTGCTTGTGCGTGCTTTTGTTGTTTAAAATACATATATATATATAATCTACATATCTATCTATAATAATAAAAATCTTGGGGTTCATATTTTTTTTTGAATATTTTATTTTTATTAATTGACAGGTCAAAAGAGAGAGAAATAAAAAATAAATTCTAAAAAATTCTAGTATAGAAATTTGGGTTCGTTGGGTTGCAGGTCAGTGAGTAAAATGGGGGATAATAAATTAAGAGGATAAGAGGTCAAGATAAAGAAGGGAGGAAGAGCAAAAGAGTGTGAAAAGAGGGGTGGAAATCATATAATATTGATTGGATGGGGCAAACCCAATTTCAGATTTGTCTGTATAGAGATACCAAAAACCCAGTGCTGGTTTTTCATTTGTGGGTTACTTTTGTCCTAGTTTAGGAATTCGATTTAATTCATATATCTTTTTGGTTGACAAGCGGACTCTATAGTTGGGTCTGATTTTTTTTTTATGATTGCTTGAACCCCATCAAATATATTTTTATTGTATTTTTTCTGATGTATTTATATATATAAAAAAAAAAGTAATATAAAAATTTAGGGAAACCTCTTGCTGAATTATTAAATAAAAATAAAAATAAAACAAAATACATATTAATTCTTTTGGAACTCTCTTTTATTCGTCTTACTTCTTTTCTCATCTTTGCTTACCTCTTTCTCACTCGTTATATCATCTAATAGCCAATTATCATATCATGGCTAGTTTTGCAGAAAACTTAGTCAAGAACCTCAACTACCCTCTTTCTCTCGGTCTCTCCGATCGTCTCAGCCACCTCAGTACATCACTCGCTCAGTCCCTTAACCTCAAACCCCAACAACCACAAGTCCCACCAACAGAACCTGTAGATATCCGCCGTCTTGCACCACCTGCACCAGAACAAACAAAAGGCACCTTTGAAATCAATCTTATCGACGCAAAACACCTAGCCATTCATGATTCTCTCAAGGCACAAGTTTACTGTCTAGTCTATTATCAGGGCAATGTACTATCCACTCTCGATACAATCCAAAACCCCGTCACCACAACCGCAAACGCAACAAATGCTTCATACTCTCCTTTCGATTTACTCAACATGGTCTCGAGACAAGCAAACCCAACCTGGAATACCACAGCCACATTGTACGTTTACTACATTAAATTCATCATAACCATAGATCGGATAATAGAAACCTTGTTAACCACAATACTCTATAGTGATGTAAGCTCTGAACAGGGCGAATTGACACTCTTTGTGTACGATCGAGGCAATCCACTAGAATCAGGCGAAGACCGATGCCTTGGCACTGCTACTTTACAACCCAGGCTGCAGCACGAGAAGACGATCGAATTGAGATTGGAATTACAACCCCCCATTCCTTTGGCTACTTGCTCTCAATCCACAACGTCTGTCTCGGGCCATGTCCGTCTCCAGCTAACCTACATGGATGCCGAAGCACGCGTTAGTATTTCATTTTATTTCATTGTCCTTTTCTTTTTTCTTTTGCTGTTATCAATTTCTGGATATTAACAAACCAACACACACACATATATATATATTTATATTTATATTTATATACGATTTACATTCTTCTAGATCAAACTTACACCTGACTCTTTTCACATTGTCCGGTTACTAGGTCGTGGTTCATTTGGCAAGGTGTATCAGGTCATAAAGCGCAACACTAAACAGACATATGCAATGAAAGTGCTTTCAAAGCGACTACTGGTGGCCGAGAATGAGATTGCACATACCCTATCCGAACGCAATGTCCTCATTGGAACGTTCACAAATCCCTTTATAGTCTCACTCAAGTTTAGTTTCCAGACTCCCGAACACTTGTTTCTGGTGATGGAGTATATTCCGGGCGGTGACCTCTTCGAACACCTCCAGAGACAAACGTTCGTATCAGATCAAGTGGCTCGCTTTTTTATCTCTGAAATCATCTGCGCCTTCCAAGACATTCACGCCCAGAACGTCGTCTACCGTGACCTCAAGCCAGAAAACATCATGCTCGACAGTCTGGGCCATATTGCTCTCACAGACTTTGGTCTCTGCAAAGAGTTGGGCCAAAGCCAGACAACAGCCACCTTTTGTGGAACAGGCGAATACCTGGCTCCAGAAATGGTGCTCCACAAACCATACGGCCAGCAGGTCGACTGGTGGAGTCTGGGCATCTTGCTCTACGAACTGCTGGTCGGAAGACCTCCCTTCCAGGCCGTCAATCGCAACACTCTCTATGACCGCATCTGCCGTGCAAAACTCTCCTTCCCGTCCCACGTCTCTGCGCAGTCCAAGGATCTCATCCGCAGCTTACTCGAACGAGACCCTCTCAAACGACTGGGTGCCAAGGGCGCCGAACAGGTCAAGGCCCACCCTTGGTTTGATGCCGTCCAGTGGGATCTTGTGGCATCCAAACGTGTACAGCCTCCACCACTTCTTGCCTCTAAACCACCACCAAAGCCAATCTGTATCCCTACTTCCAAAAAGCGAGATACCCATGCATCATTTCTCTCTTCACTTCAAGACAATTCTCCACTCAGTCCCACAATCCAATCTGCCTTTCATGGTTTTAGTTATGTCAACGAGACTAGCCAAGCTAGTCTTCGCTCTTCCATTATCTCGTTCGATGACGATGATTTCTAGTATAAATACTTTTTTTTTCTATATATGATTTTCTCAATTCACTTGTACATACCCCCCAAATTCATTTAATAAATACATCAATACATCAATACATCAATACAATACTTGTGGTTTATTATTTCTTAGTCGGTGACTGGGTCTTGGAATTGGCTTGAGCTTCTAACATCGTAATTTTCATATTATTTTCAATACCAGTTCAAATAAGGAAATGTTGGAATGTAAATTTACAACATACGGTTCCACCTTTCTTTACTCTTTCTTTCTTTCTTTCTCTCTCTCTTTCTTCTCTTACTATATATATATATACATCTTTATCTCTTCTTGATTATCTACTTATAGTATCCATTGTATAACAATAACAACAATAATAATACATACACAAACACAAACACAAACATACCATATAAAACATATTTATAAAAAATAATGAGCACTTCGTCACCCCAACCAAAAGAAACTCCCAAAAGTAACCCCGAATATCCTTTTCCCACAGAAGAACCTATCCGCCGCCCATGGTTAAAAGAAGAGTTGGACGATATAAATACCGTTGACGATGAGAGTTCGAGTTCCAAAACATCTCCTACTTCATCAGAAGAAGGAATCGTCTTGCAGAATGTTCTGCCGAGCCATCAAGATTTCAGTCAGGTGGACATGCTTTGGGATGAGATGACTGACATCCAGGCCAGACAGCGTTCGGACTCTGATTCGACTGATGAAAGCGACTGGGACGAAGAAGACGAGGAACTCCTAAAACGCACAGAATCTAACCGGGTGATCCCGCCCGAAGAAGGAGAAGAAACAACAGGTCCTACCGCAGACCTCAAGCGAATTGTGTCTGTCCGGCAGCGATTGCTGTCAGAACAACGTCATCTACTAGTCTTTACAGATCCCGAGATCGTGGTTGAACCCAGCCGGGCGACATTCACTTTATACTATGGTGTTCGACCTGCAGGCTCGGGCACTAATTCACGTAAACCTCGATCTTACTTTGTTGCATGTGATTTTAGTGAGGAGAGTTTTTATGCTATCGAGTGGACAATTGGTACTATGATGCGTGACGGAGATCGTCTTTATGTGACAACAGTGGTGAACAGAGAAGACAACCCAGATGCAGCTCAAATCGATGGCATGACACCTAGTGGAGAAGTAAGGGATCTTATATAGAAATCATATGCGTGTGTTGTATAAACCCCTTTCTTTTCCCTTTTTCCTTTCTCCCCTTGTTTTCTTTTTCTTTTTATATGTACTTAAAAAAGCAACTGCTTGTGATATTAATGTTTTTGTGTGTGTGTGTGTGCGTAGTTGGAATCAGCGGCTGGAATAGTCACTGAAAAGGTCAAGGGTTATATGGCCAAGATGTTACTGTTTGATATCAAAGTATCTGTGTTTGCTGTATCTGGTCGGGTCAAGGATGTTCTAAAACAAATGGTAAGTTAATATATATATATATATTGCTTAATTTGTTTTAAAAAACAATAATAATAACAGTAATAACAATTATGCTTTTGTTTGATTGGCTGGTATTGTTGGTTTAGATCCGAGAATTGACCTTGACCATGGTTGTATGCGGTAGTAGAGGAAGAAGTACTATGAAAGGGTAAGAATATATCTATATACATTATATTTCTTTTAAAAATAAATAAAATGGGTAATATTTTACTTGTTTAACTTTTCTTTCTATATCTATTTGTGTGTATAGTCTTTTGATGGGATCTATATCAACTTATCTGGTTCACAAATCCCCTGTGCCGGTCACTGTGATTAGACCTCAAAAATTCAAGCAAAAGCAAAAGAAGCACCATGTAGCTGCGGCTTCTCTGAGCGAAAGTAAGTTTGTTGAGTTACACAAATCAATACAATAGATTGATATCGATATTAATTAATTTCTTCTTCTTTTTTGGTTGTTGGTATAGGTGTAAAGACTGGTCATTTACATGTTGATGAACTTGCTAATTAATATCTATATCTATATACTATACATGTAAAATTATATATGAAATTTGTATTGTGATTATCACACCATTGTAAATCCCAATAAACTATAGCTAACTAATAATATATAGTAGTCATGGAGATAAATTAGATATGATTTCTACAATTCACACTGTGCATAAAAGGGTTTTGATATAATTTCTAATAATGATTTACCGACACAACTTGGATCAAAAAAATATTACTACTACCATTTGCACTATCATTATAACGATTATATTCTAATCATAAGTTATTACTGCTGTCTTATTGTCTCTTCATTATGTCTTTAAAGTGTGTGGGCGTGTACTCAACATGGATCATATGACGGCATAAATATAAATATTATTTTCCTTGGGTTTGTGTTGTACTCTCTCAACCAACCCACAAATGGCAAGTACAATGAGAAATAATGAGTTTTGCAAAGTGGCGATTTTTCCCTCCTTCTTTTTTTTTCTTCTTCCATTATTTGAACCTATTTTGGAGTTTACTTTTTCCTTGGTCCCCCTTCTTTTCCTTTTGTGGTAGGGTGTTAATGGGTGCCAAACTATCCAGTGCCAAGTCACATTCCCGTCGTACATCATCCACCAAGAGCAAAACCGACAGTGTATCCTCGAACACGGCTTACAACGTTCCGATGCTTTTCCCAAAACAAAAGACTTACGACCGAGGAGATTCTGACTATTGGTACCCCATTGACGATGATGAGATTGATCGCCTAGTTGGCGTAAGTTTACTCAACCACACTCCATTTCATAAATATCAATTCCAAAAAAAAAACTCATTCAACTCATTCGACTTTATATATATATATATATATATATCATTCAGCTCCATTTCGCTGTCAAGACATTATTTGGTGGAAATATACCCTACCATGAACAACTTCTTTCCCAGTATCCTTCAAATAAAGGTGCCAAAGTACTAGATCTCGGCTGCGGTCCCGGTACATGGGTGATGGTAATTCACATTACACTACACTAAACTGCAATGCACACCAAAAGAAGAAGAATAATTGACTACGCTCAAAAATCCCAGTTTTGCTTATCATTCTAACTATTACTATTACTATTACTATTACTATTATTTTCTTTATTATTTGACAGGAACTTGCAACAGAATATCCATCGAGTGAATTTGTAGGAATAGACATTTGCGATGTGTTTCCTACCAATATACGCCCTCCTAATGCGACTTTTCAACTTGGAAATGTGACCCACAAACTTCCGTTCGAAGATAACACTTTTGACTTTATCCAACTACGTCTATTTATCATCTCTATTCAGAGGGATCAGTGGACCAAAGTCATGGCAGAAGTGATACGAGTTCTCAAACCAGGTGGATTTATTCAGTGTATTGAACCCACCATCATGGTAAAGCAATAATATATATATACATATATGACTTGAGGGACATCTAGAGATTTATAGCAGTAACCATATATAATTTATAATAGACTCAAGGAACGCCTTTGGTACGCCAAGTAGCCGATATTTGTAAGTAACAACAAGTTTTTTCTTTGTTGATTATTAAACGATTGGTGACATTTACTTCTTACTAGTCAGGGACATGATTACAAGTCAGGGACAGGAGCCGTCTATTGCCGATAAGCTGGATGAATACCTTGCCGAATCCGGGTTCCGTGTTTTGCACGACGAGACAAAATCAGTGTTCCTGGGTAAGATAAATGGGATTAGAAGTATAGTAAAAAAAAAAGAAGTTATTCTCAGATATCTAATATTCACACTTACCTTTCAACTCAGGTCGCCCGGGTGGAGTTAACGATGAATTCATATGGGTCCTTCGTAGCATGCTTCAGAGCGGCGAGGCTTTTTTTCTGGACCGCATGGGAATGAACTCTGAAGATTACCCAGCATTTGTAGACTCCTTCTGCGAACAACTTCACTTTCCTCACGAAGAAACCGAGTGGTCTTTTGTGTATGTCCTTGGCCAGAAGCCTCCTATTTTATAAACCCCGTTACATTTTGTCATCCCATATACCTCTATATTCATCACCACAACCAAAAAAGAAAAAGAAAAAGTTTAAAAAATAATAATAATACAATTATTACCTCGCATGACTTTACAGAACTACAAACAAACGGCAAAGAGCAGTAAATGCTCCAAAAAAGAAAACCAGATCTTCTGTTTCAATATTTTCACTACTTTTCTTGACGCCTTGAACTATTATACATTCACACTCACACTCAGAAAAACACAGATTCCTTATACATATATAAAGGTCCCAGTTAATGATAATAATCTTTTTTTTTAAAAAAAAAATATAAAATAAAAATAAAATAAACAGTGCTTATTTCGTTAGTATATAATTGGCATGTTTCTTGTTATAATTCAGGTATATCTCTACTGTAATACATCTTTAGATTCTTCCGCTGTCATTTACACACAAACACATTTATATTGAGAATTGCTGAACATGTAATAAACTCAAAATCGGTATGGCTTGAGTCTTAACTTCCAACCTTAAAGATAACAGGCTTCATTGGTAGTACCAGAAATCCGTAAAGTAAACTTTTTTTTTCTTTTCTTTTCTTTTCCTTATTTCGTTCAATAGAAAAATCTTTGAGCAAAATTCTAGCAGTTTCTTTATATAAAGAAATGCTAATTATTTGAGCTCAATATTTTTCACTCTTAAAAACCAAAAAAAAAAGTCTTGTGGTATGGAATTCAGCAGCAATTCTATTTGGTATCCTAGCCGTCCAGAGTAGTTTCTATTATTGAGATCAATTTATTAAAAGATAAAAAGAAAATCGAGTTGATAAATAAAGTACTCTGTCACGTATAGACGTATATGTGTAGTGGATTTATTATACTATCATTATCATTATGCTTATATGCAATATACAGCAATTATACAAGCTGTAAATGTCGTGTCCCAAAATATGAAGTAGAAGAAAGATTATGTTTTATATTATTTATTGATAGTAAAGCTCATATAAGCATTTATATATGGTTCTTTAAAATTTTGTTTGATATGTAGAAAAGTAAATTTAGATTTAAAATATATTTAGAGTTTTTGTAGCTGTCATGCAATATTATGTATCTGCTGGCAGGTAATACTTGCTTGTCTATACCGATGTGGGTGATAGTCACCTCATTGAATTCATAGACGCCAGTTCCAACATAATTGTGAGCGATATTATGGAGATTTTAATTGGGAGAGTTGAGGTGTAGAATGTCTAGCTCTTAACTCAAATATCATTTAAAGACAACTTATGGCTTACCATAAAGAAAAAAAACCCCCTTTTTAAAGTAGAAGCAATAAGCTTTAAATAAAATTTACAATAAAAACAAAGATTTGAATGATTTATACAGTGAAAATATTCTGGTCTCGACTTTACAAGAAATTGCATCTTCATAAATGAGACCAGCTTTCATATTAATATATGGCTTAGTTATAAAATATCTTCTGCTGGAATCCATGCTCATGTAAAAGCAAAAACAAAAAAAAAACAAAGAATTACCAAACCAACAAGCATCTAAAAGGAAACGAAAAACGAAAAAGGCCGTAAAAAGAGCTGCTTCACCTCTATCAGAGATCTAAACTAATAATGTAACAAGAAATTCTTTAATATGAAATATTGAAAAATGTGGATCTCCAAAAAACCTTTCTTTTTTGCGACCATAAATATATCATGCTTTTTCACTTCATAAAAACTCTTTAAATCACTAAACCAAGGATGAAGAATAATAGTGACGATGCTTTAGATATCAAACGGCATATTTATTTGCAACTTAGCCTTCATATTAGGAAACCAGGTTTTTCTCGTCCAGTGTACTTCTGTTCCAATATCACCGTCATTTGACGGTGACCGTTGGTAGGAGGAACTCTTTTTCCTTCTTCTATCTTTTTTGATGGCATCATGCAGTAGACGACCATTCTTGATTGCATAGTGCTAATGTTTTTTTTTTCAAGTTAATATAATGGAGGAATAAAAGATATACATTATTTACCTTCATATACAGCAATCTAGGAATGGCCTTTATTTTTAGCAAGGGGAGGTCATTCACAAGGTAAGGGAGGTTAACCGATCCTAGATATTTGGAGCTATACAGACCAGGGGCCACAAGCTTCATCAGGTTTATTTTGCTTTCCGAGCCGTTTGTTCGGAAGCTAGGAACTATAACCCATCTAACATCTTTGGGTTGCATAAACTTGTTGTTTGCCAGGTCATCCAATATCACCTTGGACTCCTGTAAAATTTTCAGGTGGTCATCATTAAGTTTTACCAGGCCAAGCTTGTCATTTGCGAATTTGCAATTGATCAAGTCATGGTACGTGCCATCCACTCTTGTCAAGACACAAGTCCACCCGATCACCCATAGCATGATTTACTTGAAGAGCTCTTTTCTTCACTAAGCTAGACGACCCAGATATTGAGTCGCCCTTTTTTAAACATTAGAAGCTTTATATACTACAACATTGATATATAACCTTACCATCTTAAAAAGAGAGACCTGTCGTTGAATATGCTAGCAAAAGTTTGAGTCCATGCCTCCCCTACAAAATCCTGCTCTGTTGCTGTTGCTGGCTTCTTCTTCAACACACTATTCTCTCGACCCAACAAATGGATGCTAATAGATATCATCAGTAACGTAAAACAAATATACTATTATAATAATTACATGTGCAAATAAATTTTAAAGTAGTTCTCATCGAAAGTAAAAGCGTACTTGTATTGGCAGTCCAAAGAGAGCTTGTATGCTTCCTTTAAATCTGATTGAGCTTTCTATAAATACAGAAGGTTAAAACACCAATAATTGGGATCGTCAATAGTAAATAAACTTTTTCAATTTTTTCCAGATGAACAGTGATATTCTTGGACAACAGAGGTATATCTTTCGGCTCATAAAACAAGTTTTTCAGCTGTTATCATTCTTCACTCGAGAAAAATAGACGCTGAGAGCCTCAATCGATATTTTGTGCTGTCAAATCCACAATGAAATTGAATCCCAAGAATATACTGTTTTTGGCCTCTCCTGCTAGGTTGGCATGCAATTCTGCTGCTTTTGCTATCTTAACTGCCTCGGTCTGGACAATAGATCTAGCACTTCATGAAATACCATCCAAGACACTGCCGTCCGCCTCGTAAACATCTTATCTTTCTGCAACACTTGGTGGCCGTGATTTTGAGCATATACGGGGACCTTCAGCTCGTGTCACTGTTGGCTGTAGTCGTGAATTGGCATGTTATTTTACAGACAGGACACCTGAACGCAAAGTTTCTAAAAGGCTCAGGTTGCTCCAAAAAGTGTTTGTACATTGACAGTAGAACATCGTAAGAAAACATTAATACAATGATATATCATTGAAACGGACAATTACTCACGCAAAAATTGCTGATATCAATGGATAATGCCAGTCTTCTTAGCTTTGTGATACATCTTTTGTCTTCAAAAATCTTGTTAACGGCCTTTTTGATCCCTTGTTCAATTATGTCACAATCTGATGTCTCAGGTTCGAGCATTTTCAAAAGCTTAACAAAGTCAAAGCTATTGTCTCACTTGTGAGCACAAAAGAACTCTTTAACAGTACAGTCAAAGCTCGATATAGTGATATGGATGGTGAACAGAAATTTTATCACTATCACTATATTGAGCGTAATTTTTTTCTTACTCAGCACATTTTTTAGTTATATTTCTAATGCTGCTGTAAGTGACTACTATTCTCTAATAGGATTCATTTTTTTTGTTTGTTTGTATGGAGCTGTGACAGGCTCAGATTTATTAAAGTTCTCAGAATGAGTAGGGCAAAAGAGAAAATTACAACATTTGTTTTGAGGGTTTATGGAGGTTATTTGATGTTTTTGGCTTTTTGGTTTTTGACTTGTTTTTGTGTGATTTAAACTTTTTTTTTTTGTTAAAATGTTAGTGTGGTGTTATGCAAGGGAAGAGTCAGCAGAGTCAAGCTCGAGCTCTGAGTAGATGCGGGAGATTGATTTCCTAGCAGTGGCAAGAACCAAGGAAGGTAAAAAAGGAGCAGAGTTAAAGTGGAGTGCCCAATGGTGGTCCCAGATAGCAAGGATGGTCGGTCTGAAAACCGAGGCGGCTGGAATACTGGGGTTCAGCGTGGGAGGGAAGAGAAAGGATGTGAATGCCAAGGAAAGTGCAGAAGGTGGTGGGATGGTGCCGAAAAATTCTAACCAAATGCCTAACCACACCGCAGATTTCAAAGGACAAGAAAGAAGAAAATGCTCTTGCGTCTCGATTGACATCTGGCAGATATTGCAGAGAGGGGAAAAAACAGTGAAGGGCATAATGTGGTGCAGAAGAGCTCGGCAAGATAGTTTGTTGTGTAAGCTGCGAAACCAAACATTACGGGCCCAGTGAGGAAGTGCGAAAGACCAGAAAGAGTGCAGTTGGCGAGGGCTAAGATGGGGGCTAAGTAGTTGAGCATTAGCATGATGATGAGAGCAGGTCAGCCGGTAAGAGCGCGTGGACAAGCGTGACCAAGGTTTGCCGAGGACCAGAGCAGAGATGAAGGGATCAAAGTCAAAGGGGGACCCATCTCGAGGAGGCATATCCAAATGTCACGATTCTAGGATGAATTTAGGAATACAAGCTCTGAAAAGGATAGGGTGAGCCACAAGTGAACGGTCGAGAAGTCTTTGTAGGATACAATTAAGAGTGATAAATCGAGGAAGAGGTCTAGCAGGGGCAATGGGCATCAGGACGTCCAAATTATGATCAATTTGGTATAGGTGGTTAACCTTCAGGTCTCACCAAGATTGTCGGTAGGGCGGATGAGAGGGAGGGCTATTAACCATGGAGGACAAGGGCAACATAAGGCACGTGGATAGATTCGTGAGGACGTCGTCAAACTTGTGCAGGAGGTGGTCCATGGCCTTCAGGACAAGATGAAGAGGCGAATCCAGTGAGCGATGGGTGCGAGGTCTAGAGTCTGGGAAGATCCAAAGTAGAAGGGGATAACAATCCGTATTCTCAGTGCGAAGGAGAGAAGCCATCCATTTAGGGACCAAACCACGGGGACCCAATGGGTTCTGGATTATTGGCTTGAGCCAACGAAGCTGAAGAGCGCATTGCTGTGTAATCGGGTTGAGGATGCCAAGACCACCTTGAAATCGAGGAAGGCAGAGGGTGTCCAAAGCAATGGGGGGGGGGGGAACGAACAGAAGTGGAAGAAATGGCGTATCAGAGTGCGTATTTTTTTGAGAAAAGAGACAGGGAAGGATACTATGCGCAAGACATGCCAAAGTTGGGCGAGAATGAGAGAGTTCATGACAGTGGCACGGCCGTGGAAGGACAGGGTGCGTGAGCCGTGTAGAATACAGCTATTCTCAATCTTAGAAAGAAGGGCCTGGCCAAATGAGTCTCGTTGGGCAATGGAGGAGAAAATTTGATATCCCAGATAGCGAAGAGAAGAGGAGGAGGTCTGGTCATGCCAATCCGTAATATTGTGAGTCCGTAGATGTGAGGACCAGTCTGGCGGGGGTGAGCCCGAAAGTGAAAATGCCTGCATCTTGTGAAGATTTACGCGGGCGTTGGAAGCCGCAGCATAGGTGTTGAGGTGGGTGTGGAGGCAAGACAACTGCCCTGTGTCAGAAAGAAAAACAAGTAAATCATCAGTGTACGCAAGGAGTTTAATCGGTGACAGAGGAGAAAGACCAGCAGGAACAGATGGTTGAAAGCCCGAGAAGGACTGGTCATGGATCACTCGTCGTAGTAGAGGCTCAAAAACTAGATTGAACAGTATAGGGGAGAGAGGGTCCCCTTGGCATAGTCCCTGAGATTGAGGCAAAGGGCGCGAGAGGAAGCCATTCACATTTATTTGCAATTTAGTAGAAAAGAAGAGGTTAGAGATCGAGGTGACAAGAGAGGAGGGAAATTGAAAGTGTGTCAGTACTTGGCAAAAATATTCCGGATGTACTCTATCATATACTTTCTCCTGATTGAGGAGAAGTCCAACACCAGCTGATCCGTCCTTGGCAGCTTGTGCCATAACCAGCCTGGTCAGCATTCCATTATTGGCGATGAAGCAACCCTGAACGAACCCTGTCTGGTAAGGAGAGACAAGTGAAGTGACCATGGGAATCATGCAAGTATTCAGCAATCGGGTAAATACCTTGGCATCGGTGTTGATCAAGGCAATTGGGCACCAGTTCTTCAAAGAGGTGAGATCGCCCTTTTTTGGGAGCAGGCAAACGCAGGTGGATTGCCAGGATTCCGGAAAAATGCCTTTTGATAGGGCGTCGTTATAGACTTCCGAAACCAGATCACCACAGACTGGGTGGTCTAGTATCAAGCGAAGGATCTCGTAGGGTAGGCCATCGGGACCAGGACTGCTAGAGGTTGGAGTGCGCGATGCACCAGAGCGAATAGTAGACAATGACAGAGAATGAGTGAGGGCAGTCTGCCGACTTTCTGACAGACCAAGGTCAGAAGGCAGGTGAGAGAGCAGGTCGTCCAGAGCAGATTGGTCGATAGGGTCCGGGGTATACAAGCCTTCATAAAAGGCGGCAGCTGCTTCGGTCATCTTTTTGGGGGTGGAACATATTTCGTTTGTTGCAGGGTGGCAAAGGCTGGCAATTGACTTGCGTGACTGACGAGTGGCAATGGTGCGCTTGAGATATCCAGCAGAGGTCTCACCTTGTTCCTGCCAGTGTTTCCCAGCCCTAAGGGATATGATCTCCACTCGTTCAAGTTGGACTTGCTGCAGAAGCCGCTCAACAATAGGCAGCTGAAAATTCTGTGCAGGCTGGTGTTGAAAATGGTGTATTAGTCTGTCTCTCCGTTGTTGCAGGCTTGCTTCCAGGTCGGTGAGAGAGGGTCGGAGGTGGCGAGAGAAACACTTGATAAAGCGTATGACTTCGCTCTTTATCAAGCCCCATCGTGCTTGAGGAGAGAGGTTTGCGGGAAGGGCAGGGATGAGGGTGGATAGAAGAGTGTTGAGGTCAGTGCAGAAAGATGTCAACCTGGCAAGTTGGGGGTTAGCACGCCAAAGTCCCTTACCAGAGGATTGGGTGGAAGGGAGAGCCAAGCGGACGGTCAACAGGCAATGATCGGACCAGTTTTGGTGAATATATCTCACCTGGGAGTCAGTAGTGCGAGGGTAAAGATCAGGAGAGGCAAGAATATAGTCGATTGTAGTGGAAGACAAGGCGCGATGGAAGGTGGGTTGTGGGTTCTGGCCAGGAGGAGTGACACAGTCAACCATATGGTTGTCCAGAAACTGGAGCCATGCTAGTGGGGCACGACGTCCGAGAGCGTAGTTAGAGTGAATGGCATGGTTAAAATCACCTAATAAAATGAAGTTGGAAGGATTGGATGGAATGAGGTCAGGTGTCAACAGTAAGGAAGAAAGAAAATCATAGCGGGGAGTTTGAGAGGCGGGAGCATAGATGACACCCATCTTGAATGGAGAAAATTTATTGTCAGTATGAGTGACAGTTGTAATGATGCACCTGCCGCAAGGACTAAATAAAGGGTCTGTGAGAATAATATGGGGGGAGAGGCATACAACACCACAGTGTGGCGACCATAAAGATGAAGATGACCGAAATTGTTGGTCAAAAGTGTCTTGAAGCATAGAAGGGGAGGCATGGGTTTCTTGCAGGGCTAGTATATCAATTCCCTGAGAGTGTAGGTGGCGTATAAAAAAGGAGCGTGATTCAGGGTGTCCAACTTTGGGTAGACCCCTACAGTTCATTGTGCCTATTTTTATCATTGGTTAATCTTGGCCTCTGCATCGAGGGCTTTCTTGCTATGTGGGGGAGTGAAGTGAGGAGGTGAGAGGGATGTGTTGCGGCCTATTGGATGTACTATCCAAGAAAACCAGAGATGAGGGAGGCGAGAGGCATTCTGAAGATGGAGAGTCCAAGCCTCAACTCTATCTGTGAAGTCAGTGATCATGTCGTTGTCTATCTCATCGTCCCAGCCCTTCACAGGAGTGTCAACAGAACGACTTCGGGGACGAGGGCTGGAGGACGTGGTTGTCGCAGATGTTGTCGTGATGGCAGGGAGGGTTGCCGGTAGGGTTAGTTCTGCAGACTCAAGCAAAGCAGGTTTGTGCGGATTGTGCTTGGAAGCCTTGGATCCTCCGTAGGTGAGCGAGAGTGCAGTCGGAATCAGAGGCTTAGGCTTGTGGATAGGTCGATCGAGCTTAACATTGCAGTGGGGGTGATGGGAGCGCTTGTTTGAGATCTTAGAAGTCTTGGATGGATCGGAGGAGTGCGGGCAATTGGCTTGCAGGTGGCCAATCTTGTTGCATCCAAAGCACATTTGGGTTTCGGCTGGGTGCTTAGTGCACTGGGTGACTTCGTGTCCCATTTCCTTGCAATAAGTGCAGTGGGAGCCCATCAAAGGCCACTTACCGAGTATCTTTTGCATAGCATCATATGCTATTTGGTACATCAGGGAATCGGATGGCACCTCGTCAGTGGGGGTGTTGGCAAGGACAACATATCCAGAGCCATCAAAAAACCCATACGTTTTGTGAATGGCGATCTCACGCACTTTACCAAAAGGAGACATACATTTCGTGAGCTGTGTAGCAAGTTCCGGATAGGGGACATGAGGAAGCTTGGTCAGGAAAACACGGCAAACAAATGTGCCAATGGGAACAGCCGGTTGAGCGGGAAAAGATGAAACGCCGACTACCAAAGGATGAGAGCATGCTCTCTCACAGTCAGCACTGGTAGCCAGGTGGAGCTCGCATGTATCAGGGGAAAAGCGAGATCCAAGAGTGATTCCCATGTTAACTTTGCGAGGGTAAGCTGTGAGAAGGGCTCTCCAGAAAGGGTCGAAGTTGGGTGACGTTTTTAGTGGGGCAGTAAAGAATACAGAGAACTTAGAGGACCCTACACGCCAGGTACGTGGGGTTGTGTTATTTGTGGAGCTAAAGATAACATGTGGTTGCTTTTCAGTGAGTGGAGGTGCATTCTGTGTAGCTACTTGTGAGTATAGTGGTGTCAGAGTAGATGAGATTGGTGTGAATGAGGTTGCCAATGGTGGAGATGAGCCAGTGGTAGAGGGGCTTTTGACCTCTGGTGGTTCTGGAGTGTTAGTGGAAAGAGCCATGTTTGTCTAATAGGATTCATAGTATTTTGTCTAAGAAAGTGGGCTTGCTTTAAAATGCTAAATAAAATATATACTACATTTATTTTTTATATTATAAAAATAAACTCAGAGCTCGATATAGTGATAATAAGCAGGCATGGACCTAAATTTTCCAAAAAATTATCACTATATTGTGATTATCACTATATCGAATATCACTATATTGAGCTTTGACTGTAAACGACCTACTAAGAGTTAAAATTGTTTTTTTGTAGCATTTATGACTTACTTTGTATTGGTTGTATGCAAAGTTATAAGAAAAATTTGAAAAACAAGAAGTAGGCATAAAAATTTCAAATTCTGGTAAAGATTATATATAAGTCTGAAGATACTTTATCAGAAAGAAGACTAATTTCATTGAAATGGGTGTTGTCACAATTATATAAGTGTTGCCATTAGTTTTTCTGACAGAAGTTTAGTATGTGTGATGACGCGAAGTTGCACACTGATCCCCTTGCTGCAGCAGTTCTGGACCTGATGGGATGCCTAGTAAAATCCTTTATCTTCTCTTTGACTACCCTGTCTGTGCCTGTATTTTGGAGACAGTGTACAATTATCTAAATACTTTTGGAAAATTTCCTGTCTCATAGACATCATGGCTATCATTGCTTCTCAAAAAAAGAGATTTTACCTGTATTAAGATCTGGTAACTGATTGCTTCAATTAACACCCATGACAAGATTTTAAATTCACTACTCAATGCCCACATAATTCCCACCGTCAGTTCCCTTGCATCTCTATATCAGACAGGGTTTGTGAAGTAAAATGGATTGCTGAAAATGACATGCTTGTCAAGGCTGTTATGGAACATACTCAACTTACACAATCCACAAGTAACAGTCAGCTCCTTAACTAAGAAAAAGCATACACCAATCCTAGACGTATGACGTTTTAAGATGACAGATGACGTTTTGATTTTACTGGACTTACAAATTGTATCTTTCTGTCTGGCATCAAATAATTATATCTGATCCTTAAAGAATCATATTTATGTTAATAAAGCTACATTAACACTAGGCAGAATAATAGCTTTGGCCAAGTGTAAGATCATCCTCAGTCTACTTTAACTCTACCTTTACTTTAATCATTATGATCTTTTCCATATCTATAAAAAGAAAGGGAGATACTCTGCACATGACATACATTCGGACTTTTAATACGATTATAAAGAAAGAAAGATATCTCTGTGCATGACTTACATTTGGCTCTTCTATATTTTCAAAGCAAGCTTATAAATTACTCTTGTACTGATAACTCACAATATAAGTGTGTTCCCAGTTGAGTTGAGTAATTGGAACATGTAAACAATTAGCTATGAATAGAAGCTTTAGATCTTGCCCATACTAGAGGGTTTCACAAGCGTTGGATGCTTGACTGTTCACTATGGGAAAAAACAAGGTGGCTCTGGGGGTTCTCTGAGGGGTTTTTTCATTACCCTCCTTTTTCATCTCCTTTCTGTTATGGATTATTGTATTGTTATTTAAGATCAAGACATTGAACCTCCAATAGAATGTGCTACTTGCAATAGTAAAGGACTACTGCAAGTAGGTACATATGATTGCATAAAATTCTTCTCTATTATCTTCTGTCTGTATCTCTGCCCATCTTCTACTCATATAAATACCCGTCACCTCTTCTCAATAAAAGATTATCTTTTTTAAGCTCAAACTTCTGTCTCATCACCTAGTTGCCTAAACTAGTCTTTAATTCAAACCCATTCACCAATAGTCATGAAACCCTTTAATTTCTCAAAACTGGGAGCAGTCACGTAGACAGCTGAACTTTGTTAAATCTGGGTCGAACAGAAAAAAAGCAGTTTTACAAAGCACTTTGATTTTTTTTTCAAGAGTATCAAAAAAAAGTCAATAATTTTATTTTTTTATTACTATGTTTCCATCAAAAAAGTTATAAAATAATATCAGAAAACTATATTTAAATGATTCTATTATTTTTTTTATTGCTTTTTATACTTTTGCTGAGGAGCAACTCCAGTTTCTTCTATCAGAGACAAGCAATCTCTCAAAATCTGGGGTGTTACGTCCATCCCAGAACCACTCTTCAAGTTTTCTGCTTTCCGTTTTTCTGAAAGCTTGTTCAAAAAACTTGAACAAGCTTTCAGAAACTTCATTAAACTTAAGCAAATGCAACTCATTTTGTGCTTCAGTACTCTCCTCACTTCTCTCAACTACCTGAACTTCTGGGTTCTGAACGATATGAAGCTCTTTAATTAAAGAGTATTGAAGTCCCATTATTCTGCAGACCAAAAAATATGTTTGCACAAATAATTAGAGTCTGGACAAGAGCAGACTGACAGAACTTCCTCTTTAACCAAGAGCTCATACTAAACAGAATCATCAGTAAAGGAGCAACACTTGTATACCTATAAAAAAAATAAAAGTTGATATTAATATGATTGAACTCAATACACTATTAGTTATATACTTTTACCAAATTGTCTTCTACAGTTTCAATCATGTGAAGAGCATCCTCGTGATCAATGTCAAAAGCCCCCTTCTTCTTAGCCTTCTCAACATGAATGAGAACAAATTTCTTGAACTCATACATAATCTTGAGACACTCTTATCTATAGTCAGGCTCAACTACTTGGCAGAGCATGTAAACCAACTGGTCAACCTGGAAGTTTCTTGATCTTCCCAAGTAGTAAGCTTTCAAGATATGTTGGTAGGATTCAATAAGATTGTTTGTGTAAAATCTGGCATCCTAATAAAAAAACAATAAAAACAGCTCATAAATAAAACATTATGATTGTATTAGCTTTACCAATCCCCAGGCCATCAGTCAAAGGTCACGCTTAGTATTCCAGTACGTGGCAAAGTATCCCACAAATTTCCCATAGCCAGCAAACTTGGAAACAAATTTCTTGTATTGCTGATCAAACGCCTCCTTGATCTTGGCATGCATCATTAAGTTGAGGGCCACCCGAACTGCATTTTGCTTATGCTAGCTTTCATGGGTGGCTCCAGTAATTTTTATCTACAGCATTAGTTAATTATAAATAATTATTAGTAAAATTTAAGAATAAGTGTATTAAAATAATTTACATCTTTTTTGATGTGCATCTCCCATGCTCTCTTGATGTGCTTGTGACACAAAAGAATCTGAATGGACTGGCCAAAGACTTCCTTCAGGGCATCAATCTCAACTGGGTTGCAGTTAATTATCACGCGCTTGACACGCAGACTACAGTTGGATTTAACTCAACTGAGCCATTGTGACAAGATTGTGATTAATTCTTCATTAGTCACAAGGTAACAGACTGGGACACCCTTGTTTGGAACGTTACTTCTCACAACAATCGTATACAGATATGAGTGCTTGTTGGAATCCACCAAGAATTTGCAAGTCTTGTGAATGGAGTCAATGTACCAATCGTCTGTCAACTCAAGAGTCTGCTTAGTAGTTAGTAATATTATATTACAGCTTTATGTTAAATAAAATAATATATCTTCTCCTGCCAAGAAGAGATTCACGAAAAAAGATATGACCTATTACCTTGATGAAAGACAATGTGAACCAGATAGTTCTTTTCTTTTTCCAAGAACTCAATCCATTGCTCAACACTTGCCTTATCAATGACGTTTTTTCTTGAAAGCTTGTTCAAACGAGCATTGATGACATTCTGCACATCATGATAATTGATGCGCAGAGACATCAGGAAACTGGAAATGCCAAGACCGGCTTCAAGCTACAACACAATTTAGTTAGCAAGTTAGATAAAAAGAAAGACTATTTAATACCTCTTCCAAGCGCTGATGATCGATGCAAAGGAGCATCTTGATGGCCTTCCAATGCATGTTATTGTCCACATGGGACAGAATCCACTGCTTTAACTCAACAGGTAGTCTTGAATAGACTATGTTTTGGACTTTTTCAGGCTGATGGGTGGCATGCTGCCACAAGTAGCCTACAACAACGTTACCATTTTGCAAGGTCTTCTTGATGATTTTGGCCTTGCAGCCATCCTTGATTAATTTGGTTTGAACCATTTTAGCTTTCTGGTTGCCAGTGCCTTCGACCACTTTGACCTTCTTGGGCAAACCCTGGTGGTCACAGACAAAGTACATGGTTGCTACAACGTCTTTGGGACTGGCAGTGCTGGTGGCCTGGGATATATGAGTGTTGGTCATGTTCCAGTTTAAGTGTCTTTTGGCCGAGTTCTCAAACTAAAAAGAAAAGATCTCTTCATTAGCAAAAGTCTCAGTTGCTTTGGGGTTAGCACTCTTGTAATTGGGCACAATGCGGATTATGTGGTCATCATTGATCTTGTTGATGCTGAAGTTAGTGCGGTTGGAGCTCATTATGAGTATAAACATTTTATTTTTAGGTAAAAGTATAGGGTAAGGGAAAGATTTACAAAAAAAACAATAATAATAACAATAGAATGTGCTGGACCAAAAACAATCCGAGAAGTCTGATAAATACAAGACTATTGTTGTGGGGAGAAAATAAAGCAAAATATAATATAGACAAAAGAATTCATGAGAACTTGTGTAGGTTGTTTATTTCAAAAGAAAAGTAAAGAATAATAAAATTCGATTGTTTTTCTACACGGAACTATCTACTGATATTTATATATTTTTATAATTTATAATTCAGTGTATGCTTAAGTAATCTTTATCACGATAACTCATCTTCCAAGAGTGTTGTTCTTCTGGAAAGATCCAGAAAGACCAATTGATATGATACTTCTCCAGTCAGATCAGTCCAAGAGTTTTGGTAAAGAAGAGCATTTATGCTATTGGTAACATTTTAGTATTCCGATCCAGATACTCAGGTAATGTTTCATAATATTAAATAGTTGTAGTTGTAGTCTCTCAATTAAGTATTTGTATAATAAAAGAAATATATAGATGTAATATAATGATGCCATATATATAGTGTGTATGTATTTGTATATCCCATGTCATGGTGATAATAATAAATAATCAATTATGTGTATGATGATCTGTGTATTAGATAATATTATAAAGGGAGATCCATTTGACTGGAATAGCTGAGGATATTATTTTATCCTTCAGTCTTACTCTCAGATTCAGCAGTAATCAATACTTATTCACAACAACTACTTTCAGTTTTGAGAATTTAAACTTATTGCATAGTCATTATATGGTAGAAAAGCTTGCCTTTCTCTAACTACTTTCGTCTCTATCTCTATCACCTCATCTCCTTTGGTTCTTTATCTCTTCACCCTCATGACTGAGCATAGCCAACACAACCCTCTGTCTTGGACCAAATCCAATGATTAGACCATCCCTCCCCAACTTTCTTTATCTTCTGTGGATGTCAATGCTGCAGAAATGCTCACCACTCTGTACCTCACCTTTGCTGCCAAGGCATTGCTGGTTCCCCAATTCTGCCCAGGAATATATATCAACTCTTGGCTCTCACTCTACAAGACAGAAACTACTCTTGTTGGAGTCTCTTTGGATCTTTTGGACAAGTTCTTGCCTAACTACCTCCCTCCAGATATTGGGGAATGGATCTGCATATCTGGAACCTACCACAACTGGGCCACCCTGACTGAACTTCTTATGAGCACATAAGGGTTGGACCCCGAAATTGGGAAGTTGCAATGGCACCGTGCCCTCCAGACCACAAAACAGGGCACATTGCCCATCCGTATGTTCCATATAAAGTTTGCCACGTTGGCCAATGACATTCCCTTCACCTGCCGGCTGTCTGACTGTCCTATTTTGGCCATTTTTATGAAAAACATAAAATCACAGCTCCACCAACTGGTGAAATCCACTTTGACCAAGTACAACGACTGGGAACTGGCCTATGCCACTGCCATGAAGCACAAGAATTGATGGGGCGAGTATGCACCACCACCAGCCTTTGCTCCTCTCTCTAGATTTGGCCCACAACCCATGAACTGTTCAGCTGCCATTTCCTCTTCACAACCATGTAGTAATGGGCCTCTGGATGGAGTCTCTCGCCTCTGGAGACCAGATGTAAAACCCATCTGTGGTTATTGTAAGGGAGCCTACTGTAATAAGGATTGCTAGGGCACTCTTCAATCTGCTGCTGTCTCATCCCCACGGGATTCAAATGACACCCCTCCTCCCGCACTCTCAGCTGTTATCAGTGTGTCATTAGCTGATCAGCCCCATAGTTCCCTGTTGCCTTCGCCCTCTGGGCCCTCTGTACCTTGTGTGATGCAAGACTGTGCTTTCTCTGCCTTGGTAGACACTGGGTCCACTACTACTGCCATCTGTGCTTCTTCCCTTGACAGACTGAACGCAATTGTCAACAGCAACCAGGCCATCACTTTCATAATGACGGCTGGTGCACTTGCACGATCCCATGGCACCACCACTCTGGCTGTTGGTCTTCTGGGTCGACCCTTCACCCTCATATTCCAGGTGGTCAAACACCTAGCTCACGATATCATACTAGGATATCCAGACTTGAAACGGTTGTCTGCTGTCATTGACACCTTAGCTAATAACATTCTGTTTGACACATGTGCAACAATATCTCAACTATCTACACACGTCTCCTGCCCTGTGAGAGCGACTGGTCACATTTGTCTCCCTGCCCTGTCACACTGCCATCATACTATACAAGGTCTTGCCAACTGCTTGGCTTATGTGAATACTGGTCTGGAGATGCTCTTTTCTTGTCTGTGTACTGTGGCTGCTGGCCTGATAAAATTTGATCACAGGGATTTGCCATCATCAAGGTCACAAACTTGGGGAACACATGTTATATTTGTATGTGGAAAGATGGAACGATAAGTACTTTGAGACTCTTTTTTATTGTGTTTATTAAAAGTTCAAGTCAAATCGGATTGTCTTAATAAAAGTTATTTTATCTATGGTATTTATATTTATTGAGATATATCTAGTCACTCTGGATATGAGTCATCGTAACAGCTTTGCCATAACAGTTTAATTACTTCTTGAAGATGATCCAATGATGGATCTGACACATTGCTCTTATGTTTCAGATAGGACTTCATACTCAATAATCATTTATAACAACCTCTTTGACAGGTACTTCTGTCTGGGTTTGTATATGATATCAGATATTAAAGTATTCCAAATACAACAACACAACTGTGCAGTTACAATCAGAGTGCCAATTGGCAACTTCTGAAGATTTGGGAAGTATTAATTTCATTGATATAAAGAACAGCACTAATGCTTTGTTGACCCCTACACCTAGAACCCACCAGGCACTATTCACTAAGGAGGACCTGCCCATAGATGCAGCACTGCAGGATGCACAGAAAGACCAGATTGTCTACTTGCTTAACCAATTCTGTAGCATGTTTGCCATCAAGGCCTTAACTGTCACATTACAGATTCAACACCACATTGACACAGGTCAACAATCCCCTCTCTCTGGCCCATCCCATTGTGTGTTGGCCGCCAAGAATGAAAAGATCAATGACATGATCAATGAGATGTTACAAGACGGAATTGTGGTACCCTCCCACTTACTGTGGAGTTCCACTGCTGTCATCGTGGCCAAAAAGGATGGTTCCCTGTGTTTCTATATCAATTATCACCAACTAAATGGAGTAACGACTAGGAACGTCTACCCCCTTCCACGTATCAACAATACCTTGCATGTTCTGGGCAATTCCACCATCTTCTTCACACTCGACCTCACCGCCTTGTACTGGCAAATTGAGCTGGATGCTGAGTCGCGTCCCTGCTCTGCATTCATGTGCCAAAAAGGACTATTCGAATTTGTGCACATGCCCTTCAGCCTCTCCAATGTACCTGCAATCATGCAGCAACTAATAGATGGTGTTCTGGCTGGCCTCAAGTGGCAACTCTGTCTTGTCTACTTAGATAATATCATCATCTTCTCTTCGTCCTTTGCGCAACATCTCAAGGATCTGGATGTCGTCTTCAACTGTCTGCAAACTGCATATCTCATGGTTAACCTCAAGAAGTGCAGCTTTGTCTGCCTGGAAGTCAAGTACCTTGGGTATCTGATCACTGCCACAGGTCTGCGCACCAATCCTGATAAGATAAAGGTTGTCACTTCCTTTGCCACTCCAGTGGACGTTGATAGCTTATGTGGTTACTATAGGAGCTTCATACCTCAACTCTCTGTTCTCTCAGCTCCCCTGAACTGCTTACTCACCAAGGATCCTCCTTGGATATGGGATGAGACACACTCTCAGGCAACTACCCAACTCTGGAAGCCACTCCTCATCGCCCTCACACTTTGATTTCTGGATTTTAAGCAACTCTTTAAGCTGCACACAAATAGTGTGTGCACTTCTGGAATTGGGGTCATTCTTTCTCAATGCGAAACCCCCTCACATCGCCCACATGTCATATCATTTGCATCCTGCTCACTCAGCCCAGCAGATCGTAATTATGACATTACTGAGATCAAAGCCCTGGTCATAGTGTGGGGGATAAAGAAGTTTGTCTATTACTTGACTAGCACACATTTCACTGTAGTGACTGATCACCAAGCCTTCCAATACCTGTTGAAAACCTCTGATCTTCATGGGCGGCTGACTCATTGGGTCCTTCTACTACAAAGACACAGCTTTATCATTGTATATTGGTCAGGCAAAAAGAATTTGAGCCCAGATGATTTGTCACAATTTCTGATGATCAATGCCATTGGCATAGACAAACTTGTGACAGGGCAGGCTGGCAACCCCTTTTGCAAGAAAATAAAAGACATGCCTGAACTTTCTGCCAACTTTCTGTATTCTTGTTCACTACTGATGCACCGCTCCCAACTGGTCTTGTCTGTTGCCATATGCAAAGAGCTTTTCAAACTCCTACACTGTACCTTGCAATGATTTCAACAACATGTTTGCTTCAAGGACCTCTGACCCTGAGTCTCTCAGAAGGTGTTGTCTTGTGTAAACTGCCAGCAGTCAAAGTTCCCTCATCTCACACTAAGATTAATAGAGTCAGTCTCTCAAGAACCACTAGTGGCCCCATTTGACACCATTGCCATTGATGCATTTGGGCTACTACCTCTCAGCCTGCAAGACCATAGGTATATCTTAGCAATACAATATTTATTCTCACAGTACGACATCTTAGTATCTTTGACAAGCTTCAACAAGTTCACCGTTATGGCTGCAATCTGCTTCAAAGTGTTCACTGAACATGGGCTACCAAGAATTATTCTCTCTGACAATAGCCAACCCTTCTTATCTGACCTATTGCTCACACTAGTCAGCCAACCTGCCATCATGCAAAGGTTTGCACCAGCATATCACCCCCAATCTAATAGAGAAGTAGAACATTTTATGACTATACTAAGAAATATAATCGTCTGTAACATACATCAAAGCACTATACACTCCACTTAGGACCACTATCTGAAACTGTTTCAGCTTGCATACAACTTATCTTCCCACTTGTCTATACAATTCTTGTCCTTCTTCCTGATCCACAGCCGTGAAGCTAGAATTCTAGCTACCACAGCACAAGATTCTTAGCAGACAACTCCAACTGACTAAATCTCTGATATCATGACTGCTTTGTCTTTAGCTCTGGACTTGGTTCAACTAATCAATTTATAATCACATGTCTTAAACATGTTTATACCCAGCCAGCTCTGGAAGCCACCTGGCTTTCAGATGGGGCAAGAAGTTCTTCTAATCTCCAATCTCCTCTTCAGATCTCAAAAGGCTGGCAAACTCACTTGTACCTAGAAAGGGTCTTATCGCATCACCCTGGTCTTTGGCAACCATTACTCTCTGCTTCCCCTCCACGTCTCCACTAATAGGAACCTCTACAATGTTCATGCCCACAGGCTCAAGCTCTTCCATGCACCCACAGCTCCATTATCAATTGAAGATACTTGTCTCTAAACTCCCAGTTGTTGTGTAAAGATCAAGATATTGTATCTCTGATAGAATGTACTGCTTGCAGTAGTTCTTTACTACTGCAAGTAGATACATGCAATTGCATAACACTTTTCTTTATTATCTTCTGTCTGTATCTCTGCCCATCTTCTACTCATATAAATACACATCATCTCTTCTCAATAAAAGATTATCTTTCTTAAGCTCAAACTTCTGTCTCATTGTCAAATTTTCTAAACTAGTCTTGAATTCAAACTTATTCACCTATAGTCATTACTGTATACCTCCACAATCTAACACACTAGAGGTGTTCTCAGAATTATTTTTTGATAAAGAATTCTTTATCAATAAACAATAATATTTCTTTTTTAGAAGATTAATATGTGTCAAATATAGATGTCACTACGGGAAAAAATGGCGGTTTTTTGCTTTTGTGACATTGTTTTTGGCCTATAATAATTAAAAAATCACTAAAAATCCAATTTGAAACTAGAAAATCTCTGTTTTTTGAAAAGGTTGACAAAAAGCAAATTGACCACCTAAAATTAAATCTCCTGATAGACAAAAGTAAGCTTTAACTACAGACTTTACATTTTTAGTAAATGTAGATTGCATTTGATGACTATTAAAAGTCAGAAGAAAAAGAGAAGAAAATATCTAAACTTTCTGCTGAGAAAATAAAATATGTTAAGACAATTTGAAAAAAAAAATGTATTACAAAAAAAAACAAATTATAGGTCTGCAAGAGAACCAAGTGACAATTTTGGGCCGCGGTTAAGCTCTGACCACACTATGTATGTTGTTGTTGTTGTTGTTGTTGTTGTATTTATAGTCGCGTCCGACTTCACCAAACCAACCAATTCTTTGACATCTGCCAGGTGAACTACCTTTGGCTTCATTTGCCCATTGTTAATAACTGGTATACCATTTACCAAACGGACTGCCACAATCTCTACAAGAGCAAGCGGCCATCTCTTGTTGTTGAGCTTGTGCTCAAAGAAGACAACAACTTTTCCGAAGAAATCCTTGTAAACCGGGGAGTATGCAGAATTTATGTTGCGGTTTTCATCAACCTGAATCTGTAATCTGATGTTATGTGCCTCCCTTACACAATTTTGGTCGAGTGCAGAGTCAATCACACAACCATTGACAAATGCCTTGTGGCTAGTTTGTATAGCTGCTTCAATCATACTACACTCTTTCCCCTTTGATTCGTAGAAGTCTTCAAGAAGTTTCGAAAGACAAGAAATGCCTTCAAAACTATCTCGGATAGTTCTATTCCTCAAAGGCCCCCAGAACTCAATATCAGACCCAGCACCAACACGCTCACCCTCATCTGTTAACGGCCAACCAGCAGTGGAATCTTCATATTGTAAGTGTCATGCTGTTCTTGCTTCTGTAATCATGACAGTGGCTCCGGCCTCTGCTTGTCGTATTTGTGCTAAGCCAAGCATTATATTGCCAGCATTAACATTTATAGCAGAATTACTCTTGATAGCCCTTGAGTATTCACTGATTGCCCGTTCCACGGATCTGGCGCTATATGCATGAGGTGGGCCGTATGCGTCAATCGTGAGAGGATAGTGCTGAAGAAGATGCTGGTTTATAGTGAAAATATTGATTTTGATTTTTCCACTTGTAAGCAGCGATTCCAGGTACATGTTCCATATTTCAAGTTTACTGAAGAAAAATAGTTAGAATAAATAATAGAATAACACATAGCTTTTACTAAAATATACCTTTTGATAGAGGTTTGTTCCTCTGCTGATAACTCCCAGCTCATGAGTAGGTTACATGCTTGAACCAAGCCAAGTAACGCGTTCCGGGCAGTTGCATCTCCAATACACTCTGCCACCAGCGTAGGGACGACGAACAGAAGAAAGTCTGCCCAATCGACGGCCTTGAACGACCCGGGGTTCTTGTATACATCCCTCCAATCGCCATGGAAGGATGTAGGGATGGTATTTCTTGTTTTGTACATTGCTGTACCGATCTCCTTCCAAACACCAGAAGAAAGAGCAAAACAATGGTCTGTTCCGTAGGTACCAGAAACCAAACCCCAGACCTGCTTGCTTATTCCATGGCAAAGTCCATGCATCTCATCGAGGGCAAAAAACAATGGTCCAGAGAATACCTTCAATGTTGCCAGGGGGGATTGTCCATTTAACCCTTTGCGGCTGGATGCACTGGCCTGGGAAAAATTCTGGAAACTTTCCAGCGTATGGATATTGGTGCTGGGCAAAGTTCTGAAGTATTGTCCGTGCTTGGGACATTGGCCGACAACATGACAGATACGGCAACCGTCTTTGCTCATATGTCCAGAATGACATGCCAACTTTGCTAAGGCGAGAATGTCACCAGTGACCATTAAGACATGTACCTTGGCACTAATGGTCTCGTTTGGTGTCTTGATGACCATCCCTTTGCTCTCCAACACCAGGAGCTCTTTCATCGTTGGTTCCATGAACGACCAGAAATTGGCAGGTGCACCTGGATCTGGGATCATTGCGATCTGGAGTATTCTGCTTCTCTCATACCGGACCATGGGATTCAGGTTAAGAATGGTGGCATGGAGGATTGTTACAGAACCAGGAACATTGTGTGGCATGAATCCATCAACAGACAACGAAATTGCAATGTCATCTTTTCCGGAAAACAGATGTTTTGCTTGCTGGTAAACCTGGCCATCAAACACATCGGTTTTACTTCCATCCGAGCTTGACTCATGATTATGGCGGTAATGTATATCTGCTCTTGTATCCTCGTTGGCTAACGCAAGAGCAAGTTGTCTCGCCAATGGAAGCTGTATCATTGTGGCAGTAGCAACCAGATCACCACCCTCAGTTTCTCCACGTCTTGTTTTGTACCGGCTTTGTCCACAGTTGGAGCACTCAGTCTGGGATAGACTGGTAAAGAGCATACATCCCCTCTAACAGATATCATGGACTGTCTCTTCAACACCAGAGAAACGCTTCAAAAGCTTTTTGCTGAGATGAGAAGTACATGCTCTGTATGTAATACAAGTCGACGTTTCCAAAATGCTGTTGAAATGCTTGACTATCATTTCATGGGCATTGCGGAAGATACCAAAATCCTTAATGATCTTGAGGAACTCAAGGTTCTTTGCGTCGTCTTTGTCAGGGGTAGGTGCAGGCTGACTGAAGTCAAAAACCAAAGGAGATGTTTCGTTTTCAATGATATCCATGTCGTTGCCAAGTTCCGCATCATACTTTAACAAGGTAGATAATAATTAGCATTATATAATAAGACATGTATATCTATATATATATATATCTTACCATAGACTCATCATTATCATCATTACTAAAGATATTCATAATTGGATCATCATTATCTTCGCTGTTGAGTGTATCCATGATCTGATCTTTGATTGCATCAGCACGTTCTCTGCTTGTTTATGAAGGTAACAATATAATTAATTACACTTTCTAATAGTATGTATGTGATTTGTAGATTTACTCGATAGTGTCATTTGAGACAGTGTTCAAAACAACACTGACTTGTCCAGGAACAAGCGTGGTCTGTGAAGTCTGGATATCATTGTGTCTTCTATGATGGTTCTTAAAGCATTGAGCTCTACAACTCTTGGCTTTTTTTAAATTGGTGTGGCGCTCTTTGCATTGATTGCATTGGTAACTATCAAGGATTGAATTTGAAGACATTTTTTAGGTTGGAAATAAACACTTAAGAATAAAGGTATGAATATTGATAATTCCTTTTAAATAATATGCCTTTATACTTAATAGCGTTGAGATTTGTATAGACTTAATGACTACAAGTAGGCAATGACATAGATGATACAAATATAAACTCAGGAACAGAAGCTAAAACATTGCGTAATAGCTGTTATTAGAACTACAGTAGCCCAATAATAATATTGGCTGGACCAATAGGTTAAACTCATTTATATGAAACTAATAATAGACAATAGAAAATTTTTTTGGCCTTTATCTTTCTTTCACAACAATCCTTTTTCTCAGGTAAACCAAACTCTCAACATGAATAACACAGATAACAATTCCATCTCTTTGCTACACGCCATGTACAATGAGATACTATCTTTGAAGGCAGGCCAAGAAAAGGCCAAACTTGAAATGAAGGCACAGATCGAAGAGTTGAAGCTCGAAATGAAGACAAGCATTGAAGATTTGAATTTGGAGATTACTGCTCTCCAGAGCCAACTGGAGAATAGAAACATTTCCAACCAACACACTTCGCCTTCTGTCTCTGCCATTGTAAGACAAAAAATAAACGAGTTGAATATATATTAATATGTCATTTAATAGTCTAGTGCTAATACCATCCGCAAACCGGTGAGCATATTCCATGAAATAACTTTAAAGCATATCTTCAAGATGATAAGTGAAGACCTTGGCATTGAAGTAACAAGTAACGAAAAGGCCACACTCGATATGTGTACAAAGCTTATATGTGATGATATGGCTGCCCATCCTTCGGTGATCGCTCTTGGTCCTAATCCTATCTGGGGGTCTATACCAGTAGCACTTAAGAAAGAAATGTGTGCCAGGCACGCAAATATAATGAAGGATTCTAGTATAGACTTCACTAGATGTCTCGGAAACTGGGCATCAACTGCAAGAGTTGCACATCTCTGGAGGGACCGCCATAAAATATTACAGTCTTGTAAGTAATCCAGTGTAGTGGAATTGAATAGGATATTTTACTATGAAAACCTAGAATATTAAATAGTAAATAGCCAATAAAATGTATCTATAGATTTTTTTATGCTTCAACAGCCAATAAAATAAACAATATTATTTATTTTTCTGTCATAATAACCAGTAAAATGAACAATATGATTTTTTTTCTGTCATAACAACCAATAAAAATGATTAATAAAAATGATCTTCTATTGTAATAACCAATAAAAATTTGTATTTATTAAAATGATCAAACATTTACATGTATATTATCCAATAAAAAACTGTTTTCATAAAAGTAACATTAAAAAAAAATTACTAGTGTCCAATAGAATTCCTTTCTAAGCTAAAATATTAAAGTAATAAATGACATTTAAGAGAGTACCCAATAAAAGTAATCGATTATATAATATACTTTATACAATAAAGAATGAAACGCTGTCCAATAGAAGAGCCAACAAAGGAGAATCAGAAAGCGGAGATCTGTAATATGTATTTAAACTCCAGGGGGGCAAAGTGGATATTTGGCAAAAAACCGCCACAAAGTCGCCCTGTCAAACCGCCATAAAGCAGCCATAAAACCACACTTTTTTTTCCCGTAGTGTGTAGTGTAGTAAATAATATGTCAGTATTATACAGTACTATACTCCAAAGATATAAACTTATTTGAAAGCATATTAAAGGAATGCTTTTTCTTGCAGCTTTATCACTATGAGGAAGCATATAATATTCGACTTTAAGCAAAGCACTTGGTGCAAGCTAGCATATCATGTATTATTTTGAGTAGAAATTACTGGTTTGTATAGCAAAGAAGACTGAAAATAATATGTAGCAGCAAGATAAAAGTGACTCTCAAATGATGTTCTGATAGTAATAAATATATACTTCTATATTTGGATATTAAATTGTTTTATCCCTGCTAGAGAGCAAGTATAGACATTATGATCTTTAAAAATATTATTCCTTTTTTGAAAAAAAAAATACTTCTAAAATAGAAATATTATTGTTTTTTAATAAATAATTCTTTATCAAAAACCAATTCCAAAAGCACCTTTAAGGTCTAATCAATTAGAATATATCTTCTATATTTAGAGCATATCTTCTATAGTTAGAAGATTATAATATTAGATATGATAATTTATGCTTAATGTCTGTGGATTTTATCTCTGCTGTCTGCAAGGTATAAAGTGGTTTTTATTGCTATCAAAATCCCTTTCAAAAGACATTTTATCTTACAGCTATATCTCATTTTCTGCTTTTCTGTTTACTTTAGATTATAGCATATTTTTACTTCAAATAATATGTATAATACTTTATTTTGTTAACAGTTTACTTAAAATGAACTTATTTTATGTTTTTTCTAATTCATACAATCAAAGTAAAAAACAATCATTCAATATGATTTTAAGCAGAATTCTTTCTACTGAGTATAATATTTATTATAGCACTGCTATATAAATATGTATACTATGGTTTTTTTGTTTGTATGGAGCGGATCTCTGGTTTATTGGTGGGACTCTTGTCCAAAAGGCTTAAGAGGCGCCACAGCTTGTTTTTGGTTTTTCTATTATTTAAATGTTTTTGGGGATTTTGTGTTTTAAGTTGTAAATGTAATGTAAAAAAAAAAGTGGAAAGGAAGAAACGCGATGAACTTAGACAGAAAAAGGGCGTTGATCAAGGTTTTCTTCGGATTGTAAACAGGAAAGCAGGGAGTTGGCAGTGGTAGTGGCATTAGCGGCAACAAAAGGTGATTGATCGAATATGAAAGCCCAGTGATGTCTCCACAAGGCTAAAAGAACAGAGCCAAGGATTGAGGCAGGATGTGAAGTGGGATCAAGGGGGGGAGGGAAGGAAAACTTGTATAGTGCATTGTGAATGTCAGAGGATTGGGGGGAAAATCCGAAATGCGCAAGCCAGAGTGTGTGTCAGAGAGGAAGCTTGAGTGGGCATGCGTAGAGAAAATGGTCTTGAGAGTCAATTTCCATTCCACACAGCGAACAATTAGGGGAGGGAAATGAGATGGGAATACGGTTATGCAGCACGGATTGACATGAGATCTTGTGGTGAAGCAGCCGGAACCAAATGTTGCGAGAGGCATACGGAAGGATAAAAGACCCAAATTGACGCCATTTGATGGCTCGTATGTTGTGCGGTACATCCTCGATAGAAGAAGTGACGACTTCACAGGAGGAACGGAATTGGCGTGTAGACAAGCGTTTCCAAGGAAAGGTAGGAGAGAGGGCCGACAGGAGTGTGGAAGGGTCAACCTCAGTGCCCGTGTGAGCCATCAAGTCAGGGAATTGTTCGGTCAAGATACTTTGAGGCAGGCAAGCACGAATGACGAATGCGTGAAGGAAAAGAGAGTGATCATCCACCCACTGAAGGACTTTGCAGAGGATGCGTGGTGAACGAGGAAAGGAAGAAGGTAAGCAGCGAGAAAGGATATCCAAAGTGGTGTTGATCTTGTAGGCATCCCGGATCCGGAGGTGATGCCAAGAAGCAGGAAAAGCAGGGAGACCATGTGGAACCACAACTGCAGAGGCGAGAGGAATGTCCAGACAAGTCGGTAGATTTATCACAGTAGAGTCAAAATCGTGAGGCAAGAGATTGCAGGCAGCAAAAAGGTTAAAGAAAGGACTGGTATAAGTTCGGAATCGAGGGTGTCTGAGGTCAGGAAAAATGAAAGGAAGATGGGGATGGACATCAGGTAGATAATGCCGAAGAAGATATAGCAGCCAAGGCAACACCAGACCAGAAGGAGACGAAGTGGATTGGAATAGAGGTCGAAGCCAACGGAGCTGAAGGGCACCTTGTTGCAGTTTTGGATTCAAAACCCCTAAACCGCTTATTTTTGTGGGGAGACATAGAGTGTCAAGTCTAATTGGTGGGAAGCTTCGATGCTGAAGAAAGCGACCCATGAGAGAGCGAACTTTTGTAAAGAATGTGCCGGGAACAGATACAACACAAAGAACATGCCAGAGCTTTGACAATATAAGAGAGTTTAGGACAGTAGCATGGCCACGGAAGGACAAGGCGCGGGAGAGGTGGATATGTGAAGCTTGCTCTATCTTAGACAAGATTTGTGAGCAGAAGGAGTTGCGTTGGGTGAGGGAGGAGATGATCGGAAAGCCAAGGTAGCGGAGAGGTTCTGGAGAGCGACTATCATGCCAATCGACAATCTGCAAGCTGTGAAGGGTGTCCGCCCAGTGAGGATGAGGTCTGCCTGACAGAGAGAAAGCTTGGGTCTTGTGAAGGTTGATGCGTGCGTTGGAAGCAGAGGCATAGGTGGCGAGGTGGTGCTGCAATCGGGACATGTCCTGGATCTGCGGGAGGAAAACCAGAAGATCGTCGGCATAAGTGAGTAGCTTTATGGGTGGAGGTGCGGGATGTTCAGGCATACTTTGGATCTCAAATCCAGGAAACTGAGGGTCGTGTATGAGTCGGCGCAAAAGTGGTTCAAAGGTCAGGTTAAACAGAACAGGGGACATGGGGTCACCCTGTCTGAGTCCACGTGCTTGACAAAGAGGACGAGAGAGAAAACCGTTCACATTAATCTTAAGGTGGGAAGAGAAGAAAAGATTAGTGGTGCAGGTTATAATTGAAGGAGGAAAACCGAATTTAACAAGAACTTGTTGAAGATAGTCAGGGTGAACCCGATCGTAAGCCTTTTCCTGATCCAAGAGAAGACCGATTCCAGAGTGACCAGTAGAATTGGCATGATCCATAACCAGCTTCGTAAGTATACTGTTATCAGCAATGAAGCAACCACGGACAAATCCTGTTTGATACGGAGATACAAGCACTCCAGCAGCTTTGACCATTCGAGCATTGAGAAGCCAAGTGAAAATCTTGGCATCGGCGTTGATCAGAGCAATCGGTTGCCAATTCTTCAGGGATGAGAGATCGCCTTTCTTGGGCAACAGAGAAACACATGTTGTTTGCCAGGATGAAGGGAGTTGGCCACTACTAAGAGCATCATTGTACACTTGTGTCAGCAACTGGGAGCAAGAATGGTGATGAAAAATGAGTTGGAGGATCTCATAAGGGAGGCCGTCCAGTCCTGGGCTACTTGTTTGTGGAGAGCGAGACACGCCTTCTCGTATGTCTTCAATGCAAAGTTCAGCAGTCAGAGAGGAACATACGGTATCAGAGAGGCAGAGATCGTTGGGAAGGTGGCGAAGTAAATCGTCTATAGCTAGTTGATCTATTGGTTCAGGTGTATACAGGCCTTCGTAGAAAGAAGCGGCAGCTTCAGTCATGCCATCAGGCTCAGTGTGTAAGTGGTCAGTGATGGGATGGCATAGTTTGGTGATGTTCTTTCAGGCTTGGCGTTCTGCAACTGTTCGCTTGAGGTATCCTGCAGAGATCTCTCCATTCTCTCGCCAATGTTTGCCTGCACGCAGGGCAAGAATTTCCACTCTCTCCAGCTGGACTTGTTGCAACTGTCTTTCAATAATGGGCAATTGGAAGTTTTGGGCGGGTTGTTGTCTGAACTTGTGGATTAACTTGTCACGTTTACTTTGAAGTCTGGCCTCCAGTGTAGTGAGTGTTTGTGTGCGGCGCCTAGTAAAGGACTTAATGAATTTTGTAAGCATATGTTTTAATCTATCCCATTGGTCTTGTGGGGACATATAGGGAGAAAGTAGAAATACGGAGGTAGAAATATAGGCGTCAAATTCAGTGCAAAAAGTGGGGTTGCGGGCAAGACGAGGGTTGGCGTGCCACATTCCCTTTCCTGTTGCATGTTTGGCAGTAAACTTAAAAGTAGTGGCTACTAGACAATGATCAGACCAATTCGGATGTATATAGGACACAGAAGAGGACTGACGGCATGGGGCAAGGTCGGAAGAAGCAAATACATAATCTATGGAGGAGGAGCAAAGTTGTCGGTGGAAAGTTGGGGCAGGGACTTCACCACTCAATGTGACACAATCCACGAAATGGTTAGAAATAAAGTTGAGCCATTCGGGAGGGGCCTGGCAAGGGTTAGAAGAAGTAGTGCGGTAGGTATAATTGAAGTTGCCCAAAAGTATGCATGAGGATGGGAGACGAGGAAGTAGTGCTGGAGAGTTGAGAAGAGAGCGGAGGAAAGAAAAGCGGTCCCGGTAGGAAGCTGGGGCATAAACAACGCATATACGGAAAGAGGGAATGGAATTATTAGTATGTATGACTGTAGTAGAGATGCAACGGCCACAAGGGCTGAATAGAGGGTTAATGAAAGATAGGTGCAGAGAAAGAGAAACAAGACCGCAGTGCGGAGACCATAAGGAATCTTGGGCATGGAATTGTGTATGGAACATCTGTTGGAGAGGTTCAGTATTGGCATGAGTTTCTTGAAGGGCAAGTAAATCGATCCCGCAGGATCGAAGGTGTCTTATAAATAGGGAGCGCGTTTGTGGGTGGTTAGTTTTAGCTAATCCACGGCAATTCATAGATGCAATTTTTATCATAATTATTATTGGGGGATAGTTTCTTCAATACCCTTCATAGGGTCGTCTTCGCAGTTTTTCTCAAAATATGCCTCCACCTCTGCCAAGTCGTCATCGGTGTTGTAAATGAGTATTGACTACTGCTGTAATTGAGAATAAGTCTGAAGGAAATAATATAAGGCCTCAGCTATTCCAGTCAAAGGTGTCTACCAATTACTTTATTATTTAACACACAGGTTTAGCATGCATGATAGTGATTATATTTCATATGATGATATCACCATAATATGGGATACATCAGTGGATTATTATAAGCATAATTATAACTCATAAACACATTTACTTTCGATGTTAATACTTCATTGGGACTACACACATTTATATAATTAATCATACATTAATTATCTCAAGATCACGTTGCTCTGATTAAGGCTCAGATAGGATCGATTACCTGACCCCAGTCATATAATTTTCCCAATCCAAAACAATATAAATAGCAGTAGTAGTTCAGTGTAGGAACCTGGTCAAACTTTGATACAAAATCTTTCTCAATAAACAAAACCTACACAAGTTCTCACGAATCTTCATTCCTAATTTCAAATCTTGAATTCTTCCTCTTAAAAACTTCTTCAACTTCAACCACCACAACAATTGGTGAGCGTGGGATCATCAGCAGGGAGTGTTTCCCTATCAACTAAGTTCGCCTCAAAAGGGAGTGGAGGTGTTTTTGGTGACTTGGTGCGTGAATCGGTGGGTACAGCTTTGGTGGTGTTGGCGGGGTTGTGTTGAGACCCGGCAGAAGAGAGGGAAGGGTCAAGTAGGGCATAAGGGTTGGCTGTGGTGAAGGAGGGGGGGAGGGTCTTCTTCATATGTGAGCCAGAGTGAGTGACAGTGGGTCGGTTGGTGGTGTTGCAGGTGGCAGTGGTGCGATGGGGGCCATGCGGTTCAGGAACCTTGCAATCCCGTTTGTATGAGTTGTCCACTTCGGCAGCACGAGGGCATTTAGAGCGAAGATGGCCGACCTGATGGCAGCCATAGCACGAGCGAGTTTCTTTTGGTCAAGTGGGGCAGTTGTCGCGGTCATGGCCCATGGTTTGACATAGAGCGCAATGGGCTCCCATATTGAGCCAAGTGGCCAAGAACGTCGTGTTATCATCGAAATCCATTTTAAAGCGTAGTGGAAGGAGGGCACCTTCCTCATATAGAGGACGCTTCACATATGCGTGTCCACTTCCATCCATAAACCCAAACGTGTTAATGGAGATATCGTGCACATAGCCATATTTCATGAGAGCATTATGAAGTTTGGTATCCAAGGTAGCGTACTCTTGAGGAGGGAATTGTGGGAGCTTTGACAAAGTCAGCTTAAACAATTTGGATGAGCTAGCAATGGCAGGGGAGGCAAGAACAGTTTCGTTGTTGTACCAAAAGCCTACACGACAAGCATGAGCACAAACATCTTTGGAGCTCAAGTGGAGCTCAAAGAGGGTACCAGCTTTATTGGAAGGGTTCAGGCCAAAGATTTCGCCAGGCAAAAAGGACTGGAGCAGAGCATCAAAGAAAACAATGAATTTGGGAGAGGTTTCCGGGGGAGTAGTGTAGTAAACGGAGAACTGGCTAGTACTTTCTCACCAAGTGCGAGGTTTTGTCAGGGGGTCATTAGACCCAAGTACGATGGCATGGCAGAATGTCGGTGCGGTGTTTGTTAGGGCAGTCAAGTAGGTGAGAGGGAGTCCGGGTGTGGGTGTTGTGATAGTGGGTGAATTGTCTGTATGGCCGTTTATGAGGTGTTCCCCTGTGGGGGGGTCCGGTTGTATAGCGGAGGAAGTCATGAATATGTATACTATGGGAAAAAAGAGGCGTTTTTTGTAATTGTGACTTTGTTTTTGGCCTATAATAATTAAAAAATCATCAAAAAATCAAAATGAAACAAAAAACTCTCTATTTTTTGAAATAGCTGACAAAAAGTAAATTGACTATCTAGAATTAAATCTCAGAAGAGATAAACATTCATTTTGATTATAGATTTTACATTTTTAGCAAGTGTAGCTTGCAATTGATAGCTATTAAAAGTCAGAAGTAAAAAGAGAAAAAAATATCTAAACTTTTTGCAGAGGGCAAAATATATTAAGACAATTTGAAATAATATGCAAAAGTTAAGATAATTTGAAAAAAATATATATTACAAAAAAAACACAAATTATATGTCTCTGTATTGACCAAGATTTAGTTTTTGCTCATGGTTTAGCTCCGGCCAGACAATATATTTTGTTGTTGTTGTTGTTGTGCTGCTTGTTGCATCTGAAACTACCAGGCCATCCAACTCCTTGACATCTGCTAGGTGGACTACCTTTGGCTTCATTTGTCCATTTTTTGCCACTAGCACACCATTGTATTCTTCAACAGAATAAACCTGCACTAAAGCAAGTGGCTATCTTTTTCCAGAATTCTCATGCTCAAAAAAGAGAACAACCTTACCAAAAAAATCCTTTATGATAGAAGTATACCTCTGACATACATTACAAAACAGGTCAATCTGGACCTGTAGACAAACGTGATGGGCCTCTCTTAACAGGGTTTGGGCAAATGAAGAGGCAATCACACAGCCATTAACAAAAGCCTTGCAGCTTGTTGTCATGACAGGTTCAATTCTGCTACATTCAACCCCCTTCGATTTGTAGAAAGCTTGAATCAGAATTGGAAGGCAAGAGATGCCTTCGAAACTTTCATCAATCAATCTACATCTCAAAGGCCCCCAGAACTCAATGTCTGATTTGGCACCAACACGCTCGCCTCCCTCTGTCAATGGCCAACCAGCCAAGGAGTCATCATCAGAGAGCACCCAGGACTTTGGCTGTTCTGTGTTTTGTTTTGCCAAGCTTCCAATTTGCCTCGTCCATGCCAAGCCAAGGATTATATTGCCAGCATTGGTTCCTATTGCCAACTTACTCTTTATTGCTTTAGAGTATTCTCCGATAACTCTCTCTACAGATCTTGTACTGTATCCTCTTGGAGGCCCATACTCTATTATCATTGCTGGATAATGTTGGAGAAGGTGTTGGTTGATGGTGAAGATAGTAATATCTACATCTCAATTGGCAACCAAGGTTTCCAGGTAAGTGTTCCAAGCAATGATGTTTCTAAAAAAAAAGAGAAGTTAAGTTAGTATATGTGATAAAGTAACTATACCAGCTACTATCAAAGCTTACTTTTTAATCGAGGTTTGCTCCTCTACTGATAACTCCCAGCTCATGAGTAGGCTGTACGCCTTCACTAAGCCAAGCAGTGCATTCTGAGCAACTTGGTCATGAACACACTCTGCCACTAGCATAGGAACAACAAACAAGAAAAAATCGGTCTAGTCTACAGCCCTAGAGTATCCAAACCTTGTTGACACATTGATCCATGCACCATGAAATGAAGTGGAGATTGTGCTTCTTGTCATTGCCATGGCAGCACCAATTTCCCTTTGTGCAACAAGAGAAAGGACCAGAGAATTCTTCTCTCCATATTTACCACAAACGAGTCCCCAGATCTGCTTTGCAATACCATGGAATAAGCCATGCATCTCATCCAATGCAAAAAACAGTGGATTAGAAAAGGAAGAGAGTTTGGCAAGAGGCAATTGTCCATTTAACCCGGTTCTGTCAGACGAACTTGATTCATCATAGTTTTGGAAACTTTCCTTTGTGCGGATGGTAGTCGCAAGGGAGGTGCGGAAGTACTGGCCATGCCCAGGTGTCTGCCCAACAACGTTACAAATTCTGCAACCAGACTTAGTCATGTGTCCAACATGGCAGGCCAACTTTGCCAAGGCTGGGATGTCACTTGTGGTCATCAAGACATGTACCTTTGCTCGAATTGTTTTGGTTTGTATCTTAATTACCATTCCTGCATGCTGCAACACAAAAAGATTGTCAAATGCTGGCTTTATATATGACCAGAAGTCAGCAGGTGTGCCTGGTTTAGGGATCATCACAATCTGGATCATACAACTGCGTCCATAATAGATCATTGGCGAAAGGTTCAAGATTGTAGCATGAACAATTGTCACAGAACCAGAGGTGTTGTGAGGTGCAAAACCATCAACTGACAATGAGATTGCTATGTCATCCTCCCCAGAAAAAAGATGCTTCATCTGCTAATATGCCTGCCCATCAAAGACATCGGACACAGCACCATCTTGGCTTGGTTGGTGGAGGTAACAGTATTGCATATCTGCTCTTGTGGTTTTGTTTGTTAGAGCAAGAGCAAGCTGACCAGCCAAAGGTAATTGTATCATTGTCATGACTGGAACCAGTTTGTTGGCATGGCCTTGATCGTCACTGTCCTCTTTATATCTGGGCTCACTGCAGTTAGAACATGCAGTGATGTTTGCCTCGTTGAACAGCCTGCATCCCTTATGACAGATGTCATACTTCTTTTTCTCAATGCTTGAGAAACGCTTCAAGAGTTCGCTGGTGTAGTATGGTATTGATGCTCTGTAAGTGAGATCAACAGATCTTTCTAATATACTGTTGAAATGGGCGGCAATCTTCTTATGAGCATTGTAGGAAATGTTAAATTTCTTGATGATTTTGATAAACTCTAAATTCATTAATTCATTATTTGTAGAAATAGATGCAGGCTTGGAAAAATTGAAAACCAAAGGAGAGATACCACTTTCATTGTCATTCACAACAGCAGGTTCTTCAATGTTATTTTCATATTTAATATTATACTTTAATAACACAAAAACAAATTAGTATGATACATTTGTATATGTATATATATCTTACTGTGAGATCATTGATGTCAGTGTTATTGTTACCACTAGTGCTTTCAACATTAATTGTGTTTGAAGCATTAATATTGTTAATATATAACTTGTCTTTTTTATTATTTGTTTTTCTCAAACTCATTTAATTATCAAGCTAGGGATCATAACTGAAGCAGGCTGGCTAGATACCAAAAATGAAGTGACTTCAGGTACTTCTTCATTGTTCATATTTTCCAGTTGATTTTTCAGACATAGATTTCGGCACAACTTAGCTTTTTGTCTACTACTACAAGATTTTTTGCAAAAACGGCATTTATAGGAGAAGGTTTTTTTAATTGATGCCATTTTTAAATAGATAAATTGAGTAACTTTGGTAAGAGTGAAGACAATTATTTTCTCAATACGCATCTTTAAACTTAATCCATTGAAGGCAACAATGATAAAGACAATTCGAATTCCTTCAAGAGACTCAAAAGACATAATAACACGTGGTATGTAGTTATTGCAGCTATTATAATAATAACAATAAACCCCGTTAAACCAATAGATTTTCCAAAATAAATCTGATCGTAATCAGAAAAAAAATTTCTTTCTCTTTTTTTCTTTTTTTCATCAAAAACCCATATTTCTGATTTTTTTAACATCATGAACAATACTGATTATACAGTTATCCAAGTACTTCAGGGTATGCAAGAAACACTTTGGGATGTGCAAGAAACACTTCTTGCTTTGCAAAAAGGACAAGAAGCACTCCAAAAGGAACAAGTATTGCTCAGACTCAAGATTGCCAATATTTATAAAGACATGAATGACTGAGAAAGCCCAGAGTTAACAATGGTGCATAACGTAAAAAATAATAAAACGAAGTAAAGTATACAACCTAACATAAAACCACACAGAATCTCGGTGGGGCAATTCCAAGATCTGTACTAAATATCAAAGATATAACACTGGTACACATCTACAGAATGGTGAGTCGTGATCTTGGAGTTGAACTGGATAAGAAAACCAAGGCAATTATCAATACTTGTACACGTCTTGTCTGCAATGAACTGGCCTCCATTCCTTCTATGTAAGCTCTAGGACCAAATCCAAACTGGAGTGCAATCTCTCAAGAAGACAAGAACTTGGTGTGCACCAGACATGCGTGTCTACTCGGAAACAATGGTATAGACTTTACCAGATGCCATAAGAACTGGGCGTCTGTTGCAAAAGTCAGCCAATTACAGAAAAACCGTAAGAAGCAACAATAGATCATAAGTCTGTGTCTGGTAGGTACTATAGCATAGTATATCAATTATCAATAAAATATATAGTGAATAAAATGATATCTAGCCAGTATGATTTATATGTAATAAACTATTCTTTGTTATAACAACCAATAAAACATTTTTTATAAGATTTACTTCTATTACAACAATTAATAAAACATTGTTTATAAGATTTACTTCTATTACAGCAACTAATAAAACATTTCTTATAAGATTTACTTCTGTTACAACAGCCAATAAAATACTCTTTTATAAGAATCTTCATTGAAAAATATATTTTTGAACCAATTAAAATGATTAATAATCTAAGCTCTACAAAAATAAAATCTAATTAAGTGGATATTATTTGCAAAGTGGCCAATGATTTTAGATATAAGATTAAGCTGAAAATTATAACACCCAATAAAAGTGAATTTTAAATCAAAGCTTATATATACATCACAAAAGAAATCAGAAACCAAATATGGTTATGTATGGAACCCTAGCAATATGATTAGTCTAGAAAATTTTCTGTGTAATATCGCGAATTAAAAAAAAACATCCAAATAGAGAAGAAAATAAAGTTCAAGTGAGACGAACTATTTGTTAAGGAAATTTTGGAGTTGTTTGGAGTAACCAAGAAATGACTTTGCAAAAATTTAAAAAAAAGACCGTGATTTTTAGAAAAAAAAATATGATATGGAATAAATTCCAAATCACTCAAAAAAAACGTAAAAATTTTATTAACTATACTAAATTATACTAAGAAATAATAATACTAAACTATGCTAAATTATACTAAGAGATAATAATAATAAAATCTATGCTAATCCATGCTGCAGGTAGAACCAATATGAACTAAATTTACTCAAGTTAACCATGTAAATAGTATCATTAACCTTCATTAAAGCAATCTTACACAGAGGCTTGAGAGAATCGAGAGGCATACAGTCATCAGTCATTTCTAATTTAAGGTAGTTATTTTTCATCTCCTCACTCGTGCAAGCAGTGGGCTGAAGAAAAGTAACCATTGAGCCAGAGATCAGTCCAATGCTGGGAGTCGTGCCAATACTGTTCTTGATAACAAAAGCGGCAAAGGAATTATCTTTTAAAGTAGTTATGTTGCCGGTGTCATTGTTGTCTGCAAGCACTTGAGATCCTCCAAGAAATAGGTTGCAGAAAGTTTTATCTTTATTATTGTTGGGCTTGATAAATTCTGCAATTCTGGGTCCAGGGTACTCTTGTTATCTGTTGCTGTTAATCCATGATCCATTGGCAAAGATATGTTGCATAACCATCTGCTTTGCAAACTTGTGGCAGACATCTCTCGAGGTGTTCAGTCAGTCGGTATGAATGAGATGCTCTCGAATATACTTGTTGAACTGTTTGTCTTTTTCTGTCTCAAAGTTCAGGGCAGATCCAAATCGTCTGATATCTTCTGTCAAATGGGTCATGTTGTGGGTCTTTGGCTTGGTAGATAAGGGTGAGTATTTCAGGTTTACAACATTTGCCATATCAAATTCATGAAGTTTGGCAATCGATGATACTGGGGAATTAGATTTCTACACATATGCGATAGTATGGGAAATTCTGAGTGACAGAATAATTAAATTCTGGAATTTGGCATTTATAGATTCTGTTTGCAATATGTTATGTTACCTGTGAGTTGTCCATGTAACTTCTGAACTTATAATGATCCATATAGAGATGTAAGGTTCTTTTAAACTATTTAATCGCAGAGAGAATAATCAAATTATGGTATCTTTTTTTTTTGGATGTTACATTAAATTAAACTTGATTTGAAACAGAGATTCCAATAAAAAATCTATTTTTGATAGAAAACTGTCTACTGAAATAGTAGAATTATATTGAATTACTTTACAGAGAAAACTGTCTACTGAAATAATGATATTCTATTGGATCATTTAACAGAAGAAACAGAATTTATGTATACTGTTTTCCGAATCTAAACACTTTTATTGGACAATTATGCATGGCTAAACTATAGGATTCACACATGCCATACTACTGCAATACTTCTTGCACTTCATTTCAAATACTTTTATAGGGATTGTTTTGGAAAAATTGTTTTTATTTTAAAAAAAGCTTCTTGCTTATAATATGTACGACTTGACAGTATATAGTCTAATCTAATATATAGGCTACTATATAATTAATATAATAACAAACCCTTTCATATATTATAATATATAAATACTTCCAATACAATAGAATCCTAAAAAGAAACGCGTGTTTACGGTATTTCACTAGTAAGAGAAGGCTAAAAAATTATTCAATTATATTAGATTATATAAATATTTATTTTTCTTTAATTTAAATAGTATGGTTACTTACTAGTACTTTCGTCAGAACCAGACATAGTGCACATTGACTGTTGTTCTGAAAGGTTTAATAAAACGCATTAGTAAAGATCATGGAATAAAGTTTGGCTTTATTACTTACCAAAGAAAATCGGTTTTCAAAGACAAGCCATTCAATCAGGTACATAGAAATGTTGGCAGTACTAACAGAGATAGAAAATAAACAAAATTAGATATAAGAATAAAATAAATAAATACATTATTCAGACTTACCAGATAAATTTCTGCTGTTGGTATGTCTTTATGATGAGCTGAGGAGTTAATGAGCTGAGGAGCTAATGAGCTGAGAAGAGAGAAAAAATTAATAAAGAAACACATACACAATAACCGCGTTTTACCTTTTTGTTCTTGTCCATTAATCAACATGGCAAAGACTTGTAATACTATCAGCAACCACAATAATAATAAAAGAAAAAACATTAAGAATAAATATAACAATAGAATAATAAAAACAAATTGCTTACCAGGGTGTGAACTCAAATACATCAACCAGAATAAAAGTAAATAAAGCGGAAAAGAAACAGGAAAAAAAGAAATAAGAAAAAAATAAAGAAAAAGAAGAAAAAAAAGTGGGCTTTCAAACAGAAGACAGTTTAGATGAAAATTGACTCTAGTAAAATACAATAGTAATAAAATGAATAATCCGAAATTATATTGTAACACTAAGTTCTATGTTGAATATTAAAGAAGTTGTTCAAGGTTATAAAGGATTTTATAGAAAATAATATATAATCCCTTCCTTTTCTCAGCTATTTCATAAATCTACTTTATATTAACTTATTTTGTATGTATATCTTTGATTAAACAAAAATAAATATATTTCAACCCATACATTTATTTTATTTTACTAATTTATTAATGTATAAAACTTTAATAAAAATACAATAAAGAAAAAATGCCTTCTAATAGCAGCAGAAAAACAGACCGTAAAGGAAAAGGAAAAGCATCTGCAAGTATATCTACCTCTGCAAACCGTGTTTTGGCTGGCCGTGTTGGACCTCGAGAAATTGCCCCCAGTTTCTCATCCGCAACTATCCAAGATCAGCAATACGCGGAAATTGTTGAAATGTTTAACAAAGTAAACAACAGTATCAACGGTGTCAAGGATGACATTGCTGCTGTCAATAGCAACATGACAGCCTTTAAAAACAGGATGGGTGTTGTTGTTGACACGTCTGGAAAGACACATATGGCATTTGCAGACTTTGCAACTGCCTATGCCAACGATCAGACTTGTATGGCTAGTCTAGGACCATCTCTGATGCCATCCTATGTCCCCCAGACCTCCCTCAGTGATGCCGAGATTTCTGTCATTATCTCGGTAATTAATATTAATATATATTAGTATCAACAACTTATTAAACAACCTGTATTTAGGAAATCTTCGCAGAAAAGTTGTGGGACTGGAAGTTCGAGTCTGACGACCCTGCTCTTGTTGCTGAGAACGAGAGTAAGAAGAAGTGGAACTTGAACAAGAAGATTAACCACTGTGATAACGTAGCTGTTATCAACTACTTGAAGAGCTACATTAGTTCCCAGACTCGTCTAGCTGGTACTCATCCACGGGTGATAAGTGATAAAATAAAGAACAGGTACAAGCACAGTCATCATACTTTTCACGAGTCTCCTGAGCAGAAGTCCAAGAAAAACAGCAAGGGGAGAGCAAACAGTCGTACTCTTCAGTTTTGTATATACTATATAAAAAATTAATTGGTATATTACTATTTTCTCAAGCTACAATCTATATAACCAGATGTCTATCCAACGCAAGTTGACATACATGGACAACTGGGTAGCCATTGATGCTGCAATGGGATATAAGACTGGAAACCCTGTTGAGAGGACCTATCTCAAACTCTTTCAGAAGGATGACATGTCTGATGGTGAGTCGGATATTGAGATTGTGGACAATCTTCCATGACGGTGTTTGCATGTGGCTTGCCCCACTTGGAGAAGTGAAGAGGTAAATAATATTTAGAATAAATAAATAAGTTTTATAACAAGAAAAATAAAGAACTAATAAAAATAAATACAGTTCAACAGATTGTTGACAATGGTTGACTACATTGATCGTACCCATCATGTGTCAAATGCGGGCGTGGGAACAAAGCCAAGAATGAACAGATATCCAGCAACATTGTTGCCTTGCTCTGTTCCTGCCACCCTGTCCCAGTCATTGCCTCATTGGGCAATCAACGATGAATAAACATTTTTTTTTACTATGTTCTGTTGTAGGGCCAAATAGTAATAATTGAAATTGAATTGATTAAAGAAAATAATAATAATAGAGGATAAATATATAAGTAAGTGTGTGTATGAGAATTAATAGTAAATTTTTTTTGGTAAAGGAATCGCAAGTTTTTTGTTGATGTTTTTTGTAGTTTTGTAATCTACTATTGCAACTGTTAGGAGAATCTGATGTACTGGCAGGATGCTTTGAAAATCTTGCTTATAGAATTCATCCTGTAACAACTCAACTCCTTCTAATTCTCTTGTTTTGTCCAAAGTGGATTTGAACCATTTGACAAATGCAAATACATGCTGACTACTATGGGGATTTCTGTATGTTAGAAAACAAACAGTTGGCCTAAAATTGTGAACAAAAAGGTACTGAATCTCTCCAACATATGCATGTTCCGACCCAGTTTGTTCAGTGAAATAGGCTTGTATGTATGATCCGCAGCCATTCGTGCCAATGCACCCTTTGTAGCTTTGGCCAAGAAGATCAACGGACTTCAACATTTTGATCCAGTCATTGACGAAAAGTGAGTCATCAATTACATCTTTGCAACCTGAGATCTGTAGATTCTTGCACTGCAAAAAAATGCCCGATTCCCATACGTGATAGGATGTAAAATTCTGTGTGATTTTTGAAATACATTCCGAATATTATACAACAATTCTCAGAATGATAGGAAAACTAGCTACTAAATATTAAACACCTAGATTCTATGGATAGAATGGGTCTGTGCGCGGTCATAGAGTTCTGTTATATCTCATTATATCTGAAACCTTAATTGAATTCCGAGTTTTTTTTTCTAGTAAAACATTACATTTATTTTGTGTATTGCCTATTTATTCTTGTTTCGGACTCATTCAAGAAGGTGTATATTTCAACAATCTTCTGATGATAGCTCAACTATCTTCTGGCAAGTATCAATCTTATTGGACGGGTACTCCATTTACAATTTGAATTTCATTATTTGATTGATCAAAAAATATACTTCTTGTACTTTTATTTAAAAATAGTTCATGGGAAATAGTTTACAAATGGGTTTTTATTTTATTTTATTAAAAAAATCTCAAAATAGGTTCTCTAATAATCGGCCTTGGATAGTTGGCATTTGGTCTGGGCATTTGATCCAGACATTTGACATTGGGTCTTTGTTTTGCATTCTCGGTTTTGGGTTCTTGATTTTGGGTACTGTGATTCTACTTTGATCATTAATAATATCTCTTACCTTTCGGGATAAATAAATGGGAATACTGCAATACCTCTTTGAATATTAAGGGAAGGGGCAGAATCTTGGGATGACCAAAATCGATTTTGTCATTTTCAAAACATGTGTGTACAGACCAGATTTATTCTTTGGAAATAGAGGATCATATTGCTACGGATAGCATTTATATAATTGTTGGTGTACTCCAAGTATTCCTAATAGAAAGGGAAAAAAATATGATTAGTATGAGAGAATAATAATTATAAAGTCTTGCTTACCAGAAAAAGTGATTCTTTGGCATCCTTTTAATGCGTGCGTGCAAAAGAGAGATAGAGAAAATCTAATAAATTCAAAATGATAATGAAGAAAGTATAACGTTAATATAAGTGATTAGAAGATATTCTATTAAAGCTTACCATGTTTATTTCCATCATTAGCTTTTGATGGTTGTCATCATCATCGTTTTGCATCTAAAGATTAATAAGCTGATGATTAGCATCGCGCAATAAAAGTTGTTTGCTTTCTTATTCACCTTTGTAAGCCAGTGTGTTATGTTAACTCGTGCAGGAAGCCCTACATAATAAAGACGATAGAAGTTTTTTAGTGTTAATAATCATGTAAAATAAAGTAAAAAGAAAATATTAAGTATTTACCATAGTGTAGAAAAAGAAGCAAAAGTAAACAGTATAAGAGAAAGAGAGAGAACAAAAAAAAAGAAAATAAAAAAAAAGAAAAATAAAAAAACAAATTGTAAGAGTAGTGAATAAGCTCATTCTGTTCTCAGAATTTATTAGGGTCTATTATAATTTAAAACGTGTGTCCCTATAATTTTTTCTTTTGTTGCTGTACACCCAAGAAGTATTGGGACATATAAATACTACTTCTATTTGCCAGATTATTATATCCTCCCTCACATTTTATTAGAAACCTCACATACTATTACTGTGCTTTACCATGTATGTTTGTATAATTAAAATAATATTTCATAATATTCTTCTATATATGCTTTATTTATTTATATTTATTTATTTTTTAAAAAATATGTAAATATCTGTAGCATGCCTTCCAATGCCACTAGAAAATCAGGACGCACAGGCAAACAGAATGCCCGAGGAACACTTAGCCGTGTTGCTGCCGGCCGGATTGAGCAACGTGAGATTGCTCCAAGAGTATCGCCACTTGCAGCTGGTCCAAGTGGGGCAGAGGCTCCTGGAATGACTGTCGAGTCCCTAACGCAGGTTATGGCAGCCATCAACATGATGTACGATCGTACTGTCGAAGCCAACACTGGAATTCGTTTTCTGGTCGATGCTCACAACCAAGCCATTGCCCAGCAAGCTCTTGTTGCATCTTCTGTAACTCAGGGAGTAACTGCCGCCAATGTGTCTACAAATAGACACACCAAAGGCGAAATGCGTGCAATTGTTCTGGTATGATTTTTTCTGACTTCATGCTTTAACACACTACCTAAATAATAATAATAATAATCATATAGAATCTCATCAATGGGAGAATGTGGGCGAGAAACTTCCGTTCGAATGATCCTGAGCTTGTTGCTGAAAACGAAAGCCGCAGGCGATGGAACACGGATGAGAGGATCGATCATCCTGACAATGTTGAGGTGATTAATTACCTCCGACAGTATATCGTTGCCCAGCCTCGCACAGCTGGGTTCTGGGAGGATATGATAGTGCAGAAAATAAAAAACAATTACAAGACATGTTTTCGTGCTGTCAACGCAACCCCTGAGCAAGCGTCTTCCAAAAGGCGCAATAATCGTATCAACAGCTGTCGCATTGAGGTAAAATTACAAACAAAAAAAAGAAATTAAATATTTTGCATTCTGTTCTAATCATTTTAAAATATATCTAGATTCACTTGCGTCGTGTTGATACCTACATTAACAATTGGCTAGCAATTGACACTAAGATGGGATACAAGCCAGGTAACTCTGATGAGATGGCATACTTGCATCTCCTCAAGAAGAGTGTGATGTCTGATGGTGAATCGGAAGATGAGGACGTCACTCCTATAATCCGTGTGTGGGTTTTGCAGGTTGCTCGTCCTAGTTGGAGAAGTGCTGAGGTAATTTTTTTTAAAGGTGTACACTATAATATATTTCTATAAAAAGATGACTGTACAGAAATAAACTAACTAATTATACATAGCTGAATAGGCTTATTCAGTTCATTGATTTCTTGGCAGCAGAGAATGACAAGAAGATTGCAACACCACAATCAAAGCAAAGAATGCCCAGATACCTAAAAACCATTGCGGTCACTCCTGTCCCCGGTCACCTGACCGCGATCCTTCCTGTCTGGGCAATTCAAAACCAATAAAAACAAACAATTTGCTCTTTTTTTTTTCACTGTCATATTAAAAAAATTGAATAATATTATTAGAAAGAAAAGAAGGGATAATTATATATTTTAAAAGTAAAGTTTTCTAGGCAAAGGAACAATAAGTTTTTTGCTGATATTTCGTAATGTTGTATGGTCAACAATTGCAACAGGAAGGAGAATTCGGTGCACTGGCAAGATGCTTTGAAAGTCAGGCAAAGAAAACGCGACATCCCATATTTCTACGCCTGCAATTTTTCTACTTGTCTCCTTGGAAGCCTTGTACCATTTTACATAAGCAAATGTATGTTGGCTACTTTGGGGTGTTCTGTGATGTGGAGTAGAAACAAGTGGACTAAATGAATGAACAAATAGGTACTGAATCTCTCCGACATATGCATACTTTGCTCCGTTTCGACCTTCTATGAACATTGCTTGTATATATAATCCTCTTCCATTCGTACCTCTACTTCCCTTGAATGTCTGTCCAAGGAGGTTGACAGATTTGAGCATTTCGATCCAGTCATTGACGAAAGCTGTATCTTGAATCACGTCTTTGCAACTGGAGATGGTGGGATCGTTGTAAACAGCTTGGTAATATCCTACCAAACAATCATACTCCTGTCTTAGCATCATCTCATATGCTTTTTTTTGCAAGGGCAGCGCTGATGGCGGCAAAGGCTCGTTACCACGAATTGACAAGTTCGGATTTTCGGCAGCATCAAGAAAGTCTGGTAGAGAGAACCAATTGTACAAGGCGGTGCTAGTTGTAGAATCAGCAGGACTATAACCAGTTACCAATTTATCGAAGATGCCGGAGAAATTGAATGGACCAGATGTCTTCAAGAAATTGCGAACAAAATCGCCTTTATGGGTATCTTCAATGAATGTTTTCATGTATGTCATTTCAAAGCCGCTCCTTCTGTTGGTATTGATATTCTTTAGGACGCTGTTGTATCGCTCGAAACTAAAGAGCCAGTACCCATAAACAGGCCCAAAGTCCTTGATTGTGTCGCGAAGATGAAGATGGAGATGCATGTTTGGAGATAACAGATCCTTGCTATACAGCCTTTCACAACCTTTACCGAACTTCTCAAGTGCTATGTGTGCTGACTGTACATCATCTTCGGAAACATTTGGCTTGGTAAGGAAACGGCAGGCATTCACAAAAAACATCCAATTCTCAAACTTTTGCTTTGGTAGTACGCCTTGTAGAACCACTGGAGAGTATACCAGACACCACGATTTCCACTCGTCTGCCTTCATAAAGGGAAATCCCTTTGAAATCTTTGATCTTAGCATGGTGTAATCAGGCGGCAATGTCATGTTTTCAACGATTTTCTACATGGCAACGAGTTTTTTATTGTCAATTAGACCATCTGCAACCCATTTCTCCATCATCCTCTTGGCTGTGCCTAAGAAGAGATTGTGCATTGGATCAATGATCGTGCAGCGGACAACGTCAAAGTACTGGAGACGATGCAGTTCGGACCAGCGAACACCATTTTCAACTTCAAGACGATGTCTCTCAGCTTCAGTGGTTGCATTCCTCCAGACCTCAGCATCCTTACAATTATCATTCTTAGTGCGAAGGAGCCACTTTGAGAAATCAAATCCAGAATAATCGACAGAGCTCGTTCCAGCTAATCGGGAGAATTGGCGATTACATTTGTGGCATGCGTTTGTACTGGTATGGGACGTGAATCCACACACTTTTCAGGCAGCAGGGATGTCGCAGGCAACCATAAACAGAGCAGCGCGGATGGTGGTACCATTTGGGCATTGATATGTCTGGACTCTGACTCCCTTGTACAACTTTTCTAATTCGTCAACCAGAGGTCTGAGGTACGAATTTATCTCGGATGTTTTTGCTTCTTTTGGACCTGGCATTAACCCAACGAGAATGACATTTTCTTTCTTGAATCTTACACTTCGAGGAAGATTGTTTACAGCCAGGTAAATTGCACCACACGAATATGTCACACCGTCGAATGGCTGGAACCAGTCAATGTTTAAGGTCAACATCAGTGAGCGGTTGCCATGAACAAAGGGAATTCCATTGGTGTCTTTCAAATCCTTCCACATCAAGCCATCATACACATCGAACATAGTATTCTCAGCCTTCGGGCTACGGTTCCACGAGTCGATTTGGGTTTCAAAATCAGGCCGAGAAAAGAGAGCTTTGATCGAATTCTGAACAGAGTGATACACATATGTTCTTTTTGGAATGGACGACTGATTTCCCGACTTGAACAAACTATTACCGCACATTGAGTTATTCCCAAATTTATCAAAGATACAGAAGCGGGGTGTTGATTCATTGTTCTCATATATGCTGTGACATTCGCTACAAGAAACATATTTCTTTATACCGTCTGTAAAGGTATTGAATCCTGCCATGCTTTTGAGACCAGGGATGCTAACTGGGAGACGGAATGGATCTCTGAAAAGCTCGAGTATTTTGTTCATGATGGCAATGAGAAGAATGGCGCCTTCATCGACGACGTACAAGGATACAAATAGTGCAAGGACCTGTACAATAAAACGATGGATGAAACTCAATTCTGAGTTGAATTCAGGAAAGTTGTCTTTTTTAAAAAAAATTAATTTCTATTATTTTATACAGCAGAACCCAATATCCATTATGAAAGTGTGCAAACCTTCACTATCAAGCATGTCATCCTCACTGGAATCGTCTTCGCAACCGTCAGAATCAAGATCAGAGTTAAACTCTTCATTCTCATAACCAAAGACAGCATCGGATTCTGAGAGAGGTAAGACTCGAATAGGCTCTTGTGTCTCCATGTCTACTTCTATACTGGTGTCCATTTCTACCGGAACCATAAAAGAAGTTAGAGCAAATAAAAATAAAAATAAAAATATATATTTTTACCATCAAAGTCATAATCCATATCATAATCATTGTCTATGGCCACCGAGTTCTGTTCATCATTGTTGATAACTTCAGGAACATAGCTTACAGTAGTTTCGACTGATCTCTTAATAATCACTACATTACATATGTTATTAAATCGAAAATATAAATGTAAATATAATTAAAACATAAAAGAAAATTCCCTACATCTATTACGAAAGATGTTCATTCCAGCATCGTCTCTTCTTTTATGAAAATTAAATGTCTGTACAGACACTGTATCTGATCCTCCAAATCTTGTCTTGCAAACAGAACATTTGCATTCTTTTGTTTTGTTTGATTTACGGGTTGGTGCCATTGCTTAATAATTATTAAAATAATATTATTTTTTAAACAGTAAAGAAGATAAATATATATTCAGGTACAGTTTATTTCATTCAATTTAAGTTTATTATTGTATTTTTTTATGCTACTCGGTGCTCTATGACCAATAGAATCGTTTTAAAAAAATTGCAATGTTTATTCTACAAAAAAAAATCCTGCACTACAAATTTGGGTTTTCTGTCCACCGAATTTTACATCCCATCACGTATGGGAATCGGGCATTTTTTTGCAGTGTTGTACGCAGCTTGATAGTATCCTACAAGACAATCATATTCATGTTTTGGCATAAATGATAATGGTCTTGTTTTCAATGGCAAGGCGGATGATGGCAGGGGCTTGTTTCCACGAATTGTCATTGAAAGATTCTGTGAAGCTTCAAGATATTTGGAAATTGAGAAAGAGTGAGAGAGGTAGGTGTTGGTGTTGGTGTTGTTGTTGGTGGTGAACTTATTGAAAATTTCAAAACATGCAAGTGCATGCATAGGTTTCAGAAGTCAACAAACAAAATCTCCCTCCCACAACTCTTCAATGAACTGTCTCATAAATGTCAATTCAAACCCGTTTCTTCAATTGGTTTTGATATTTTTCAGGACACTATTGTACCTTTCAAAGCTGAAAAGCCAATAGCCATAGACGGGCCCAAAGTCAATCATTGTTTGGCGTAAGTGCAGATGCAGGTGCATGTTGGGAGAGAGAAGGTCCAGGTAGTAGAATGTCTCACACCCTTTACAGAATTCTTCTAAGCATTTGTGTCCTTTCTCAATGTCTTCTTCAGAAACACTAGGCTTGGTGAAGTATCTGCATGAGTTAACAAACTCTATCCAGTTCTTGAACTCTGGCAACGGCAACACATCCCTTAGAACCACAGGAGAGTACACAAGGCACCAAGACTTCCACTCATCAGCCTTCATATAGGAAAATCCCTTGGCAATCTTTGTCCCAAGTGACGTGTAATCGGGTGGCAACACTACCTTCTCAACAACCTTTTGCATGGCAACGAGTTTTTTATTGTCGATTAATCCATCTGCAACCCATCTCTCCAGCATTCTTTTGGCAGTGCCTAAGAAAAGATTGTGCATGGGATCAATGATTGTGCAGCGGACAATGTCAAAGTACTGAAGACGATGCAGTTCAGACCAGCAAACATCATGTGCAACTTCAAGACGCTGTCTCTCAGTTGGTTTGATTGCATTTCTCCAGATCTCTGCATCCTTACAATTGTCATTCTTAGTGCGAAGGAGCCACTTTGAGAAATCGAATTCAGAATAATCAACGGAACTCGTTCCAGCCAACCTCAAAAATTGATGCTTACACTTGTGGCATGCATTTGTACTTGTATGGGATGTGAACCCACATACTTTCCTTGCAGCAGGTATATCACAGGCAACCATGAGAAGGGCTGCTCAGATAGACGTACCATTTGGACATTGGTGAGTCTTAATCTTAATACCTTTGTACAGCTCCATCAACTCATCCACAAGCAGTTTCAAATAGTTATTTATGTCAGAAGTGCTTGCTTCTTTAGGCCCTGGCATTAACCCAACAAAAATCATGTTCTCCTTCTTGAACCACTCACTGCGTGGAAGATGATTGATTGCAAGATATATGGCACCACAGGAGTAGATAACAATATCGAATGGCTGAAACCAGTCAATGTTCAGCATGAGCATGAGTGATTGCTCAGTATCAACAAAAGGTATACCATCTACATCTACTATCTCATTCCACATCACACCATTGTACATGTCAAACAAAGTGCTATCCATTTTCAGGCCGCAGTTCCATGAGTTGATCTTGTTTTCAAAATCCGGGCATTGAAAAAACGTCTTTAGAGCTTTCTTGACAGAGTGGAATACATATGTTTTTTTGGGTGCTTTTGACCCGGAATCAGGCTTAAACAAGCTGTTGCCACACAAGGAGATTTTACCAAAATTGGGTGATGTACAACACAAAGGGGCGGCTTCATTATCATATATGGCATGGCATTTGCTACATGCAACATACTTCTTGACACCACTTGTCAACACTTCAAATCCGGCCAAACGTTTGAGGCCAGCAACACTCATGGGAAGGCGGAATAGGTCAAACAAAAACTGCAGGATCTTGTTGATTATGACAATCAGGATTATAGCTCCTTCATCCACGACGTATAGTGAGACAAAAAGAGCAACTAAAATAACAATGAATCGGTGAATCAAATTCAATTCCGAGATTGATTCCAATGAAGAATCTTTGATTTGATTTTTTTTAAAGAACGTTGATTAACTCTCTATTTTCTAGAATATAATATTATCTAAAGCTGTGTACCTACCTTCATCATTGTCCATCTCAACATCGGATTCATCTTCATATTCTTCTTCTTCTTCGTAAGTGTCACTTATATACTGGACATTATCTTCAGGGCCAAACACACAATTCATTTCAGAGAAAGGTTGGTTTCTTGTCCGTATATCCAAAATGTCATTTGTGTCATTTAGGTCTACAAAAGCAGAATGTTAGACCCAAATAAATCAATGTAATAAAATAAGTTTTCTTACTTCTAAACTCAGAATTCATTTCAGCATTTTCCTGTTCAAATTCAAAACTATCTTCCTCTTGATTTACAGGCTCAGAAACAGCACTACTAATTGTATCGCATGTGTCTTCATGGGCTACACATTTATTATTATTAGTGTTAGTATTATTATTATTATTATTATTATTATATAAAATAATAAAAAAGGAAATGATATAAAATAAAATAAAATATAGTAAAGTAAAGCAAATGTATTAACCATACGTGTTTGAACATGTGTAATATCATAATTATCTTTTTCTCGATGACATTTAAATGTTTTAATAGATACATGATCAAATTCTAGTGTCTTGCTTTTACAGATAGAGCATTGACACTTTTTTCTAACAGTTGGTTTACGAATAGGAGCTATTTTAAAATGAAAAGAAAGGTTTACAATAGTATTTAATAGTAAAGAAAGAGACTAAAGAAAACACACATTTATTTTATTTGAGTTTGATGTTGCATTCTAATGCTACACAGCTGCCAGTAGTCAATAGAGTAGCTTAAAATACTATTCAAATACTTTATTCACAAAAGTGAGCTGAACTACAATTTTACCTATTCTGTCTATCAGAACTTAGGTATAATTTACATATGCAAAATTGATCTGTTTTTGCAGTGGATGAGGCATCATATCGAATAAGACCTCAAGACAAACATTCCTGTTGTAAATGAGTATTGACTACTGCTGTAATTGAGAATAAGTCTGAAGGAAATAATATAAGGCCTCAGCTATTCCAGTCAAAGGTGTCTACCAATTACTTTATTATTTAACACACAGGTTTAGCATGCATGATAGTGATTATATTTCATATGATGATATCACCATAATATGGGATACATCAGTGGATTATTATAAGCATAATTATAACTCATAAACACATTTACTTTCGATGTTAATACTTCATTTGGACTACACACATTTATATAATTAATCATACATTAATTATCCCAAGATCACGTTGCTCTGATTAAGGCTCAGATAGGATCGATTACCTGACCTCAGTCATATAATTTTCCCAATCCAAAACAATATAAATAGCAGTAGTAGTTCAGTGTAGGAACCTGGTCAAACTTTGATATAAAATCCTTTCTCAATAAACAAAACCTACACAAGTTCTTACAAATCTTCATTCCTAATCTCAAATCTTCAATTCTTCCTCTTAAAAACTTCTTCAACTTCAACCACCACAACAATTCCAAATAATTAGTATAAATATCAATAGCAATTGTTCATAATAAAATCATCTTTTATCTACTATATTAATTTGTCTGTTTGATTGTACTTCTTTATTATCAAGTATACTTCTTTGCCTGTTTTTATATTATCTGGTCATTGATTTATTAGCTAAGCACAATTTGATATAATATAACATATGATATATTTGTTTGTTATGGATTGTAACAGTATCATTTGGCAAATAAATATAATGTGAATTACAAAATATAAGAAGAAGAATACAATAAGAATGAAAAAGAATGTGTAATTTGACAGGTAAGAATTGGTGACAGACAGGTAGAAAAAATAGGGAGAAGAGTAAAATGGAAATTATGACAATGACAAAGTCTGAGAAAGACAGAAAAGGGAAAATAGAGAAATGAAATATATCAAAGTTGACAGAACACTCCAAAGAACAAGGACACTGTGTATGAATAAAGAATAATGATAATAATGGACAAAAATAAATAAGATCAAGGATAGAATAATGATTTTATTGATTGAAAAGATTATTCCTTTTATAAACAAAAATATTTAGTTAAAATAATTTTTTGAGGAAAAGAAAAGAAAGTCAAGTGAAAAATTTTACTACATGTAACTGGTGTTGATAGTAGAAGTAGAATAGAAAATTATAGAGAAAGTAAAATAAAAGTATAGTAAAAATATAATAATTGAATAAAGATAAAGTAAAAATATAGTGAGATAGAATAGAAGTAAAGTAATAATATAATAATAATGTAGTAAAGTAAAGTAAAAAATATAATAATAGTATAATAATGGAATCTAATAAAATGTAATAAAAAATAGTGCAAAATAAATGTCGGTGATAAAGAAGTGTATAAAATTAGGGGAAAGAGATATAATGTTTTTAGTGAGTGACAGGTGTTTCTGAGATGACGATGTAGATGGATATTTTAATTTTAAGGAACGGGATTATATTGGAGGGTTTGGATATAGGGGTATCGGGAGCAAGATTTCCCAAGAAACCTGGGGGGACCACTCTTGTCCCTCGAGATACGTCACTCGGTCGACTCACTGTTGACATCAACGCCCACGAGTCCAGTACTACCCGTCATGGCTCACCGCCAGACCAAATCACCAAAGGAATCCACCGTCCAGTATCCCTCACCAGAAATTAATTAAAGCTCAAGTTTTTTGTAACATACATGATAAATATAAAATGCGCGGATGGTTAAGTGGTATAATCTTCGCCTGCCACGCGAAGGGCCCGGGTTCGATTCCCGGTCCGCGCATCACTTTTTGTCTCTTTGTCAGACATTATTTTGATGAATCTGTAAAATCTGAAGATAGTTAACCGCAGTACTTCTTTATGCGCAGTAATATCTTCCTGAGCATTAACCGCAGTATAATGACTATTTCTTTAATTAAATATAAATAATAACTACTGTGGATAATGTGCAGTATTAGTTTAGAAAACTATATAAGACAATTCAATTCATATCAATAAAAAGTATCTTTTATCCTCTCTTTGATTTTACGTATACTCCTTGATCCCCAGTGGGTTTGACCTTTTGACTTTGTTATAGTAAAAGGAAGACCAACCCAGATCAGGAACAACACATTGCTGAACAAAATTGGTTGTCAAGTTGTCAAGTCTCGATCTGGTATTTCTTTTCTGGCACTTGTAACTAAGTCGCAGAATCAATACCACTGGGGATCGTCAAGTTTATGAATAGTTTTTAGATAAGAATAAAGATGCTTTTTATTAAATGTATTTCTTGACTGTTTATACAAAATGATAATTGATTTCTGGCTAAAAGAATAGCTATGATAATATGTCTTAGATGCTTGTTGTCCAGTGATATCTTCTACAAGTATATTTACCATCTTAAACATCTAAAACATATGTGAAAGTCCAATCGGCGAAGTCAAGATCTTTTATCCTAAAAAGTCAACCATTACTGCTTGCTTGTAAATCCCGATTTTGGTTACCAATGTCAACTCTGACATTACCCCCCTCCTGGCTTTGTGATCGTCCACAAGCACCAACATCATCAGGTGAAGCCACAGAATCAACTGCATCATTCAGAATTTCGGTGTCAAGGAGTCTCATGGCAGCACACCAGGCTGAGCAAGAGGTGGTTGGATTGTACCAAGTGTCATTAGGGGCATCACCATTTGTCTTGTATAACTGATCAACGTGAACCCATGACGCAAGAGGTTTTCCTTCCATGGTTTTGAGCTGATATGTACCATATTTGTTGTTCTTGTTCATCACAATAAATGGATGCTTGAACTGTGGCTCCAAACCAAAACGACCTTCATGTGTGAGCTTGACGTGATCACGAATTTCAAACAATACTTTCTTGATCACTGCGTCCCATTTTTCTTTGTCCTTTGAGCTCATGACACTTATGCGCAACTCGGCAGCTTCCCTGGCCCTACCAACATTTTCCAGTTAGTCTGCTGTCTGGTCGGCTATGGCACATGGGTCTTCCGAGATAGTCTTGTCGAGGTAAGGCTGTTGGGGATCTCCAGGAAGAACAGGATGTTGGCCATAAGTAAGGAAAAAAGAGCTATACCCCATAGTAGAATGGGTGCGGATATGGCAGGCCCAGAGTGCAGCAAACAGAAACTCATCCCAACAATGGAGGGCACCGTTTGTGTATTTACACAACATTTGTTTCAATGTGCCGTTTAAATGCTCACACTTGCCATTCGTGCGTGGGTGAAATGCAGAGGTTAACCAGTGGTTAAACTTGATACGGCTGAGATAGGCAACCACCAGTTTACTGGTGAAGTTAGCACCATAGTCTGTTAATATCTCGGCAGGACAACCAAAACGCATGACAATCTCTTTATATATGAAATTGGCTACAGCTTCTGCAGATGCGATGGGGACAGTGCGGGCAATGGGCCAATTGGTTGTACAATCAACGGCAACAAGGATCCAACAATTTCCTTTTAGCATCATGGGGAGCCTACCAATGAAATCGAGGTGCCATCTCTGAAATGCTACTGGGATCTTCAATGGATGCATCTCGTCATGGTGTTGTCCATCCTTTCTTGCGTTCAGCTGGCATTTGTGGCATGTGCTCAAACATTCCTTGATATCATTACAGAGGGTGGGCCACCAGTGATGGGGCTTCAGTATGTCGACCATAGTAGAAAATCCCGAATGTCCAAAACCCTTATGGTAAGTCTGGACTGTATCGGCATGCTGAGAAAATGGCAGAAACGGAACTTTGCGAACTTCATCCTCACTCAATGTCACCTTACGATATACCTTCCGGCTTCTCACTATGAAATGTTCTCTGTTCTTCTCCACAATTCCTTTGGCATCGGCTGGTACTTGGTCGGGTCAGAACATATAATAATTGGGCCAATCTGTGGAGTGGGTCAGTGGTGTGGCATACAAGTAATCTGGCTCAATTGCGTCTTTAGCACTCTGGCTTTCCAGACCTCTGACATGAGACAATGCATCTGGTACATCGTTCTCTTTTCCTGGCTTGTACTGAATGTCTGGTGCGTATAGTTCTAATTTGGCAATCCATCTTACAAGGCGTGGAGTTGGTGTCACCTGAGAATGGAAATAATTCAAGGGCAAATGGTCCGAGAACACTGTGTATGGTCGGCCATCAACAAGGCAACACCAGGTTCTAAGAGCGTGCACAATTCCTAGCAACTCTCTTTCTTGAGCAGGATAGGCTTGCTCTACATTATTGAATTTCTTTGACTTGTATGCGAGGGGGTGCCATAAACCATCTTCACCTTCTTGTAGCAGGACTGCACCAACACCAAAATTGGAGGCATCAGTTTCAATGCAATATGGCTTGTGCACATCCAGGGCTTGCAGAACAGGAGGTGATTTCAACTTTTCTTTGATGAGATCGAAGCTGATTTGGCACTCCTTTGTCCATATGATCAGTCTTCATTTAGCACCAGTACCACAGGTCAGGTCTGTTAATGGGGATGCTATGCTTGCGTAACCTGGGATGAATCTTTGGTAGTGCTGGGCAAGACCACAAAACTGACGGACTTCTTGTACGTTTGTCGGAGCAGGCCATTCCTTGACAGCTTTAACCTTTCCAGGTGCAGGTAGAATGCCTCATGCTGAGATATGGAATCCAACGAAGATAAGCTCTTTCTTGTTAAATTCACATTTCTTCAGATTGGCCACAAGCTTCTCCTCTTGCAACCTTTTCAGGACGTGCCAGATATGGCAGTGGTGGTCTTCCTCAGTCTTGCTGAAGATGAGTATATCATCTAGATACACCAGAGCGAAATTGTTGAGACAATCACCAAGGACACAGTTCATCAGGCTCTGAAATGTCGGAGGTGCATTGGTCAGACCAAAGGGAAGAACAAGGAACTCATACTGGCCATATCTGGTGTTGAATGCTGTTTTGGGGACATCACTAGGGTGGATCTTCACTTGATGATATCTGCTTTTTAAGTCCAGGCTAGTGAAGTGTGCGGACCCACAGAGTCGTTCCAGGCATTCATCAATTCTTGGTAACAGGTGGTTGTTTCTCACAGTAATCTTATTTAAAGTGCAATAATCTATGCACATTCTCATCGTTCCATCTTTTTTCTTCACAAACAGGATGGGCGCTCCCCAAGGCGATGCACTAGACCTGATTAGCCCAAGGTCCAGGAGTTCTTTGAGTTGTTGTTTCAGTTCGTCCAACTCCAGGGGACTCATCTTGAAAGGAGGTCGGCTGATCGGTCTTGCCTCTCCAGTGTCAATAACATGTTGTACATCTCGGTTTGGGGGAACACCAGAGAGCTCTTCTTTAAAAACGTCTGGGAAGTCCTTGGCCAGGTTACTCCAATCAGAATTGTTGATTTATTTTGCCTGGTCTTCTTTGACATACAACAGGAAACTATCTGCATCGGCCTTCTTTATCAGTTTCTTTACTTGCTTATGGGATACAAGATAGTTCAGGTGATGTTTGGCTGTTCTTGTGTTGCATGGTTCTATGATGAATTCTTTGTTATGTTTTTGTAATTTCCAGCTGTCATTGAGCCAATCAGGGACAGGTTCTGCCTGTTGGAGCCAAGTACGACCTAAGATCAAGTCGAACTTCATTGGGAACACATATGCTTCTACAGAGTCCTTGTATCCATTGAGGGAAATAGGTATGGTGATCTTCTTGGTAATTGCAATGCGATGTCCACCAGCTGTCTCTACTTGTCTGTCATTAACGTGTACCACATTGCTTGCTAGTCTTGAAATCTCTGGGGTGACATAATTTGCGCTTACCCCACTGTTGATCAGTACTGAGATAACTTTATCTTCATAAACGGCCTCATATAATAGTAAGTCTGTATTGACAGTAGAGTTGAGTTGCTCTAAATGCATCAAATCTTCATTGCAAGTAGTAGGGACATCGAAATATTGGTAAGACAAAGCTTTATTATCATGTTCTTCATAATTACCACTATTGTAATCTTTTACATCCCTGTTAGGGTGGGGGTCTTGGTCCTCACACAACTGATTCCCCTTTAGCTCAGTTGTATGGAATGAGAATTCCTTGCGGCCTTGTGCCTTGGCTTGTCCTTCGTCTAACTGGCAGATGGCAGCAGTACGTTCTGAACAGAAACGGCAGAGGTGTCCAATCTGGCCACACCAGAAACACTCGCGGTTATCTCTACCTCCTTGTTGGTGTGGTCTCACGTTGGAACGGCTGGCGGAGCTTCAGTTACTGTGCTGGCCTGAGCGTCCCTGGTAGTTGGTCCGCATTGACCCCCTCCCCTCCATAGCATCAAGGTCCATAGGGGTGGGACCATCATCGCGAACATACTGCGGAACAACCTCTGGGCGGGAAGTGGGGACAGGGCGGTGGCCATTCTCAAAAGCTAGGGCAGTGCGGGCAGCTTCGGCAAGGTCCAAGGGTTCCTGGAAGCGGACTTGGCTGCGAGTTTCAGGACGCAAACCACTAACAAATCTGTCTAGAGCCTCGTCCTCAGTCATGGATGGAATATCCATACATAGATCTTGAAAAGTGTTGATATATGATTCAACAGAACCAGTCTGGCACAGGGAGCAAATGCGATCTTATGCATTTTGAACAGAGTGGACAGGATGGAAATTGTCATTGAGCAAATGAGTAAAAGTGCACCAGTCCAAGGTTCTGGTACCATTATCTTCCAGACGACGCCACCAGACATCAGCACGGTCACAGAGCAAAGTTATGGCATACAACGTTCAGCTGTCATAATCCATGCAGTGGAGCTCAGCAAAATGTTCCATGGAACAAACCCAACCATCGATTGCATTGGCAGAGCGGGCCCCATGATAAAAATCTGGCCGTTCTATCTGGACCAAGGGAGGCAAAGATACTGGAGCAGGAACAGAGTTCGGGCCAGTATAAGCAGCAGGTGGTTGAGAGCTATGGAGAGCAGTGGTAAAAGCCGCAATCAACTCGGGCATGGTCATGGCAGCTGGGGCAGCAAGAGCAGCAGGGTCGACTGGAGCAGGAGGAGTACTCATGGGCAAAGAGCTGGGAACAGGTATGTGGACCGGAGAGTTGGGAACAAGAGGTGTAGAAACAGGTACACCAGATAGTTTGGCAACTATGTTTTGGGCTTGAGTGTCCCAAAAAGATACACGGGAAGGAGAGGAATGGAGACGCTGGTCTTCAGGAAGTGAAGGCACAGTATGGGAAGCAGCAAAAGAACTAGCAAGTTCAGCGGGAAGCAAGATCTGAACTCGTTCTTCGATTTCAAATTTTTTCTTCTGGGCGTTGGTAAACTAGACACTGTTCTGGTCAGAGGAACTATTCATTCAGCTACCAATTGTCAAGTCTCGATCTGATATTTCTTTTCTGGCACTTGTAACTAAGTTGCAGAATCAATACCACTGGGGATCATCAAGTTTATGAATAGTTTTTAGATAAGAATAAAGATACTTTTTATTAATTATATTTCTTTACTATTTATACAAAATAATATATGATTTCTAATTAAAAAAATAACTACAATAATATGTCTTAGATGCATGTTGTTTAGTAATAGAGAGCTGTTTAAATTTGAGACATATCCTTTCATCTGATGCAAGCCCCCTTTTATTTTCTTTTTTGAATTAATTTATGCAAAACCATCTGAAACATCTGTTTTTAGTAAGTTGAATATCTTGATTTTTCTTGTTTGAATAAGAAATATTGATGATATCTTGCAAGCATAATCATTAAGCTATATAAAGCCCAGTTTTTTCAGAATTCTAATATTTTTTCACTTTTCTTGCATATATATATTCTAATACAATAATGCCTCCAAAAAGAACCTCTAAGAACGCTGAGAACAGCAACAAGAAACTGCGAATCAAGCAGTATAAACTTTCTGGATTTGAGGAAGAGAAGAAGTCAAAGAAGGCACATGGTTTCTGGAACAATACCAAAGAGTTGGTGCTCTTACAGGAATACGCGCACCTTTTCCCCCCTTCTTTGAAGAAAGGTGCACACAAGAAGGCATGGCGGGACATTGTTAAAAGTGTCAATGACGTGACACCTGGCAAGACAGAGCTGTCTTACAACACTTGCCGTCGCAAAATGTTGAAACTTGTAGACATCTACAAGAATGCCTTTGAGGAGAGGACTGTTGCTGATACCTTGGGTGCAAATAGAAACAGGCCAGAGGTAGAGAAGGCTGTCCGAAAGATCCTTGACAAGGTAGAGTCAAATTTATATTTAGTTTCCTTTCAGTTTTCTAATTACATACATATATTTAATTAAATGTAGAAAGAGCAGCACAAGGCGTTCAAGGTTTTTGGTCATAATAAGGAGATTGCCAGACAGGACTTTAAGCTTGGCCTTGAAGGCCGTGTACGGGCAATTGCGTCAGGAGCTCCTGACCAGATCACAAATCTCAGGCAAAAATACCAAGATTTTATCAAAAAGATCAATGCAGAAATGCATGAAAATTTCCCAGCAGAGAGCTCTGCTATGGCTGCGGCCCAACCAGTTGGCAGTCAAGCTAGCTCAGCTAGCATTGAGGATGAGGAGGGCAAGGAGGGCGGGGAGAATGAGAACGCAGATAAGGAGAATGAGAACGTGGATGAGGACGTGGATGAGTACGTGGATGAGGTCGAGGATGAGGATCATCTGAAGGTGGGAAATGAAGTCCCAGAGTCCCAGGCTACCCACCATGCTGAAGTCATGGGGGTGCTGAAGCAGATACTTCAGAAGATGTGCAATATCAAAGAGGAATTAAAAAAAACAAGAAAATAATGATAAAAGCATAAAAATTTAAGTATTAAATTATTTAAAATAATATATCATCTTCATCTTCTCTGTCTATTTTATCACGTCTTAATCCAGAGATATACTCCTCAAGAGTCGGTGGCTCTAAACCAAAATATAAACTTGTTGGCAATCTATTGTGACCAGTACAGTGGATCATATTTTTGAATACTGTGGATAGCATGTACACAGTTGCTGGACTTGTTTCCCCTGTTTTCATGGCATACTTATACTTGAAATACTTAAAGTACTTCTGTACTTCCCCAAATTCCCACTCTACTGCCACTCGCACTTTTGACATACTCTTGTTAATTTTTTTTATCTAAATCTATTGTACATGGTTAATATATTATACAATCTTTGTCGACAATCTTTTATGGTTACTATACCACTAAGAGATACGCCTTCAAATAGTGAGTATAGGCACTTGGAAACCATGTAAGCTGGATTGCCGTACAAGGCAAATGGCAATTCGACATCTGGTACAATATCCAAGTATTTTTCCACTCTTGCTTCTGTTTTGGACATGGTATATATGTACTGATCATGTCTAGAGCCAACATATGGTCCAAGCAAGCTGCTTGTGATCCCATCAGAAGTAACAATAGACTGGTACTTCAAAGCATGCATGTGCTTCCAACTATTGTAAAAAGCTTTTTGAACTTTATTACCTTGGCTTGGTCTTGATATTGCTTGCATAGTACCATCAATGAAACTAACAATGTTTGGCAGTGCTACACCTTTGTCGTAGATTGCACTTGCAAACCTTTCCAAGTTTTCCAGGTGAAATTACTTAATATTGAATTGAAGTCCCCATTTAATCTGGCTCATAACAATGCTTTCAAATCCTTGGCAAACTACAGATACATTGCTTTCACTCATTTCAAAAAGTATAGACATATCACCTAAGTGTCTTGGAAAGCTGTACTGATTGAGTAACATTGCAAAGCCAAGGTTCTTACGGACTTGTATACTTGAAAAACGGTACACATGATCCAATCTGAGTGCTGTTGTTATTCTCTCAATTTCACCCAAAGTGAAACAAAATAGATATATACAAGTATTGTTACTCAAGAGATTTAGGTTTAGTTTGCTATATCTAGCTCTCCTGGCTCTTCTAATCTCTTGAGATATGGTTTCTTCTTCATTCTGCTGTTGCTCTTGCTGCTGTTGCTCTTGCTGCTGTTGCTGTTCTTGATGTTGTTGTTGTTGTTGTCTTTGTTGTTGTTGTTGTTGCCTTTGTTGCCTTTGTTGATGAACTTGGGCGTGATTGCTAATGTTATATTCGGAATGATTGGTTATTTTATTTTGAATTTAGATGATCAATTTGAGTATAAAGAAGTTGTTAAAGAATGAAGCTCATGCATAATATTTTCACAAGCTATATTGTTGATGCAACATGATGGTACACATATGGTGTATTAGAGAATAAATTTTAAAAAAATGTTCCAACTTAAGTACCTTTTTTGGGCGTAGATACAAGGCAACTTTAAACAGCTCTCTAATATTTTCTACAAATATATTTATTATCTTAAATATCTAAAACATATACAAAAAACCAATTGGCAATGACAAGATATTTTACTATAAAAGTCAATCATTATTGATTGTTTATGAATTTTAATTTTGATTGTCACTGTCAATTGTGACAGTTTTATGTTGCAAGAAGCTTTAAATTATAAGAATATATAGAAGCAGTGACAAGCCTTTACTTTTGTTATTTTTTTTGGAATCTTAATATTTTTTATATACACTATAGTGGAGAGAATGATAACATATTATCACTTTGGTAACATAACTGCCTTTTTTTACTTAATAAAAAATGGCAGTTATGACTCTATATATAATCAAAACAGGCACTGTGGATTTCTGAAGGTTTATGGGGTTTTAAAGCTCCGAATTCAAACTCTGCCCTTTGCTTACAGTGTCATAAAGCAATCTGTAGATCACTAGTTCAATTCTCACAAAAGACATATAACATATTTAGTGAAATATAACATATTTAAATCATTATTATTAATTTTTTTAAAGTTTGTTTTCTCTATCAATTTGTGACGTGTTGTGACGTGCATATACTTAAAACAATGCCGTGAATGTAAGCTATATAGATTCAGTTTGAGCGTCACATAACGTCACAAATTGATAGAGAAAATATAATTATAAAATTTATAGTATCTATTTTAAGTGTTATAATCTTATAAATAATATAGTTTGTGTGGCTTAGTCACGTGCCACGTCACAGAAAAGTTTTTTTGACAGCTTTTATTTTGTTTAAATATTATGTTCATTTTTTTTTGCTTTCTTTTCTTTTATTTCTATTTTATTTATTTTCAAATGGATAATCAATCTTCTTTATCAATTTGTCCATTATCTATTCCTTCTTTGAGCTATGTAATGGCGTCAACATATACATCTGAAGTTGCAAAACAGTAAGTAAAAAGGTTATTTTTAATTATTATATACTAATATTTAATATATATAAAGATATTTGATTGCACAAGGTGCTTTATATCCAAGAAATCATATTATTTTTACTTGTTCTGGTGGCAGTTCTATGGACTATATATTTGAAAAAGACAGAGGCTACAGTTACAGATGCAGTAGAGTAAACAGCATGGGAGCAACATGTTGTAAAAGAGAAAGAAAATCTGAAAGATTGGATTCTTTCTTTGCACAAAGACATTTTTCCTATGATGTTGTTATGTAAGGAATATATTACTGGTTAAACTGGATTCCTAGAATGACAATGGGAGTTATGCTTGGTGTTTCTCCAGAAACTATGAGACATCTCATTGTTAGTATTCACCAATTGATTCAAATGGATTTAACGAACAATGACATAAGAATTGGTAAGTTTATAAGAGTTAAATATATATAGATATATTAAATATTTTTATAGGAGGTATTGATGCCAATGGTCAATTCATTATTGTTGAAATTGATGAAAGCAAATTTGGAAAGAGGAAATATCACTGAGGACATCGAGTAGAAGGTGTTTGGGTTCAGGGGGGTATTGAGAAAATAGCAGAACGAAAAACATTTTTGGTGACAGTTCCTCAGAGAGATGCTGCAACTCTCCTTCAAGTGATAAAGCAGTATGTAAAGCCTAATAGCATTATTCACACAGATTGCTGGGCTGCATATGGGGGATTGACATCAGTGGTTGATATGAACTATACTCATAGAACAGTCAATCACAATGTTGAGTATGTTATATCTGATGGTATTCATACCAATACTATAGAAGGTAAAATATTATAAAAGATAAAATTATTTTATTAACTTTTATTACATAGGTCTGTGGAACAGAATAAAAATGAACTGCAATGCCAGATTGCAAACAAAACAAATGGTGCCATGGATGTTGATGGAATTCATATGGAGAAAAAAATATGAGAACAGATTGTGGCAAGTAATGCTAAAGATATTAGCTGAGGTTTCTTTTGGAAGCATTGTTGAAAACCCAATATTTACAAATTATGAATATTTAGAAGATGATGAAGATAAAGAATATATTGATTCTACAATGTTTTAATAAAAATATAAGAAATATAGATTTAAATTAATTTGTATTAATAATATTAAAATGATAATATAAAAAAAAACATAAATACATTTTAATTCAAATATATCAAAAGAACAACATCATTCAACATCTATTAATAGGTATGTCATTTCCGATCTGATTGGTCTTCCTTTTACTATAACAAAGCCAAAAGATCAAACCCACTGGGAATCAAGGAGTATATGTAAAATCAAAGAGAGAATAAAAGATACTTTTTATTGATATGAATTGAATTGTCTTATATAGTTTTCTAGACTAATACTGCGCATTATCTGCAGTAGCTATTATATTATATTTAAATGAAAGAAGAGTCATTATACTGCGGTTAATGCTCAGAAAGATGTTACTGCGCATAAAGAGATACTGCAGTTAACCATCTTCAGATTTTACGGATTCGTCAAAATAATGTCCGACAGGTATAAGATAAGCTTTATATCTTAAAAAAATCAAATAAAAAATACAGTGCAAAATGAATCCAGTCAGAATCAAACCAGAGTCTCTGCATCACCAAACCATAACTGTAACAAGTAGGCCACAAGTATATGTAGTTGAAAAACATTTATTATGTTAAATCTATAGCCCCTAATTTAAAAACATATCTGTTAACTTTCTTACATAAACTTTGAAACTGCATTATCTTCACAACAAAAAACAGTACCAAAATGTGACGACTATTGATTAATATTTACAAAATTCAGGCTATCCAAATCCGGTTTTGCTGTTATTATAGAACAAATATTCGTAGAGTAATTTTAAAAAAAAGATATTAAAACACAGATATATAGAACACAAAAAGGATTGGTTTTTAGCTTAAGAACATTGATCTGATTTTGAAAACTCATAGAGATATTATCTATATCGGTAGTTTAAATCTGGCTTTAAAAAACCTGTAAACCTTCATTCAACCACACATTGTTGCTGCTGCTACAGCTGGTCTATCATCATACTAAAAAGTATGTTGTGGCTGTCTACGGCATTTTAACTGCTTTATCTTTGATGTTGCTTTGCTGAAGTCACATTCTATAGACTGACAAAAGACATGCCAAGACTGACATTTTGTTTGCTGAACATAGAATCAAAATTCAGCCTGTGCATGCTTGTGTTTAGTCCACAAAACAACTTTGTCAATACCTATTGCTAGGCATCATTTTTTGTAACATTGGTTACAACGATCCACTGCTGTTTGCAAAGCCACATTCCAAAAGGATTTCCAATGATTTGGGCAAGAGGGTCGATGTCCAATTGAGCTATTTAATGAGTCATAAATGAGTGAATTGAACTTATCAGTGATAGCATCAATGTTGGGTCTAGTGAGTGGCGGATTCTGTACAATGTCTTGCAAGGTGGAAAGGAGGGAGGTCAAGTTTTGATTGAAGGTATGAGCATAAAGAGCATGGACATCAGGTTCATTGAGGCGTGAGAGGTTCCATGTCTTGCGTAATGGTAGTGGCATATTGGTAGAGTGCTGTAGATCATAGGTAAAGGAAAGTGATAAAAGGCGATGATCTGATCCAAGAGACAAGTCAGTAGCAATATGAAGAGAAGAATTGATGAGAGGCATATTAGTTATAAAGAGATCAATAATACTGCTGATTTCATAGTTGTTGTGGAATAAAATATATGTCGGTATGCAAGGTGCAAGATCTGCATTTACAACTGATAGAGATCTCTCTTCTATCCAAGAACATAGTGCCAGTCCATGAGAATTTGATGCATAGTCACCAGTAACAGAGCCAAGTCTTGCATTGAAGTCACCACAAAGAATGATATCATGTGTTAAAGGAATGGAAGAGAGTACATATAGGACATCATAAGTGGGCATAGTTGGTGGAAGATATAAGCATACAATTCTGAGTGAGCCAATTTTGACAGCCAGAGCATATTTTGAGGGCATAGATATTTGAGTGACAGCATAAGGACAGTGAGGTGAGATTAGAACGGAAACACCCATAGAGCCCCTATAGGTGCCAGCTACAGGAGAACCATACAAGTGAATTTGTGACCATGATGTGGGAAGACGTGAGGGGGAGAGGAGCCATGTTTCTGTAATGAAGAGCATATGTAATGATTGACAGTGTTGAAGGGTATCTTGAATGGCTCTGGGTTGCAGGCCATTGGCATTCCATAATCCGATATTGAGATTACTCATTCAGACATAGTGACTGATGAGCTGCGCTGACATTTGAACAATGACCTACCAGTGGCATTAGTAAGAGTGGTGCGTGTAGGTATTTTATCTTCACTGATCCACCCTTCCTCACAAAAGAAGTGACCAACTGGGATAGCAACGTGTGGGTGCAAGAACTGAAGGGCTTAAAGACATCTATCATGGTGAAGCATGGCAGCAGTGTTGGCAAGTTCATGAGTGGACAGAGATGCATACTTGGGATCAGCAACATTATCAGGGTCAAGTGGATCAAATGCGTCCAAAATCTCAACAGAAGCAGTTGTCAGTTTGGCCTTAAATGTATCAGCATACTGGACATGAACAAGGATGCCAATGACACCTCTGGCTGGGAAGTTAATGTCCAAAAGTCGAGAAGAATCCACACCAAGAGTGCGGAGAGAGGAACGGACTTCTTTGTGTTTAAGGCGTCTTGATCTTGGAATATAAACATATTCATAACCTGAAGGACCAGAGGGAAGAGCAAACATATGAACAGAAGCTGCAATACGGCGAGCAGAGGGAACAGTAGACATTTTTGGGGCAGTTACAGGAAGAGAAACACTGGCTTTCGTAGCCCAAGTGGAGGCTTCCAGACCTGGTTCTTTGTTTTTGTCAGGAGCACCTACTGCGCCGGCTGGGTTCGAAAGTGAAATTTCTGAAAAGTTTTTTTCAGATGCACTCTGAGATCCTAATTGCTTCTGCAGATTAGCAATTGTTGTTCTAGCATGGTCTAATTCAGTAGTTAGTCTTGCATTCTCTGCTGCAAGTCGCTCCAACTGGTCGGTTCTGTTTTGCACATTCATGATTTGTGCCTGCAATGTTGTCAGGAATGAGGTAAGCTCGGTTGGCAATCCCTGCATGTTGCCGATTTGCAAATTGGCCATTGGGATTGAGAATGCAGATGGCGTGATGTTGTCTGATTGAGCTGAAATTTTTTTTGCTGACAGCTGGGATACCAAGGACAAGGACTGCACTACTTTTGGCAATGGGAGGTACGTTTTTCGTGATGGATGGATCGTTTTGCGTAAAGATGTTGATGGATGGATACACTTTATATGTGGATTCGTCAAAAATAAAATTTTGGAACCAGGCAAATAAAATGCTTAAGCGAAAGAGCAGTGCCTTCTTGGCTCAGGTTAAAGATTATATTTTATTAAAGGAGATAATGCTGGCGATCTATAGATCATATAGCCTCCAAAGTACAAAAAGAAGATATAAAAAAGTCTCAAGGGATCACAAAAGACAAAAAAAAGAGAGGGGAAAGAGAAGATCAAATCATACTAGCTTCAATGGCTGAATCTGCTCTCCACTTTGCAGCTGTGAAAATAGTTGTAACAGTGAAAGGGAGGAGACAGAATTGCAGAACAAAGAACTTTTCAGACAGCAAAGGACAAAAGAGAAAAAAGAGAGATAAAGGGAGTAAAGAACAATGAAAAGTGAAGAGCTATGAAAGAAAAGAAAAAGTCTAAATTATATCCAAAGAGCACCATGTTCAGTCTCATGTGAATAGTCACCATCAGGATTACATATAACATCTATGTGCCAGAGAATAGTCAGCAGTGGTATCCAGTAAGCAGGTCGCGGTTCTTGAGATGACAAAGGCAAGGATGTGATAGCAAAATCAATTCTGTGTATCTGATCTTGGTCAGGTTGAGGCAACTGTTCAAATAGTGCCATAGGAACAAGTGGGCAATCCAACAAATGGCGGCGTGAGGTGTGATCTGATCCACAAGGACATTCCTTTGGTTTGCCTGGTAACCACCCCATTCTCCAACGAATCAAACGGCTACGTTCCACACGTGAGGCTGGCAAAAACAAGATTGGATCAACTCCAAGAACTGGGCGGCATGCTTGAATGAGAACTTGCGTATTAGACTGGAGAAAGGTTGCAAATCCAGCTTCTCTAATGCTTTCAAAATGATTTTTTACAGCACTAGGGCTTCGAAGTTTGAGTGTTGGAGGGAGATTGGACAGAAGATGGGTTTTTCCCAAGGAGACAAGTGAAGAATAGATGGTATGATGACGGTGCAAAAGAGACAGAAGGCACTGGGCTGGCAAAAAGCGTGATCTTATACAGAACTTGGCCGTAAGAGCATCAGCACGAAACTTCATACTTGGCAGATTGCAGATGTGCTTTAACACAATTGTAGAGGACGTGGCATGCCCCCCAACAATCATGCAAAGACACTTATCTTGAATGGACTCCAGCACTTTGATATCCTGTTTCAGTAGAGTGGAGATCGCCAAACCATATTCAAACTTTGGGCGGACAAAGGTCTTATACAGTCGTGAACTGAGCAGCAGAGAAAAACCAGAACGACAAGCACCAACAGAGTTTAGGGTTGCCATTGTAGCAAGTGTACCAGAACGTCTATGAGTGGCAATGGACTTGGAAGAAATACCCTTATTGGCAAAAGGAACACCCAGATAAATAAACAGGTCAGTGGCAGGGAGAACTTGACCATATAAAAGAAGAGAAACTGGCGAGCTTGCACGTGTTTTGGGATATATAACTTCACATTTGGTGGGGCTCCATCGATATCCAAGAGTAAGAGAGTGGTCTGCAGCAAGGTCTAGCATGGCCTGAACGTCTGAAAGAGAACCAAAAATAGCTACATCGTCGGCAAAGAGCAGAGAATTGATGGGTGTTGAGAAATGAATATGTCCAAAGCCATCTACACCTGAAGGAGCAAGAAGAGCATTATATGCATCCAATGAGGTAGGAGAGGGTGATGGAACATGGGTTGTAGTTTGTGAGTGAGCAACTGTGCGGAGCAATGGGGGCAGGGAGTTGATATATATTGAATACAGATGTGGACTGAGGACAGAACCTTGGAGAACCCCAGTGGCAGGTGAGAACGAGTGTGAAGAAAAGTTACCCAAAAGGACACAGATAGAGACATTGTCAAACATGTTAACCAAGAGACCCAAAAGTGCCGGTGGAGTGCAACGTTTTTGTAAAGCATGCCAGATGATTCGTCGATCCACTGTATCATAGGCAGCCTTGATATCCAGAAATGCAACAACAGGGTAGTGCTTATGACGGTGATAATAGGCTTTCATCAGATCATGGAGACAGAGAGCTTGATCCAAAGCACCACGGTGAGGACGAAAACCACCTTGAGCCACATCCAAAGGAGGAGAGTACTTGTGCAACTGGGGGGCTATACACATCTCAAAAAGCTTACGCAGTACAGAGGTCAAGGAGATTGGTCTGTAGTTTGCCGGGTCAGTTGGACTACCCTTCTTGAAGATTGGGAAGACCTGGGCTTGGCGCCACAAACTTGGAACATATGACCATTGCCAGCAAACTGTAAATAATAAAGTAAGAATGGGTGAGACATGTGTTTTTACAGGTTTTAGCATTTCAGCTCTGATATGGTCTGGTCCTGGTGCCTTGCAGTTAGGCATAAATTGCATGAATTCCTCTACAATTGGTGAGGTAAAGGGAGAGTCATCAGAGGCAAAAGGCACACTGTTACAAGTGGTCATTGGTGCTGGTGGTCGGGTTGCTGGAAGTATATGTCCACTATATACTGTTGCCAAATAGTCACACATTGTTGCTGCTGCTACGGCTGGTCCATCATCGTGCTGGAAAGTATGTTGCGGCTGTCTACGGCGTTTTAACTGCTTTATCTTTGATGTTGCTTTGCTGAAGTCACGTTCCATAGACTGACAAAAGACATGCCAAGACTGACGTTTTGCTTGCTGAACCTGAGATCGGAATTCGGCCTGTGCATGCTTGTGTTTAGTCCACCAAACAACTTTGTCAATACCTATTGCTAGGCGCCATTTTTTGTAACATTGGTTACGACGATCTGCTGCTGTTTGCAAAGCTACATTCCAGAAGGATTTCCAATGATTTGGGCGAGAGGGTCGATGTCCAATTGAGCTATTTAATGAGTCATAAATGAGTAAATTGAACTCATCAGTGATAGCATCAATGTTGGGTCTAGTGAGTGGTGGATTCTGTACAATGTCTTGCAAGGTGGAAAGGAGGGAGGTCGAGTTTTGATTGAAGGTATGAGCATAAAGAGCATGGACATCAGGTTCATTGAGGCGTGAGAGGTTCCATGTCTTGCGTAATGGTGGTGGCATATTGGTAGAGTGCTGTAGATCATAGGTAAAGGAAAGTGATAAAAGGCGATGATCTGATCCAAGAGACAAGTCAGTAGCAATATGAAGAGAAGGATTGATGAGTGGCATATTAGTTATAAAGAGGTCAATAATACTGCTGATTTCATAGTTGTTGCGGAAAGAAATATATGTTGGTATGCAAGGTGCAAGATCTGCATTTACAACTGATAGAGATCTCTCTTCTATCCAAGAACATAGTGCCAGTCCACGAGAATTTGATGCATAGTCACCAGTAACAGAGCCAAGTCTTGCATTGAAGTCACCACAAAGAATGGTATCATATGTTAAAGGAATGGAAGAGAGTACATGTAGGACATCATGAGTGGGCATATTTGGTGGAAGATATAAGCATACAATTCTGAGTGAGCCAATTTTGACAGCCAGAGCATATTTGGAGGGCATAGGTATTTGAGTGACGGCATAAGGACAGTGAGGTGATATGAGAACAGAAACACCCATAGAGCCCCTATAGGTGCCAGCTACAGGAGACCCATACAAGTGAATTTGTGACCATGATGTGGGAAGATGTGAGGGAGAGAGAAGCCATGTTTCTGTAATGAAGAGCATATGTAAGGACTGACAGTGTTGAAGGGTATCTTGAATGGCTCTGGGTTGCAGGCCATTGGCATTCCATAATCCGATATTGAGATTACTCATTCAGACATAGTGACTGATGAGCTGCGCTGACGTTTGAACAAAGACCCGCCAGTAGCATTGGTAAGAGTAGTACGTGTTGGTATTTCATCTTCACTGATCCACCCTTCCTCACAAAAGAAGTGACCAACTGGGATAGCAACGTGTGGGCGCAAGAACTGTAGGGCTTGGAGACATCTATCATGGTGAAGCATGGCAGCAGTGTTGGCAAGTTCATGAGTGGACAGAGATGCATACTTGGGATCAGCAACATTATCAGGATCAAGTGGATCAAATGCGTCCAAAATCTCAACAGAAGCAGTTGTCAGTTTGGCCTTAAATGTATCAGCATACTGGACATGAACAAGGATGCCAATGACACCTCTGGCTGGGAAGTTAATGTCCAAAAGTCGAGAAGAATCCACACCAAGAGTGCGGAGAGAGGAACGGACTTCTTTGTGCTTAAGGCGTCTTGATCTTGGAATATAAACATATTCATAACCTGAAGGACCAGAGGGAAGAGCAAACATATGAACAGAAGCTGCAATACGGCGAGCAGAGGGAACAGTAGACATTTTTGGGGCAGTTACAGGAAGAGAAACACTGGCTTTCGTAGCCCAAGTGGAGGCTTCCAGACCTGGTTCTTTGTTTTTGTCAGGAGCACCTACTGCGCCGGCTGGGTTCGAAAGTGAAATTTCTGAAAAGTTTTTTTCAGATGCACTCTGAGATCCTAATTGCTTCTGCAGATTAGCAATTGTTGTTCTAGCATGGTCTAATTCAGTAGTTAGTCTTGCATTCTCTGCTGCAAGTCGCTCCAACTGGTCGGTTCTGTTTTGCACATTCATGATTTGTGCCTGCAATGTTGTCAGGAATGAGGTAAGCTCGGTTGGCAATCCCTGCATGTTGCCGATTTGCAAATTGGCCATTGGGATTGAGAATGCAGATGGCGTGATGTTGTCTGATTGAGCTGAAATTTTTTTTGCTGACAGCTGGGATACCAAGGACAAGGACTGCACTACTTTTGGCAATGGGAGGTACGTTTTTCGTGATGGATGGATCGTTTTGCGTAAAGATGTTGATGGATGGATACACTTTATATGTGGATTCGTCAAAAATAAAATTTTGGAACCAGGCAAATAAAATGCTTAAGCGAAAGAGCAGTGCCTTCTTGGCTCAGTTGGCAGAGCGTCTGCCTAGTAAGCAGAAGGTCGCCAGTTCAATTCTGGCAGAAGGCAATTTTTTGGCGTTGTTCTAATTTTTGTCGTTTCTGATCTAGGATGTTGTTGTGTCAGAGTTGACTTTTTAGGATAAAAGATCTTGACTTTGCCAATTGGTCTTTCATATATGTTTTAGATGTTTAAGATGGTGAATATACTTGTAGAAGATATTACTGGACAACAGACATCTAAGACATATTATCGTAGCTATTCTTTTAGCCGGAAATCAATTATCATTTTGTATAGATAGTCAAGAAATATATTTAATAAAAAGCATCTTGATTCTTATCTAAAAACTATTCATAAACTTGACGATCCCCAGTGGTATTGATTCTGCGACTTAGTTACAAGTGCCATAAAAGAAATACCAGATCAAGACTTGACAGTTGTGCCCAAATTCTTATCAGCCAATCAGGAAGACGATTACACAGAATTCTCTTTTGAGAACGACGACCAAAGTGATTTCCTTTTGCTTACAAAAGAATTAGAAAGCACATGAGGTGCTCACGGAGTGTCTAATTGATTAGAATATACCTTCCATAGTTTGAAGGTTACACTGTCAGATATAGTAATTTATTTTTAACATCTGTGGATTTTATCCCTGCTGTCTACAAGGTATAAAATATTTTTTATTGCTATCAACACCCCTTTTGAGAGTCATTTTATTTTGCAACCATATCATATTTTCACTCTCTTGTTCTTTACATAACTCTTTTTTATTAATGTCATGCAACAAAATTCGATTTGTTTCAGTTAACCCTGCTCAGCCTGCAACAGAGGATAGTTAATCTCTCCCAGAAACTTCAAATAAGACCGTGTTTGACCTCATTCCCAGATGTTGTTTCTGCTGAAGCAACTGGAAATAGTGAACTGGAAGACGCCATTGACAAAGAAGACGTTTTGCATTCCAAAGACAATGAGGATGCAGAACAAGCTGCTAGTATGGAAGATATCTCTGAGGTCAGTACTAGTCAATTCTGGTCTATAGATGTGACCTGTCTTCTCTTGAAAGTTATTTTGCAAACAGACCATCATAACTTGGTTAAAGCTGCAGGTGGAAACAAGAAGAAAATTGATCATCTTTGAAATATTCTTATGAAAGCTTTCAAGGCTGAAACTGACTTTGAAAACTTGTCATTATCCTTCAAGTTGACAGTGGATAGCAACAAATGCAACACGAAGTTCAAGTTGTTGAAAACTAGTTTCAAAGTAAATTTGGACAGAGTATATGCTCAAACAGGCCATAATGCATACCTACCTCATATGTGCTGGTTCAACAAAATGCGTGAGATTATGTTGAACAATCTCACGTACAGTATTCCGTGCTTGGTTTTGACTGGAACTATGTCCCAAGGAGCAACAATCACGCGTACATCAATGACTGGAAGAATAACCAGAGAGCATGTTGAAACTTTCCAGCCTTTGGAAATTCTTGAGGAAGAACAAGTGGTAGCTGAGGAGCCAGCAACAGAGGAACCTATAGCCAAGGAGCCAGTAACTGAGGAGCCAGCAACAGAGGAACCTATAGTCAAGGAGCCAGTAACTGAGGAGCCTGCAGCTGAGGATCTAGTAGCCAACAGCTATAGTTCCCTCCCGCCTAATGTGCTCTTGCATGTAGCACCTGCACATGATCGATTGCCTGCTGGTGATTGTTATGATTCCATGTTGGAGCTTATGGGCTCAGCATATGCAGCAATGAGAGAAGATATCCGTGTATCTACACAGGAGCTTACAGAAGTATTTCTTGGTACAGCTGAAGAAAGAGAAGAAAAGAAAAGAGGAGTAGCCTTGGAGTTAGAGTTGAGAACGATAGAGATGAATTCATTTGTGAAGGAGAATGAGGAGAAATCACTGGAGCATGCAAGACGGGCAAGACTAGATGAGAAGAGAGCAGTGGAGCACAAAAGAAAGACAAGAAGAGACAACAAGTTCCTTGCTGATCACAAAAGGATTACAGACCTTCTGTCTAAGTTTGTTAATAGAAACATTGTAGACAGTAGCACCCAAAGCAATGACAATGGTGAAGCATAAAATAAAACTGTACATGTTTTCACCATTTTATATATTAGAATTTAAAAAAAGTCAAGCAGTTTTGTTGGAAGTATGAGCTTTACAAGCTGCTCATAACTTCATTTCTTTTTATTACTTCCTGATCCTTGAGTCGTCTCAAGCGAGAAGTAAGGCTAGTTCTAGTGCCAAATTCATTGACTGTAGTGATATCAGTCTCCATATCTCTACTCATTGGTTCCATTAAAAGCTCCACACTATCAACATTATTTTCTAGAAATCTGCGCATCTCGACATCCTCTTCAGCATCCACAATGATGGAATCACCATTGTCAATACATCAATTATGAAGAACACAGTAAGAAGTGATTATCAATGCCATGTTATTAGTTTTTAAGACAAAGAGGTGTTTGTACATAAATTGCCATCAAAGTACAAGTAAAAAAAAGATGTTTTCAATTTTTTGTTGAGTAGAGGACTGCACGCTGTTATATTTCTTACAGGCTGCTATTTCTTAGTTAGTAAGTAAGGTTTCTGTGCTGTTTCTTTCTGTGAAAGAAGCCATCATTTGTGGGAGAAGAGGATATGCCAAATCTATTAGATGAATATTGAGCATAAACAATGAGACATAATGATATAAAACAGATACAAAAACTGTTTAACTTTAAATTGTTTATACCTCTAATAATATAGATACCATTAAGACATGGTCTCCTTCCTTCAGCTTCTGAGATCATATCCTGATATATCTGACTAAGTTTAAAAATTCTTGCATTGTGAAAACTCTCTGAAGAGATTTGGTTAATATATAAGGATTCAAGTAGTATAGTCGGGTTATATAGATTTATTACCTGGTGCACCAATACAGATATTCAGAAACTTTTTATTGTGATCACAAATTGCCATCAGGTTCATTGACGTATGGTTTTTGCGATCAACATATCAATTTCCATCTACTCTTGGCTTTTCTATCTGTATGAGTTTTCCATCAATGGCACCAACAACGTCTTTCAAGTGGTCATGGCCATGGATATTGATACTTGTATGAGTAGCAAAACCATTGGCAATTTCTCTCTGCTTTTGAATGGTTGATGACCATACAATGACCTTATTGGCAATTTCTTTTGTCATTGTATTGATAAAACATACTGTAAACTCATTGTAGGAGCCCTGGCCAACACCAAGTGTTGCCTTAGCAATTCTATAACCAAAGTGTGTGTTACAGAATCTTCATAAAACAACATCAACCTGTTGGGCAACATTCCAAGTGCTTCTTTGTTCATCATTGAACCTTGAGTATGCAGCTATGTTTTTTAGAAGATTCACAAGGTTCTCAAAAGTTGATCACATAATCCAATAATGGGTCTTAAAGGCACACTCTTCAGTCTCTTTGTCAGTAAGGTTTGGATAATTGATTGTTCACCAACGGTATGTATCTTGGTTAGCTCATCTACGAATCACTACCTGTTCCTAAATCATAGACACACTGCCAATGTAGATCAAGAAGAAGATGTTTTGGTTGATCAATTTAATTGCTTTCAAGGTCTGTTGCAAATAGAACTCATTGATAGCTGAAATAAATTCTACTTTTTCTTGTTGAGCAGAATTATTGCTTTTGTTGCGCTTTTGTAGCAATATTTGATTGTTTATGAGCTCTTTGTCAAGTTCTTTATCAAATTCCTCGTCCTCAAACTCATCTGACTTGGATGCTTCTTTGAATATATCATCAGACTTCTTAACAATAAGGCTTATCAGTGTCATGTCCACTTCAGAGAGATCTATAGGGGAAAGTGTATTTGTTGTTGAAGACATTTTTGAGAGTAGTATACTTTATTTATTGAGAGTAAAAGCAAAAGAAGAAACTTTTAATTATTATGTATTCAAAGTTATACTTTTCAGTATAGTATTTATTATAACACCGACTTATTATTATGTATACAGTACTAAATTTGTATTTTGAAAAGTTATCAAAAAGAAATTTAAAATCTAATTGATTAGAATAATTCTAATCAATTAGACACTCCGTGAGCACCTATAGCTTAACAAAAATAGAATAAAAACCAAAACAGACATTTATAATGGTTGAGTAGGCTTAGAAAAGATATAAAAGAGAGCATTATTTCATTCAATAAAAGTTATCTATCTTTCTATCCTCTTTTTATTCTTTTATCTTTGTTTACAATTCCCAGTGAGTTTGATCAATTTTGGCTGTATTATAGCATTGGAAGAACAACCCAGATCGAAAATGATACTATCTTCCAATTCACTGTAAACGTATTGTTCTCAATCTGGGTTGGTCTTCCTTTTACTATAACAAAGTCAAAAGGTCAAACCCACTGGGAATCAAGGAGTATATGTAAAATCAAAGAGAGAATAAAAGATACTTTTTATTGATATGAATTGAATTGTCTTATATAGTTTTCTAGACTAATACTGCGCATTATCTGCAGTAGTTATTATATTATATTTAAATGAAAGAAGAGTCATTATACTGCGGTTAATGCTCAGGAAGATGTTACTGCACATAAAGAGATACTGCAGTTAATCATCTTCAGATTTTACGGATTCATCAAAATAATGTCTGAAAAACATAGCCAAATTGGTCAAGCTTTAATAACGCAGGAGTAAGCAAATAAGATAGAAGATAAAAAGATGATTTTTATTATTTGATTTGGGTTATCTTATATAGTTTTTGAAATAATTGTTCACTTTTGACTACACTCAAGTATTGTCTAGTAATATTATAAATTATTATAAACTAATTACAAATTTCTAAAATTATAAACTGATGAATAGTCATTCTAATTCCTACTTCTTTTGTAATAACAAGTTACTAGAAATTGTATCACAAAAGTTAAGCACAACAATCTATGTTGGTTGTCAAGTCTCAATCTGATATTTCTTTTCTGGCACTTATAACTAAGTCACAGAATCAATACTACTAGGGATTGATAAGTTTTTAAGAATAGTTTTTAGATAAGAATCAAGATCCTTTTTATTAAATATATTTCTTGACTATTTATACAAAATAATTGTTGTAAATGAGTATTAACTACTGCTGTAATTGAGAATAAGTCTGAAGGAAATAATATAAGGCCTCAGCTATTCCAGTCAAAGGTGTCTACCAATTACTTTATTATTTAACACACAGGTTTAGCATGCATGATAGTGATTATATTTCATATGATAATATCACCATAATATGGGATACATCAGTGGATTATTATAAGCATAATTATAACTCATAAATATATTTACTTTTGATATTAATACTTCATTGAGACTACACACATTTATATAATTAATCATACATTAATTATCCTAAGATCACGTTGCTCTGATCAAGGCTCAGATAGGATCGATTACCTGACCCCATTCATATAATTTTCCTGATCTAAAATAATATAAATAGCAGTAGTAGTTCAGTGTAGGAACCTGGTCAAACTTTGATACAAAATCTTTTCTCAATAAACAAAACCTACACAAGTTCTCACAAATCTTTGTTTCTAATCTCAAATCTTTAATTCTTCCTCTTAAAAACTTCTTCAACTTCAACCACCACAACAGTGAACATGTTTATTCTCTACCCAACCAAACTCCAAACCAAGCTATCTGTTTCCAACAAGGCAAGAGATAGAGAGAGAACAAATACTTACAGCAGCCAATGCTTACTATCAGTAAGGTTGACCTCTGGGCTAGTGATGTGATAAAGATGAAGACTGCTGTGCCAAATGAACAATTCTTGATTAAAATTTTTTTGCAAGATGATATTGGATTGGAATCATTGATACTGTTTACTATCTGGAACCAGAAACAATAGACGTTAAAGTTGAAGACTTGGACTGTATTGATACACTGGCAAAGGATGTAATTTTCTACTCTTGCCTAACTACCTCTGTTACTGGTTTGGACAAAAAACATTATGATCTTTTGTATATATCTCACTGCTTGAAGAAAGCTGTTTCTGGTGAAAGTAATGTTGGCACGTTTTATAAAGTGATTATTGCTCCCATATATCTTTTTACAGATGACACTTCTGGCAGTTGGTCAAAACAGTACAACCTGTACAAAAGCTGGTCCATGTTTCTCACAGCAATGTCTTATGCAGAACGCTCTTCTACCAAGAATATTTTCTTTCTGTCTGCTGTCTCAAAGAAGAAAGGTGTTAGTGATCTGTCTCTCTTACCAATGATTGCCAAAAATCTTATGAAACTTGAAAGTGTCATTCTCATGTACTCTGCTAAACACAAGAAATATGTTTTGGTTGTTGCTCTTTTGCTCTTTATTGAAGCTGACACTCCTTGTCACTCAGAACTCTGTGGCATACTTGGTGTTGTGGTGGTTGAAGTTGAAGAAGTTTTTAAGAGGAAGAATTGAAGATTTGAGATTAGGAACGAAGATTCATAAGAACTTGTGTAGGTTTTGTTTATTGAGAAAGGATTTTGTATCAAAGTTTGACCAGGTTCCTACACTGAACTACTACTGCTATTTATATTGTTTTGGATTGGGAAAATTATATAACTGGGGTCAGGTAATCGATCCTATCTGAGCCTTGATCAGAGCAACGTGATCTTAGGATAATTAATGTATGATTAATTATATAAATGTGTGTAGTCCCAATGAAGTATTAACATCGAAAGTAAATGTGTTTATGAGTTATAATTATGCTTATAATAATCCACTGATGTATCCCATATTATGATGATATCATCATATGAAATATAATCACTATCATGCATGCTAAATCTGTGTGTTAAATAATAAAGTAATTGGTAGACACCTTTGACTGGAATAGCTAAGGCCTTATATTATTTCCTTCAGACTTATTCTCAATTACAGCAGTAGTCAATACTCATTTACAACACTTGGTCTTGCAACTTTGCTCCCATGTTGTAAATGTTATTATATGCTTCAAAGAAATGTTCCTTTGCAAATCAAGGAATATTACCTCAAGAAGCATACACCAAGAACTCAGAAACAATATGTGATGGCTAATTCTACTGACAAACGTGATACAATCATGCCTGATGTTTTAGAAACTAATAAGTTTGTGACCGCAAGGGCACTTAGTTTTATTAACCATTCTACAGGATGCTTGCTTGAATTGAAAGCATTTGACCCAGAAAAGGTCACACTGATTGAGATTTTTCATGCGATTCTGCTTGGTATTGCAAAATACTTAAGCAGTGAATTAGTAAAGAAAATTCTCAAGATGAACCCTGAAAAACTGAAGAGATTGGCCAATAGTCTGAAGGAACATGTTATCTCAACTGGACTTTCTCACAAGTTTATCCGACTCTTAAAACACTCTGAAGCTTTTCTTGGCCTAGACTTTAAGATGCTACTGCAGATTTTTGCTGTTGCTCTACTTAGAGACTTTTCTGATGATCAGATAATTGGAACAATTTTGCCTTGCTTTGTTGAACTTGGTCATCTATTTTCATTAGTATTTGTTAGACAGATTGAATCCAGATTTGAAGAGTATCTTGCCTAGGTTGACAGTGCTGTGAACACATTGACTGCCAAGCTTCATGCCTTTGATGAGGCAAATGTGGACAGCCCAAAGCACACATCTTTATGTAACAAGCCAAAAGCCCACAAAATGACCCATTTGACGGAAGATATTAGACGATTTGGACCTGCCCTCAACTTTGAAATGGAAAAAGACAATCAGTTTAACAAACATATTTGCGAGCATCTGATTTACACCAATTGACTAAACACCTCAAGAGATGTCTGCCTCAAGTTTGCGAAGCAGACAATCATGTAACACATTTTTGATAATGGCTCCTGGATTAACTATAATGGACAGTGCGAGTACCCTGGAAGTAAAATTGCAGAATGTATAAAATGCAATGATGATACAGCTTTCCAGCACTTATTCCTTGGTGGATCACGCAATTTTGCAGACAACAATGACACCAACAACGTTCAACTTTAAAGGACAATTCCTTTGCTGCTTTTGTTATCAAGAACAGTATTTGAATGACTCCCAGCATTGGACTGATCTCTGGTTCAATAGTTACTTTTCTTTGGCTCACTGCTCACACAAGTGAGGAGATAAAAAATAATTACCTTAAAGTAGAAATGACGAGATTGTATATCTCTCAATTCTCTCAAGCCTCTGTGTAAGATTAATTTAATGAAAGTTAATGATACTACTTACATGATTAACTTGAGTAAATTTGGTTTATATTAGTTTTATTTGCAATATGAATTAGCATAGATTTTTCAATTATTATTTCTTAGTATAATTTTGTATAGTTAATGAAATTTTTAGATTTTTTTTCTAAAAATCACAGTTTTTTTTTCAAATTTTTGCTAAGTCATTTCTTTGTTACTCCAAACAACTCCCAAATTTTTTTAATAAACATTTTGTCTTACTTCAACTCATTTTCCGCTTCATTGAACTTTATTTTTTTTATTTGGATGTTGTTTTTTTTCAATTCACAATATTATACAAAAAAGTTTTCTATGCCAATCATATTGCTTAAGTATAATAAGTAACCCTATTTGGTTTCTAATATCTGTGGTGGTAAAATTTTTAGAGCATCTGTAGGAGTAGCATTTTAATTAGCACTAAATTGAGTGCTCATAAGTCATATTTGAGATTAAAAGAAGTAAAAAAATTGAAGATAAAATATCAGTTAAATAATAAAAAGAAACATCTATATTTTCTAGTAGATAGTAAAGTATTAGCCAAAATTGAGGCTTATCTACCAGAAAATAAGACAAAAAAATAAAACTACCAGAAAATAGAAAACGCAAAAATTTACTAAGTCATTTTGAAAGTTGTTTCAATTTACAAAACATTTCTTTAAGAAAAAAACTAGATATAATTTTATATTTGTATATGAGATCTGCGAAGATAAACTTCATATTTGTTTTTTATAGACTGAAATACTTGTAGAGAGCATTGATATACATCAAACAAAGTCTGACAGTCATCTTCAGTCATATATTGTTGCATAGTCAGTAGATTTTGGCTTGCATACCAAAGCATTTGATTGATGTCAATACATTGCTGTATAAAAGCAGATGTATGACTGATAGTTGATGTGATTGTGACTGTTTCAGAGGTAGAGACTGGCTGTATTATATTTGTACTTGTAACAGAAGGTAGAGAGAAGTAGAAAGATTAGTTTATATGCATTTTAAGCAAATACATATGCTTTCAAGGTTTATATCTTTGCTGATAATCGAAGCAGATGCAGGAAATAATCAAGTTTGGCTCTGCAATCTGAACAAAATATGCTGTATTTTCATTTACAAATAGTCAAACTTGCCAATTTATATCTTCTGCAGTACCAGGAGTAACAATCATCATTTCTCTGTCATCATCATCGACTTTTTCAGCTTTCATCTCATGTATTCTTTGTTGTCTAGTAAAAGAAGGGGAAGCTTACAGACAGCCTGGCGGGACAGCCTGAAAGTGTATTACGTCACCTAGTCACGTGTTTAGGCAAATGCTATATTGACGGGACAGCCTGGACAGCCTGGAAATATGTTACTAAACTTACTTCACGTATTTAGGCAAATGTTCATTTTTTTGAGGCAGTCAGATTTTTGATATATGTTTAATGATTCAAAAAATAAAATAAAAAACATTGAAAATAAAGATAAATAAATAAATAAATAATAATATGAATAATAATAATAAAACTTGATAAGAGATAAAGAGATAAATATAAAAACAAGGAAATAGAATAAAAAAGAAAAAGAAAATAAAAAGATCTACAAAATAAGATAAATATTAATATTATTGAATGGAATTCCGTTATGAAATCCATATCTTGGTAGTTAATACAGAATGGAAAAGTCCTCTAGGTTATGTTTTTTTACTATGGTTTTGTGAAATGGGGTTATCTGCGGCCAATTGAAGTTTCTGGTTGGTTTACGTTTTGCGAGGAGAAAGTGGTTGATGTCTAAAATAAGTATAATAGGTTCGAATCTGTCTGGTGTGGTAGTGAATGGTACAAATAGACAGTTGCCAGTTTCTCTTGGAGTATTCCAATATATGGCTACGGTTCTGTTATATGCATTTGCTACGAGTTGTGGATAGTCAATTGTACCAAACCAATGCTGTTGAGGGAGGGGCGAGTGTTTGTCTTGTAGACTGATGATTAATGAGTTTGTGGATGCAGGCATATGGCCATGCTCCATTCTTCCTCGGTAATGAGTATGTTGATATTTTAAATAGTTTTCTAACATTTTGTCTTTGATTTCAGGCCATCACTCCTGGTTCTGATATACTTCCATTACTATTGCTCTATAGCCACAATTGCCATCTGCTTCCGGAGAGAATATCTGAGATATTTGGTGTGGGGCGATTATAAGATTAGTCAGAAGTGTATGGTCACATGGTGAACCTAGGTTAATAATTTTTTTAAATGCTTTTTGTTGTTTTTCTAAAGATAATTCATGTCTAGAAAATCGAAAAAAGTCGAATGAGTTAAATCTGAACAATATGTTATAATAAAGACTTACTTTTTTTGTTTTTTTTCAGTTTTTCTTTTTTTTTATTGTTTCTTCTTTTTCTGCTTCAAGACAGTGCTCTAGGGCAATCATTTTTCTTTTTGTATTTTTAGGTCTGCCTTTGATGGCTTCCACTACTGTTGGATCATTAAGGTTCTCAAGTTTCTGCTTGGAGTCTAGTTCTATTATTTTGTCAATGTATTCTTCGAAATATATTTGCTGTTGTTTGTTTTGGGCGTTGATAAGTATTTGAGTAATCCGTTCAAGCTTATATGCAAGTTGGGATGTTATTGTGGTGATTTTAGTGGTGTTTTTAGGTACAGATAGTGCATTGTGAAGAATTGAGTGGTCTGTACATAATTATATATAAAAAAAGAAAATAGTTTAATAACATATATGTATATATATATACATTACCTTCTCCTTCTAAGTAGTTTATTCTCCATTGTCTGGGAATGCAAGAAATTGGGATTTTTTTATACTGCGCAAGTTGATGGTAGCAGGGCAAGAGATAGTTGTAGTTAATGAGGCATTCGCACTCTTTTGTGAGTTTTTCAGGTATAATTGATTTGGCAAGTTCAAGTTTGATGTGGTCCATTGCAAAACGACAAACTTTGTGGCGAATATCATTCAGCCTGGAAGAATTGATTTTATCAAACACAACAGTATTGCTCTCTCCGAGACACTCCATTGTCAATCTGCACTTTCGATCATCAATCTGTAAAATTTACAAAAACATTTCAATTAGTTATTGTTATTATAAAGTTTAATCAATTGATATTTAAGATAACAAAGCATAGACGTACCAACGCTTCATACCACTTGACAACTTTCATGGTAACTGTCTTCAGTTTACCGGAAGAAGTTCCAAGGGCATGCTTCAGAGAAGCATATGAACTTTCTGCATGGTTGGAAGTGCGATTTCCAAAGTGAGAATGCTTAAAAACATAGGTGTTTACCCAGTTCTCTTTGTCATGCATTTTTCTGATAACGTATATAAAAAATAATGTTATTATTTATTGTTAACAAACTGTTTCCAGCAAATATAACAGCACTTTGCATATATCTCAAGGAAAGCTTTGGCACTTTTTCCTTGATCTTTACAATTGTCTTTTGCAAACCTGAGATATGCATCAATCTCTTTTTTCTCTTCTTTGGAAGTGGTGCACTTCAACGCAATTTGGTCAAGATGTCCAGCTAACTCATCCAAGAAGCCTCTCTTGTCCACATTTTCGTCTTCCTTCATCATTGGCAATAGCTGCTTCTTAAAATTATCCTTAATGTGCTTATAGCACAGCAGCTGTTTATGTGGTGATCCAGACACTCGGATGTTGGATTTATCACATATAAGAACATATTCATATTGGGATAGCGTAGTAGCTATCATCTTGTCAGTATAAAATTTATATAAATGATTAAGTAATCAACCCAATAATTATTACAGTTAGTACTGTAGATAATATCTTAAAGATTGTTAAGATAATTATATCATACTGCCGGGTAAACTGTGTCAGATCGATATGGAGCTAATTTAGTAGGAAGTTCTAAAGCTCTAGTATAAAAGAGAAAAGAATAGCTAAGAGCTAAAGAAGTACGATTTATGACTTGATGTCATAATTGTAACACCAACACTAGTTAAGCAGTAAATACACTCTAATAACCAAATATAGTAAAGGAAGAAAGCCTTAAGAAACTAAGACGTAATGACAAGAGCAGATTGTGTTTTCTTATAAAAAATGATACTTTTTATTTATGAATAAAGACAACTTATATACAGTCTCAAAGTATTTCTATACGTCTCTATTATCAAATATTTTATTTTTCTATTGTTTCGTACCTGAAATACCACAGTTTACACTCAGGGAAAGCATTTGTAATTGCATTCCTTAATGCTTTCTCATTGTCAGTGATAAACACACTTGGAAGTAGAGGTGTTGTGGTGATTTTGTTGCTGCTGCTGCTATCATTAACATCTGGCCAGACAGAATCGCGCAGACAGCAAAGTACCCATAGATAGTTGTCTATCGTTTCGTGATCCACCCAAGCTCCAGCAATTGGGAAAGTCTTCAAAGTCGTATGGGGGGTTCCACTTACATTGCTGGTACCAACAATGTTGACATATGTCATTCAGTGACTATTCATCTTGTATGTAGCATCTATTACAATGGTTTCTGACATTCTTCTTGCTTCGTCAATGGCATCCTTATGGATGAAAAACACCATGTTGATTTTGTTTTTCTTATCATCACCAACATTGTACCAGACATAAAAGTCCAATTCTTGCAATGCAGTAATGAAACTAAACATTTCTCTTCCTTCTTCTGACTTTCCGAATTGTTGTTTGATATTTTCGATATCTTGACAGATAACATTGGTGTACCCACTTCTCTTCAAGTTATTGAAGATGGTGGATACATCATTGTTTTCCTCAAGGTGTCGGACAACAAGAGCCATGGCTTCAGGTTCAAGCTTTTGATGCATGGCATATGCTCTGTGGTCTTCCACAATCTGATGATTGTGTTTTGCCTCGCGGGAGTGGACTACAATCTTTCCATCTTTCTTTTTTGAGGCATACACAAAGCAAGAACAGCCACTCTTTTGGGTATCCTTTACGCATTGTCTTTCCTACTCAAGAATAGGGGTTTCTTGGTTGACAGAGACTTCTGAAACAATTTTTTTGGTCTTTCTAGTATCTCTATATTCCCTGTAGTGCTTACAGATCATTCTTATATGGGTGCTTGAGGAAGAATAAGTAGTGAATGCAATATTATGCTTAGTACCATATGCTTTGGTGGCTTTACAAACAGCTACAGTTGAAGAGAGTTCTCTTCCAACAAGAAATATTGAGTTGAACTTGGTCAGGGCAGCATTGTATTTCTTTGAAGAAGTCTCACTAACAATGACATGGTCATTGGTGTTGTTGATGCTGCTCATCTTAGAATGTCAAAAAAATTATACGCTGATGTTGTAGTAAAAAAGGGCAGTGATTTTATTGGCAAACTAAAGAACACTTCATATAGTTCCCCCTCCCCCCCTCTACTCAAAAAAATGAAAATTTGCCTAAATACATGAAGTAAGTTTAGTAGTATATTTCTAGGCTGCCCAGGCTGTCCAGGCTGTTCCACCAATATGACATTTGCCCAAACACATGACTAGGTGACGTAATATACTTTCAGGCTGTCCTTTCAGGCTGTCCCGCCAGGCTGTCTGTAAGCTTCCTCTAAAAGAACTCATTGGACCATTGTTTGACATGCCGTGTTCATATTCTTGGATAAGATAATACTCAACATCATGTACTAAAACAAAAACAAGCTTATCAACTCTCTTGTTTCTATTTCTTTTCATGAAAGCTATTTTTAATTGATTGTGCCAGAACTCAATATAGTTATTTGTGAATATATGGGAGAATTGTCGTTCATAGTATGCTCTACTTCAGACCTTAAACTTTGTTTCTGTGCACCAGTTTCTCTCAAAGTAACCCAAGAAGCTTTCTTGGTTGTCAAAGTCTTCTATAAACTGTACAATTTTATGATGAAACTCATTTATGTCTTCTTTATAAATGATCTCTTGTAAAGACTTCATCATCACACCATGTAAAATACGTGCCTCTATTGATAAGGATTCAGGAATCTTCACACTGTCAGATAACTTTTGGTTCCATGCTTAAGTAACATGAAAGATGTAAAATTGAATGAGTGTTGCAGAAAAAGTTGTCTGAATGGTGTGAACTTCTGCTGCACAACAATCAATAGTAGAGAGCTGTTTAAAGTTGCTTTATATCTACGCCCAAAAAAGGCACTTAAGTTGGAATATTTTTTTAAAATTTTTTCTCTGATATATCATACATGTACCATCATGTTGCGTTAACAATATAGCTTGTGAAAATATTATGCATGAGCTTCATTCTTTAACAACTTCTTTATACTCAAATTGATCATCTAAATTCAAAATAAAATAACCGATCATTCCAAATATAACATTAGCAATCACGCCCAAGTTTATCAACAAAGGCAACAAAGGCAACAAAGGCAACAACAACAACAACAACAACATCAAGAACAGCAACAGCAGCAAGAGCAACAGCAGAATGAAGAAGAAACCATATCTCAAGAGATTAGAAGAGCCAGGAGAGCTAGATATAGCAAACTAAACCTAAATCTCTTGAGTGACAGTACTTGTATATATCTATTTTGTTTCACTTTAGATGAAATTGAGAGAATAACAACAGCACTCGGATTGGATCATGTGTACCGTTTTTCAAGTATACAAGTCTGTAAGAACCTTGGCTTTGCAATGTTGCTCAATTGGTACAGCTTTCCAAGATGCTTAGGTGACGTGTCTATACTTTTTGGAATGAGTGAAAGCAATGTACACTGGAAAAATAGGGTAATTTCATCTGGATCAAATGTACCAAAAATGTAGATGATTGAGCCAATATCATCACAATTTTTGTGATATATCATTTTGAGCAATGGTACAATATCATCTATAGTGCTGATGCGTATCATCATAACAACGGATACACAAAAACCCAATGTAGAATGATTGTCAATCCGCAAACTATGGAAACTGAATAAATATTATAGTTACGCTTTACTCCTATTGAGTCTACCTCTTTATGTGTTATATTTTGAGGTCTATAAAGAGCTAGCGTCCCATATTATTATTTTTACCGGGTTTTTTTATTGGCTGCAGAAATGCTTTAAAAACTATCAAAGAGATGATTGTAGGTTTTTTACAATATAAAAAAATGATGATAGTTGGTTTTTTATACATGCTCAAAGTGATTAAACTAGATTTTTTATATACACAAAAGCAATGAAACTAGGTTTTTTTACAATGGAAAAGAGAAACAAAGCATGGGTAGATTTTTATAAACAAGCCTCTTCGGTTTGTTTATTTATTTTACTTTTATTTATTTATTTTTTGGAAAAACATTGAGTTATACATTTTTTGTTCAATTTTGTTTTATTTGATAGAAAAATCTTTTCTAGATAAAAATCCTAATTTCGCAACAGTTTTGATACTATAGCTATTATAATCACTAATATTTCTTGCTTGCTATATATAATTTAAAGCCTTCCAGAAGTAGACATGGAATACATACTTTAATAGCAGGAATACTATTAAAAAATGATTAATAGAAAAGAAGAACTAGTAAATGATTTAAATTGAAATTTCTTCATAAATACTTACAAGACGAAGAAGACTTGATATAAAATTGATATAAACATATTCTTCAGAATTATCAAGACAATACCAGTAGTCTTTGAATAGAGATACATTCTAAAAATGAATAATTATTAATATTGTGCATAGTAAAAACGTATTTATTAAATATATTATAGTTAACTTACCAAATATTACTGATTATACGTCTTCCTGCATAATATCAGACATAACTAATAAATCGTAATAGAAATAAATATATATTTATGAGGAAGACAAAACAATAATTTGAATTTTTTTTAAGAAAAAAACTTACCATCATGTTTGATTAAGAGATGATGAGACTCAATGGAAATGAGTAGCAATGGATAGACAAACAATATGATGAGTAACAAAGATCTGTAAGAGAATGATATCTTACCTTGATATATCAGACAGAGTATAGCCAAACAAAGAGACACATATTTGGTATTGAGCTATAAAAGAAAGAAAAAATTATTAGTGAAATTGTAAAAACATAAGCAAAAGAGAAACAAAGAAAATATCAATAATTAATGTTGTTAAAAGAAAAAAGGAAAAAAAAGACTTGTTTTAAAATCCAGTTTGACCGTGACAAAATGTGGGCTGTAAAAAGTAATACTCCAAAAGAAGATGACCATTGTCATCTTGAAATACTACTTTGTGCCTCATTGAGTTAGAAAAGAAGTTGTCTAAATGTGGATCAAGTGGTTAGGAGATGTGCTTAAATATCAAATGAAAGGTAGAGAGTTAATCTGCACTGCTTATCCTCTTTACTAGTATGTGAATTTTAAATATGATATAATGAGTGTAGCAAATTGTATAATATTAGTTGAAAATTATTAATATTTATTTTATTAACAGAAAATGACAAAGTGTATTCCTACTGCTCCTCGCCGACCCAACCTATGCATGAATGCTGTTCTTAATAGCACAATTGCAGGTGTTGTTACTCCAATTGACACACCAACGCCAGAAGTAGCAGTTGACACAGCCCCTGAAGTTCAAGTCGCTGTGACCCCAATAGATCACGTCCTTACCTTGTTGGCAGCCAACAATGTGTCGATGCAATCCTTGCAAGAAAATGCAAAAGGAGTGACTGATGCAATAAGTCATTTGAAGAATGGCCTGGATTTGTTCAACAAGACAAATGAATTTTTGAAGAACTCGGTACTTCAGCTCATGACTGAAAATGCCAAAATAAAAAAGGTAATGACCAGCCAAAATTCCGTGATGTTTTCTGCTGTACCAGCGGATTCTTCTTCTTTCATGGATGATGATCTTGACCTTGGAGCAAAACATCATCCCTTGATTTCTGTAAGTAAACTGATAATAATAACATTACTGATTAATATATCTAATACTGTTTTTATAGCAACTTATCAATAGCTACATCAAGAAACCAAACTTTGTTAGCACAGACCCACTCAAAGTTGCTGAGAATAATAATAGATCAGCATGATCAATGACTGGCACGTATGGCAATAAGTACAACAAGACACTTACACTGGCTCTCTTCAAGTACCTAAGACCTTAAAGATGTTGCACAAATGTGTCAAAGAGTGTTATTATGAATATAATAAAGAATCACTACCAAAATCAAGTGCAAGTCTTCCGGACCTCAGCAGAGAAGATTATGGCTAGAAATAAAGCTGGAAGAAGACGCAACAGAAAGAAGACCATAAGTTTTAAAATAAAGTTAATTTACTATTGATTTAATGTTTTAATACAATATTCTTTGGTAGCTTCTTGACCATCGTATTATCACGTACCAGACATACACAGAGGCTATTCATGAGGGTATGAACCAATATGATTGCGGAAATATTCTTTCTATTGACGTGATGTCTGATGGCGAGTCGGATGGAGATAACAAAGTGCGGGCATATCGTCCCAGTTGGAGAACTGATGAGGTAATGTTAAACATCTATTTATGTTTTAAAAAAAATAATAATACTTTATTAATACTATTTATTCTTTAAACCAGCTCCAGACGTTTATTAGTACTATTGATAAACTTACTGTTATCCATTTGAAGAAAAATTCAGAAAGCTTGAAAAAGCGCATCCCTTATGAGAAAGAAGTGAGCATTCCCAAGAATTTAGCAGTCACTTTACCAGATTGGTGCTTTTCAAAATAAATCATTTTTTTCTTGCCAACTATTTTAGAGTCTTTTTTCTACTTGTTTATGTTTATGGATTAGCATGATTTATACAGATGCATGTATAGCATGCCAAGTACAAATAAAAATTTATAGAAATAATAAAAAATAAACGTGCAACTATATATATTAGTCTGTATTAACTAATATTTCTTTTTTATACGTGTTTTATTTTTGTATTTGAATCTAAATATATATTTTTTGTGGCAAAGAAACTACACACATCTGAACTTTGCCTTCTAGACCAAGGTGCTCGCCTACTGCGACTGGATAGCAGATTCTATGCACTGGGAGAATGCTGTTCATGCTGTCATCTTCGAACCCCACCTCATTCACCTCAACTCCTTCTCCTGCTCTGGGCTGAAGTAAAACTTCCTTGTACCATTGTACATATGCAAATACATGCTGGCTTGCATGACCAGCAAACGAGTTTACAGCAGTATTAACAAAGAGGTACTTAATTTGGCCTGTGTATGGCTTGGTACTTCTATTATCACTTGTCTCAAACAAGGCTTGCATGAACGACCTGCACTGATTCTTCATTTTGCTCTTGTAGATTTGCCTGAGAAGATCGATTGATTCAAACATCTGTATCCGATTATTAACAAAATTATCAGAATGACCAGCCTGACAATAATGAACAAGAGTTTGGTCATTGTATGTCTTGCAATAGTATTCTAACAAATACTCATACTCGGATTCATCCATGGAAATCTCCCCCTTTAGAGCTAAAGGAAGTGCAGAAGGGGGCAAAGGCTCATTTCCCTTGACAATATCAAAGTTGATCTCAGAAGAATCAAGAAAAGTATTGATATCGAATTGGATTGAGGTGGCAGTGGAAGTGGAAGTGGCTATGGAATTGGCAGTAGATGCAGTGAGCTCAAGGATGATTGCTGAATGCTCAGGTCGAATTATTGGCAAAGTTTGGCAAATAAGATCTCCCTGATAAGCTTCTTCAAGATACTTCTTCATATAGGTTCTCTTAAACCCGTCTTTTTTATTTGTTGCATAGTTTTTCAAGATATCATTGCATCTTTTGAAACTAAAAAGCCAATAGCCATAAACCGGGCCAAAGCTCAGTACAGTCTCTCGCAGATGAAGATGGAGATGCATGTTTGGCAAAAGGAACAGGGCTTTATACAACTTCTCACACTCTCTGCAGAAAGCCTCCAAAGATTGATGGGCTTCATCAAGGTGAGCCATGGATATGCTTGGCATTGAGAGGTACTAGTATGCATTGACAAACGTTGTCCAGTTACCAAGATGAGCTTCAGGTAGATGACCATGCAGGAGAACAGGAGAGTACACCAAGCACCAAGACTTCCACTCATCAGCCTTCATGAATGGGAAGCCACACCCAATCTTTGTCCCTAATGGCATGTAGTCCTTTGGCAGTACAAGCTTGTCAGCATCCAACTGCATTTCGGCCAAGTGTGCATCTGTGATGAGACCTGAAGATCTTCATTTCTCCATTATCCTCTTTGCTGTTCTGAGGTACAGGTTGTGCATCAGATCGATGACAGTGCACTCCACAAGGTTAAAGTGAATCAGGTCATGCAATTCTGACCATTGGACAACATTTTCCTTCTCCAATCTCTTTCTCTGTGCATCACTGCTGGCCATTCTCCACAACTCGGCATCATGGTGGTTTTTGGCATCAGTGCGAGGCACCCACTCAGAAAACATGAACCCAGAGTAGTTCACAGCATTGGAGTCTGGAAGGCGAGGGAACTGTTGGTTGCACTTATTGCATGCATATGTGCTTGAATGAGAGGTCAACCCACAAGTCTTATGGGCAGCAGGAATGTCGCAGGCAACAAGAAGAAGGGCAGCATGGACAAGAGCACCAGATGGGCACTGTACGGTAGGCATCACCACACCACCATACAACTGGTTGAGTTCTGCAACAAGGGGACGGAGGTAGTGATTGATCTCACTTGTCTTTGCTTCCTTAGGCCCTGGCATGAGACCAACAAGAACAACATTCTCCTTCTTGTACTGTTCCAATCTTGGCAAGTTGTTGATGCAAAGGTATATCGCACTACAGGAGTAAGTGACCCCATCGAAAGGTTGAAACCAATTGATGTTCATGGTAAGCATTATGGAGTGCTCATGATTCACAAATGGTAAACCATTGCTATCCTTCAGACTGTTCCACTTCGTACCGTTGTAAATGTCAAACATCATGCCTGGAACTTGCACTCTGGTTCTCCAATGGTTGATGGTGTCTTCAAATTCAGGGCAGCAAAAAAGAATAGACAATGTTTTGATTATGGAGTTATACATGTGGATCTTTTTGGGGATAGTCAAGGCTCTTGATGTTGCAAAGAAAAGAGCATTTCCACATTCTCTACCAGAGAGTCTCTCGAAATTACAGCACTCTAGAACAACATCGGACTCTTCATATACTTTGTTACAATTGCCACATGCAACAAACCGCTGGACATCTCGAGTCACATTGCTGAGACCGGTCATAGAGTTGACACCATTTATACTGAGGGGAAGATGGAAAGACTGTCCAAAGTGTGCCAATACTTCGTTAAGAAACTTCAACAGAACAGCACCACCAAAATTGACAACATATTTGGATATGAAGAAGGCAGCAAAAGAAGTAATGAAAGCATGAGTAGGATTGACTGGCATATTAGATAAAGAAAAGTACTCTATTTGAAAAAAAAATCAATACTTGTTGACTTTATTGATTTATATGTGCTTTTTGTACTAATCTCTAACATCATCAGATTCATTGTCAAAAATATCCAAAATGGTTGCTTCAATGACACCCTCATCTTAGCTTTCAGAATCAAACAAGGAATCAATGTCAAAAAGAGGTAAGTCTTCGGCTGTTTTGTTAGGTAAAAAAGAATCAAATTATTAAATATTATAAATGATTGTAAAACTTTAATAAAAATACTATGCATACCTTCAACTTGATCTTTGGCATCAACATTGTCTTCAAAGTCAATCTCCATGTCATTGTCATTCAACATTACTTCTACAACTGAGGCTATATTATATGAAAATAAATATTTAATTAAAATTGTCTCAATAATAATTTTCTTAAATTTGAACTTACAAGAAGATTCTGACTGATATTGTCTCACGATATCCTGTTGTGCATGTCTTCTGAGTGTTTGGGTAGACACCAAAACAAATCCCATGCTATTGGAAGAGCATTTAGAGCACTTGTAGTCTGAATTGTTGTTGTTGTTTGACATATTGTGTGCATATGTTTTATTTTTTAAGTCTTTAGAATTGACAAGAATAGAGAATTGTTCAGGAACACAATTTAATATATATCTTTCCAAATTACACCAGCTTCCAAAATGATATAGTTTATTCCGGTTGTTAAAATGGGCAGTTCTCTAAACAGTAATTGATTGCCTCATTCTAAAATACAATAATACATACTTTTGTTAAAACATGTTAACATGTACATTTTATTAACTGTAGAGCATATACAACAAAAATATTTGTAGTAATATCATGACCATTAACCTTATCATACTTATAAATAAATATTACAACAATAAAAAGCTTTATTATCTCACTCAAAAGATATCATTTGGTTTAAGTTCCCTACAACTATTGACTCTGCGACATGGCTACAAGTCCCAAAAAGAAATCTTGCAGACATTTTTTACAAAAAAAAGTAAACTCGTTTTTTTATCTAATAAAACAGACCGAGCATTATCATTGCTGTCGAAAATAAAAAAGACAAAAGTGATGGAAATTTAGGCTACCACTCTACAAATAATAGTACCCTATGCCATAGATGAAATTACCCTATTTTTCCAGTGGACGATGTCTCTCAGCATGCGCGGTTGCATTTTTCCAGACCTCTGCATCCTTACAATTGTCATTCTTAGTGCAAAGAAGCCACTTTGAGAAATCGAATCCAGAATAATCAACAGAACTTGTTTCAGCCAACCTCGAAAATTGATGCTTACACTTGTGACATGCATTTGTACTAGTATGAGATGTGAATCCACATACTTTCCTTGCAGCAGGTATATCACAGGCAATCATGAGAAGGGCTGCTCGGATAGTAGTACCATTTGGACATTGATGAGTTTTGATCTTAATACCTGTATACAGCTCTGTCAACCTCATCAACCAAAGGCTTCAAATAGTTGTTGATGTCAGACGTGCTTGCTTCCTTGGGCCCTGGCATCAATCCAACAAGGATGACGTTTTCTTTTTTAAACCAAATGTCACACGGAAGGTTGTTGACAGCAAGGTATATGGCTTCACATGAGTGTGTCACCCCGCAAATGGCTGAAACCAGTCGATATTCAGTGTGAACATGATAGAGCGCTCACTATATATGAAAGGGATCTCACGAACATTCAACATATTTTGCCATATTTTGCCATTATATACATCAAACATCATCTCATTCACCTTGGGGCCACGGTTCCAAGAATCGATGTCGTTTTCAAAATCAGGGCAACGGAAAAATATTTTCAAAGACGATATGACTGAATGGTAACACTGGGGAATTAGATTTCTACACATATGCGATAGTATGGGAAATTCTGAGTGACAGAATAATTAAATTCTGGAATTTGGCATTTATAGATTCCGTTCGCAATATGTTATGTTATCTGTGAGTTGTCCATATAACTTCTGAACTTATAATGATCCATATAGAGATGTAAGGTTCTTTTAAACTATTTAATCGCAGAGAGAATAATCAAATTATGGCATCTTTTTTTTTTGGATGTTACATTAAATTAAACTTGATTTGAAACAGAGATTCCAATAAAAAATCTATTTTTGATAGAAAACTGTCTACTGAAATAGTAGAATTCTATTGGATTACTTTACAGAGAAAACTGTCTACTGAAATAATGATATTCTATTGGATCATTTAACAGAAGAAACAGGATTTATGTATACTGTCTTCCGAATCTAAACACTTTTATTGGACAATTATACACGGCTAAACTATAGGATTCACACATGCCATGCTACTGCAATACTTCTTGTACTTCATTTCAAATATTTTTATAGGGATTGTTTTGGAAAAATTATTTTTATTTAAAAAAAAAAGCTTCTTGCTTATAATATGTACGGCTTGACAATATATAGTCTAATCTAATATATAAGCTACTACATAATTAATATAATAACAAACCCTTTCATATATTATAATATATAAATACTTCCAATACAATAGAATCCTAAAAAGAAATGCGTGTTTACGGTATTTCACTAGTAAGAGAAGGCTAAAAAATTATTCAATTATATTAGATTATATAAATATTTATTTTTCTTTAATTTAAATAATATGGTTACTTACCAGTACTTTCGTCAGAACCAGGCATAGTGCACATTGACTGTTGTTCTGAAAGGTTTAATAAAACGCATTAGTAAAGATCATGGAATAAAGTTTGGCTTTATTACTTACCAAAGAAAACCGGTTTTCAAAGACAAGTCATTCAATCAGGTACATAGAAATGTTGGCAGTACTAACAGAGATAGAAAATAAACAAAATTAGATATAAGAATAAAACAAATAAATACATTATTCAGACTTACCGGATAAATTTCTGCTGTTGGTATGTCTTTATGATGAGCTGAGGAGAGAAAAAGAAAATAATTAATAAAGAAGCACATACACAATAACCGCGTTTTACCTTTTTGTTCTTGTCCATTAATCAACATGGCAAAGACTTGTAATACTATCAGCAACCACAATAATAATAAAAGAAAAAACATTAAGAATAAATATAACAGTAGAATAATAAAAACAAATTGCTTACCAGGGTGTGAACTCAAATACATCAACCAGAATAAAAGTAAATAAAGCAGAAAAGAAACAGGAAAAAAATAAATAAGAAAAAAATAAAGAAAAAGAAAAAAAAGTGGGCTTTCAAACAGAAGGCAGTTTAGATGAGAATTGACTCTAGTAAAATACAATAGTAATAAAATGAATAGTCCGAAATTATATTGTAACACTAAGTTCTATGTTGAATATTAAAGAAGTTGTTCAAGGTTATAAAGGATTTTATAGAAAATAATATATAATCCCTTCCTTTTCTCAGCTATTTCATAAATCTACTTTATATTAACATATTTTGTATGTATATCTTTGATTAAACAAAAATAAATATATTTCAACCCATACATTTATTTTATTTTAATAATTTATTAATGTATAAAACTTTAATAAAAATACAATAAAGAAAAAATGCCTTCCAATAGCAGCAGAAAAACAGACCGTAAAGGAAAAGGAAAAGCATCTGCAAGTATATCTACCTCTGCAAACCGTGTTTTGGCTGGCCGTGTTGGACCTCAAGAAATTGCCCCCAGTTTCTCATCCACAACTATCCAAGATCAGCGATACGCGGAAATTGTTGAAATGTTTAACAAAGTAAACAACAATATCAATGGTGTCAAGGATGACATTGCTGCTGTCAATAGCAACATGGCAGCCTTTAAAAACAGGATGGGCGTTGTTGTTGACACGTCTGGAAAGACACATATGGCATTTGCAGACTTTGCAACTGCCTATGCCAACAATCAGACTCGTATGGCTAGTCTAGGACCATCTCTGATGCCATCCTATGTCCCCCAGACCTCCCTCAGTGATGCCGAGGTTTCTGTCATTATCTTGGTAATTAATATTAATATATGTTAGTATCAACAACTTATTAAACAACCTGTATTTAGGAAATCTTCGCGGAAAAGTTGTGGGACTGGAAGTTCGAGTCTGACGACCCTGCTCTTGTTGCTGAGAACGAGAGTAAGAAGAAGTGGAACTTGAACGAGAAGATTAACCACTGCGATAACGTAGCTGTTATCAACTACTTGAAGAGCTACATTAGCGCCCAGACTCGTCTAGCTGGTACTCACCCACGGGTGATAAGTGATAAAATAAAGAACAGGTACAAGCACAGTCATCGTACTTTTCACGAGTCTCCTGAGCAGAAGGCCAAGAAAAACAGCAAGGGGAGAGCAAACAGTCATACTCTTCAGGTTTGTATATACTATATAAAAAATTAATTGGTATATTACTATTTTCTCAAGCTACAATCTATATAACCAGATGTCTATCCGATGCAAGTCGACATACATGGACAACTGGGTAGCCATTGATGCTGCAATGGGATATAAGACTGGAAACCCTGTTGAGAAGGCCTATCTCAAACTCTTTCAGAAGGATGCCATGTCTGATGGTGAGTCGGATATTGAGATCGTGGACAATCTTCCACGACGGTGTTTGCATGTGGCTCGCCCCACTTGGAGAAGTGAAGAGGTAAATAATATTTAGAATAAATAAATAAGTTTTATAACAAGAAAAATAAAGAACTAATAAAAATAAATACAGTTCAACAGATTGTTGACAATGGTTGACGACATTGATCATACCCATCACGTGTTAAATGCGGGCGTGGGAACAAAGCCAAGAATGAACAGATATCCAGCAACATTGTTGCCTTGCTCTGTTCCTGCCACTCTGTCCCAGTCATTGCCTCGTTGGGCAATCAACGATGAATAAACATTTTCTTTTTTACTATGTTCTGTTGTAGGGCCAAATAGTAATAATTGAAATTGAATTGATTAAAGGAAATAATAATAATAGAGGATAAATATATAAGTAAGTGTGTATATGAGAATTAATAGTAAGTTTTTTTTGGTAAAGGAATCGCGAGTTTTTTGTTGACGTTTTTTGTAGTTTTATAATCTACTATTGCAACTGTTAGGAGAATCCGATGTACTGGCAGGATGCTTTGAAAATCTTGCTTGTAGAATTCATCCTGTAACAACTCAACTCCTTCTAATTCTCTTGTTTTGTCCGAAGTGGATTTGAACCATTTGACAAATGCAAATACATGCTGACTACTATGGGGATTTCTGTATGTTAGAGAAGAAACAGTTGGCCTAAAATTGTGAACAAAAAGGTACTGAATCTCTCCAACATACGCATGTTCCGACCCAGTTCGTTCAGTGAAATATGCTTGTATGTATGATCCGCGGCCATTCGTGCCAATGCACCCTTTGTAGCTTTGCCCAAGAAGATCAACGGACTTCACCATTTCAATCCAGTCATTGACGAAAGGTGAGTCATCAATTACATCTTTGCAACCTGAGATCTGTGGATTCTTGTACGCAGCTTGATAGTATTCTACAAGACAATCATATTCATGTTTTGGCATAAATGATAATGGTCTTGTTTTCAATGGCAAGGCGGATAGTGTCAGGGGCTCGTTTCCACGAATTATCATTGAAAGATTCTGTGAAGCTTCAAGATATTCGGAAATTGAGAAATAGTGAGAGAGGTAGGTGTTGGTGTTGGTGTTGTTGTTGTTGGTGGTGAACTTATCGAAAATTTCAAAACATGCAAGTGCATGCATAGGTTTCAGAAGTCGACGCACAAAATCTCCCTTCCACGACTCTTCAATAAACTGTCTCATAAATGTCAATTCGAACCCGTTTCTTCAATTGGTCTTGATATTTTTCAGGACACTATTGTACCTTTCAAAGCTGAAAAGCCAATAGCCATAGACGGGCCCAAAGTCAATCATTGTTTGGCGTAAGTGCAGATGCAGGTGCATGTTGGGAGAGAGAAGGTCCAGGTTGTACAATGTCTCACACCCTTTACAGAATTCTTCTAAGCATTTGTGTCCTTTCTCAATGTCTTCTTCAGAAACACTAGGCTTGATGAAGTATCTGCATGCGTTAACAAACTCTATCCAGTTCTTGAACTCTGGCAACGGCAACACATCCCTTAGAACTACAGGAGAGTACACAAGGCACCAAGACTTCCACTCATCAGCCTTCATATAGGGAAATCCCTTGGCAATCTTTGTCCCAAGTGACGTGTAATCGGGCGGCAACACTACCTTCTCAACAGCCTTTTGCATGGCAACGAGTTTTTTATCATCGATTAATCCATCCGCAACCCATCTCTCCAGCATTCTTTTGGCAGTGCCTAAGAAAAGATTGTGCATGGGATCGATGATCGTGCAGTGGACGATGTCAAAGTACTGAAGACGATGCAGTTCGGACCAGCGAACACCATGTGCAACTTCAAGACGCTGTCTCTCAGTTGGTTTGGTCGCATTTCTCCAGATCTCTGCATCCTTACAATTGTCATTCTTAGTGCGAAGGAGCCACTTTGAGAAATCAAATCCAGAATAATCAATGGAACTCGTTCCAGCCAGCCTCGAAAATTGACGCTTACACTTGTGGCATGCATTTGTACTTGTATGGGATGTGAACCCACATACTTTCCTTGCAGCAGGTATATCACAGGCAACCATGAGAAGGGCTGCTCGGATAGAAGTACCATTTGGACATTGGTGAGTCTTAATCTTAATACCTTTGTACAGCTCCATCAACTCATCCACAAGCGGTTTCAGATAGTTATTTATGTCAGAAGTGCTTGCTTCTTTAGGCCCTGGCATTAACCCAACAAGAATCACGTTCTCCTTCTTGAACTGCTCACTGCGTGGAAGATTATTGATTGCAAGATATATGGCACCACAGGAGTAGGTAACACCATCAAATGGCTGAAACCAGTCAATGTTCAGCGTGAGCATGAGTGATCGCTCGGTATCAACAAAAGGTATATCATCTACGTCTACTATCTCATTCCACATCACACCATCGTACACGTCAAACAAAGTGCTATCCATTTTCGGGCCGTGGTTCCATGAGTTGATGTTGTTTTCAAAATCCGGGCGTTGAAAAAACGTCTTTAGGGCTTTCTTGACGGAGTGGAATACATATGTCTTTTTGGGTGCTTTTGACCCGGGACCAGACTTAAACAAGCTGTTGCCACACAAGGAGTTTTTACTAAAATTGGGTGATGTACAACACAAAGGGGCGGCTTCATTATCATATATGGCATGGCATTCGCTACATGCAACATACTTCTTGACACCACTTGTCAACGCTTCAAATCCGGCCAAACGTTTGAGGCCAGCAACACTCACTGGAAGGCGGAATGGGTCAAACAAAAACTGCAGTATCTTGTTGATTATGGCAATCAGGCTTACAGCTCCTTCATCCACGACGTATAGCGAGACAAAAAGAGCAACTGAAATAACAATGAATTGGTGAATCAAATTCAATTCCGAGATTGATTCCAATGAAGAATCTTTAATTTGATTTTTTTTAAAGAACGTTGATTAACTCTCTATTTTCTAGGATATAATATTATCTAAAGCTGTGTACCTACCTTCATCATTGTCCATCTCAACATCAGATTCATCTTCATATTCTTCTTCGTAAGTGTCACTTGTATACTGGACATTATCTTCAGGGCCAAACACGCAATCCGTTTCAGAGAAAGGTTGGTTTCTTGTCCGTATATCCAAAATGTCATTTGTGTCATTTAGGTCTACAAAAGCGGAATGTTAGACCCAAATAAATCAATGTAATAAAACAAGTTTTCTTACTTCTAAGCTCAGAATTCATTTCAACATCTTCCTGTTCAAATTCAAAACTATCTTCCTCTTGATTTACAGGCTCAGAAACAACACTACTAATTGTATCGCATGTGTCTTCATGGGCTACACATTTATTATTATTAGTGTTAATATTATTATTATTATTATTATTATTATATAAAATAATAAAAAAGGAAATGATATAAAATAAAATAAAATAAAGTAAAGTAAAGCAAATGTATTAACCATATGCGTTTGAACATGTGTAATATCATGATTATCTTTTTCTTGATGATGTTTAAATGTTTTAACAGATACACGATCGAATCCTAGTGTCTTGCTTTTACAGATAGAGCAGCGACACTCTTTTCTAACAGTTGGTTTGCGAATAGGAGCCATTTTAAAATGAAAAGAAAGGTTTACAATAGTATTTAATAGTAAAGAAAGAGACTTCAAAGAAAACACACTTTTATTTTATTTGAGTTTGATGTTGCATTCTAATGCTACACAGCTGCCAGTAGCCAATAGAGTAGCTTAAAATACTATTCAAATACTTTACTCACAAAAGTGAGCTGAACTATAATTTTACCTATTCTGACTATCAGAACTTAGGTATACTTTACATATGCGAAATTGATCTGTTTTTGCAGTGTGAATATATGTCTTTTTTGGAATTCTTGACTTGGATCCAGCTTTGAACAGCGTTGTGAAACACAGAGAGCTACCATCAAACTTAGGCGATGTACAGCATAATGAAACAGATTCATTATTATCATAAATCGTATGACATTTACCACATTCAGTATACTTCTTAATTCCTTTTGTTAAACCACCAAATCCAGCCAGTTGCTTTAGTCCAGAAACACTCAATGGAAGATGGAATGAATCATTAAACAATTCTAATATCTTGTTGACAATCAAAATCAATATTACCACACCTTCATCAATGACATACAATGAGACAAATAAGGTAATTGCAACTATAATGAAACGGTAGACAAAATCTAATTTGGAAACACACTCAAAAAAAAACTATAATAAAAAAAAGAGGAATTAATTGGTATTTTTTTTTAACTTCTAAGATACTCATATTCTTTAAAATACTGTATGCACCTTCATTGTCACTCATTTCACCATCAGTTTCATATTCTTCATTGTTGAAATTGTTTCTTCCAGTGTATTCATTATCTTCAATACCAAACACAACATCAACCTCAGAAAGAGATAGGTCCCTGGTCAGAGTGGGTGTTTCTACTTCTTCATTGTCATTCGATTCTGCCAAAATATTAATATTAGGCCAAAATAGTAAGAAAACAAAAAAAAATAGTTTTCTTTATCAAAGATATAATCCATAGTATCTTCATTGCTCTCGATCTCAAATGTCTCTTCAATTATCTTGTTTTCTATAGTTAAATAAATTTATTCTATTAATTTTTGCTATACTAAAATAAATAAAAATATAATTATATTGCATGCAGATAATGTTCTGCATAAGCTCTACAATTTTTTTGGCTTTTTCATGACGCTTTAATGTCTGGGCAGATACAGTGTTATATCCTCCATATCAAACTCTGTATACTAAGCAGTAGCATTTGTATTTGTTGTCTGCATTGCAGTTGGGGGTCATTTTTCAAAATATATATATATGTGTTTAACAATAAAGAAAAGGAATGTAAATCAGTTTATTCTATGATTTATTTAGGTTTTGTGTATTTTCAAATGATACACAAGTTTCTTTAGCCAATTATATTGCATAAACTTCTTTTTGAATACTTTACTCACAAAAACTGACTGAGATGGAATTTTACTCTATTCTTTCACACATAATTAATTTAATTTCTCTGTATAAAAGAGGATCATTTTTGCAGTGAAGAGAGAAAAAGACAAACTCAAAAGAGAATATAGAATTAAAGATAATAAAATCAATAAGAGAAAAATAAGAGAAAAGCAGTGCTATTGATCAATCTCAATAGACTTGATTCAATATACTTGGATAATCAAACAAGTAAAATAGCAACAGCGTTAAATATTAAGAGAACTTGTTGTCAGAAAATAAGACAAAAAAATCAATGTTTATTAAATGCAAGTATTGCAATATTTATTGTTTTGCAATTGACTTGTTGAATAATTAAATAAATAAAATTATAAAAAAAATATAATAAAAGTTGTATAATTGACAATCTATTAAATGTGATTTGTTCTTTACTATCATTAAGTACAAATAAAATAATATAATTATTAAGTAATAATCATGAAGATAATTATACTTGTAAGAATATATAATAAAAATAATATTAATTCCAAGTTGATTCGTTCATGTGGTGATCCAGACACTCAGATGTTGGATTTATCACATATAAGAACATATTCATATTGGGATAGCGTAGTAGCTATCATCTTGTCAGTATAAAATTTATATAAATGATTAAGTAATCAACCCAATAATTATTACAGTTAGTACTGTAGATAATATCTTAAAGATTGTTAAGATAATTATATCATACTGCCGGGTAAACTGTGTCAGATCGATATGGAGCTAATTTAGTAGGAAGTTTTAAAGCTCTAGTATAAAAGAGAAAAGAATAGCTAAAAGCTAAAGAAATACGATTTATGACTTGATGTCATAATTGTAACACCAACACTAGTTAAGCAGTAAATACACTCTAATAACCAAATATAGTAAAGGAAGAAAGCCTTAAGAAACTAAGACGTAATGACAAGAGCAGATTGTGTTTTCTTATAAAAAATGATACTTTTTATTTATGAATAAAGACAACTTATATACAGTCTCAAAGTATTTCTATATGCCTCTATTATCAAATATTTTATTTTTCTATTGTTTTGTATCTGAAATATCATAGTTCAGTTAAATATAGTAAGAAAATAAGATATAATGTGTGGTTGTTTGAAGTTGTTGTTGACAGGATGATGCTTTTTCATTGTACTTATTGGTGTTTTGCTCTACAAATAAAAAAATTGCTTTCTATTCAGTCTTGGCTGCCGTTAGAAAATCAAAAAATAATAATAATAGAATATAATTTTTCTAGAATTACAAAGAATTCTGCAATGTCACCGCACTGCTGGACAACCAAAAATTTTATTGACAGCTGACCATTTTTACAATACTCTGTGTTAATACTGACGTATGATGTGTTAGGTTTGTTGTAGATTGTAACGGATCACTTGGCAAATAAAATACAATGATAATAGAATAGAACAGAAGACAGATACAGTAAAAGGCGGCAAGCAGCAATAGTTGATAGGTAAGAAAAGAGAGAACAACTAATAAAATCATTATTAAAATCAAAAGAGAGAAAAAGATATATGAAAAGAGAATGACAAAACAGAAAAGTAATAACCAACTAGGAAACCAAAACCAACAAACAATCTTTCTAAAATCAATGAACCGATATGTTATGTCACAAAATAGTATAGACCACAAAGAGAAGAAAACAAGAAAAAGATATTGAAACTGAACAAAGGATTGATTGATTTATTGAGTTGAGTTTGCTTCTCTTTTTATAGTTGACAAGATTTTAAGTTGATAATAGAAGTTTGGAAAAATAAAGATAGTAAAAATAGAATGATGAATAATCGATACAGCAAGAATAAAATATATAAATAAAAATATTGTAAAAATATAATAATAAAGGTACTGATGTTGCGCAGAGATGTCGGCAAGATGAATTATGTGTATTGTAAAAGAGAAATGTTATTAGCATGGGGGACCATGATTTTGAATGAGTACAATGTAGATGAATATGTTAACAAGAGAAAAAGAAAAAGTATTGTGTATAAAAAAAACAGGGAACGGAAATGAGCTTTTTCCTGTACACGGAAAAATTCTCCTCTTACCACCGAGGGCACAGCATCACATCAACAAACCGTGAACATCAGCCTCTCATAACCGGGATGACATGTCACAACAAACTGCCAGACAAACCCACCGAGCAGACAGACTTTCCAGTACCAGACACCACGACATGGTCAAATGCTGGACTTAGCTTTTACACACACAAATAATATTGTATTCTCTTCGATAGTATAGTGGTGAGTATCCCCGCCTGTCACGCGGGAGACCCGGGTTCAATTCCCGGTCGGAGAGGTTATATAAATCTTTTCATTTTGTCGTTTTCGATTTGGGTTGTTCTTCCAATTTGCTGTAAACATAGCCAAATTGGTCAAGCTTTAATAACACAGGAGTAAGCAAATAAGAGAGAGGATTAAAAAATGATTTTTATTATTTTCATTTGGGTTATCTTATATACTTTTTGAAATAATTATTCATCTTTGACTATACTCAAGTAGTGTTTAGTAATATTACAAATTAATATAAGCTGATTATAAATTTCTAAAATTACAAACTGATGAATAATTATTCTAATTCCTGCTTCTTTTGTAAGAACAAGTCACTAGAACTTATATCACCAAAATTAAGCACGACACAATGCTATAACACAGTCAATATTGATCAAACCTACTGGGAATCATACACAAAGATAAAAGAATAAAAAGAGAATAGAAAGATAGATAAGTTTTATTGAATAAAATAATATCTTCTTTTATATCTTTTCTAAACCTACTCAGTCATTAAAAATATCTGTTTTGGTTTGTATTCTACTTTTGTTAAGTCATGTGCTTTCTAATTCTTTTGTGAGCAAAAGGAAATCACTTCAGTTGTTGTTCTCAAAAGAGAATTCTGTGTAATCATCATCCTGATTGGCTGATAAGAATTTGGGCACGAGAAATTGTTGTGCCCAAATTGTTGTCTGCCTGTCAGAGTTGACATCGTAGATAGAAATTTTTAAGTCAGATATCCAATTAGTTATTCCTTTTAACATATGTTCTCAATGTTATATCAATTGGTTCCCCTTTTTGTTAACCAAGACATATTATATTGCCTTCCATAAATATAAAACCAATATGTTTTGAGTAAAATAATTAGATTAGATAGTTTCACTTTTAAGAAATCTGTATAAATACTCCAAGATTTATATCAATTAAAAGCATTCAATTCTCTATATTCCTATCTGTTCTTATTTATTCACAATGTCCTAGTTGGTGGAGATCTATTAGCAAAACTTATACAAGTTAAAATAATAGAAAAATATACCCAGTCGAGACTTGACATGCCAATCAGGATGTCAATTACATCGAATTCTTTTTTGAGAATTATGACCAAAGTGATTTCCTTTTGCTCACAAAAGAATTAGAAAACACATAACTTAACAAAAGTAGAATACAAACCAAAACAGATATTTTTAATGACTGAGTAGGTTTAGAAAAGATATAAAAGAAGATATTATTTTATTCAATAAAACTTATCTATCTTTCTATTCTCTTTTTATTCTTTTATCTTTGTTTATAATTCCCAGTGGGTTTGACCAATTTTGGCTGTGTTATAGCATTGGAAGAACAACTGAGATTGAAAACAACAATTGGTAGCTGAAGCAGATGTTTTCCAAATTTATGAACTCTGATGCTGAACAACAAGAGTTCACCAAGAGAGAATTAAGAGACTTTGAAGTCGAAGAGTATATACAAGCAAAACTACTCGCAGAATATACTACAAAAATGATTCTCTTTTATACAGAGAAATTAAATTAATTATGTGTGAAAGAATAGAGTAAAATTCCATCTCAGTCAGTTTTTGTGAGTAAAGTATTCAAAAAGAAGTTTATGCAATATAATTGGCTAAAGAAACTTGTGTATCATTTGAAAATACACAAAACCTAAATAAATCATAGAATAAACTGATTTACATTCCTTTTCTTTATTGTTAAACACATATATATATATTTTGAAAAATGACCCCCAACTGCAATGCAGACAACAAATACAAATGCTACTGCTTAGTATACAGAGTTTGATATGGAGGATATAACACTGTATCTGCCCAGACATTAAAGCGTCATGAAAAAGCCAAAAAAATTGTAGAGCTTATGCAGAACATTATCTGCATGCAATATAATTATATTTTTATTTATTTTAGTATAGCAAAAATTAATAGAATAAATTTATTTAACTATAGAAAACAAGATAATTGAAGAGACATTTGAGATCGAGAGCAATGAAGATACTATGGATTATATCTTTGATAAAGAAAACTATTTTTTTTTGTTTTCTTACTATTTTGGCCTAATATTAATATTTTGGCAGAATCGAATGACAATGAAGAAGTAGAAACACCCACTCTGACCAGGGACCTATCTCTTTCTGAGGTTGATGTTGTGTTTGGTATTGAAGATAATGAATACACTGGAAGAAACAATTTCAACAATGAAGAATATGAAACTGATGGTGAAATGAGTGACAATGAAGGTGCATACAGTATTTTAAAGAATATGAGTATCTTAGAAGTTAAAAAAAAATACCAATTAATTCCTCTTTTTTTTATTATAGTTTTTTTTTGAGTGTGTTTCCAAATTAGATTTTGTCTACCGTTTCATTATAGTTGCAATTACCTTATTTGTCTCATTGTATGTCATTGATGAAGGTGTGGTAATATTGATTTTGATTGTCAACAAGATATTAGAATTGTTTAATGATTCATTCCATCTTCCATTGAGTGTTTCTGGACTAAAGCAACTGGCTGGATTTGGTGGTTTAACAAAAGGAATTAAGAAGTATACTGAATGTGGTAAATGTCATACGATTTATGATAATAATGAATCTGTTTCATTATGCTGTACATCGCCTAAGTTTGATGGTAGCTCTCTGTGTTTCACAACGCTGTTCAAAGCTGGATCCAAGTCAAGAATTCCAAAAAAGACATATATTCACACTGCAAAAACAGATCAATTTCGCATATGTAAAGTATACCTAAGTTCTGATAGTCAGAATAGGTAAAATTATAGTTCAGCTCACTTTTGTGAGTAAAGTATTTGAATAGTATTTTAAGCTACTCTATTGGCTACTGGCAGCTGTGTAGCATTAGAATGCAACATCAAACTCAAATAAAATAAAAGTGTGTTTTCTTTGAAGTCTCTTTCTTTACTATTAAATACTATTGTAAACCTTTCTTTTCATTTTAAAATGGCTCCTATTCGCAAACCAACTGTTAGAAAAGAGTGTCGCTGCTCTATCTGTAAAAGCAAGACACTAGGATTCGATCGTGTATCTGTTAAAACATTTAAACATCATCAAGAAAAAGATAATCATGATATTACACATGTTCAAACGCATATGGTTAATACATTTGCTTTACTTTACTTTATTTTATTTTATTTTATATCATTTCCTTTTTTATTATTTTATATAATAATAATAATAATAATAATAATATTAACACTAATAATAATAAATGTGTAGCCCATGAAGACACATGCGATACAATTAGTAGTGTTGTTTCTGAGCCTGTAAATCAAGAGGAAGATAGTTTTGAATTTGAACAGGAAGATGTTGAAATGAATTCTGAGCTTAGAAGTAAGAAAACTTGTTTTATTACATTGATTTATTTGGGTCTAACATTCCGCTTTTGTAGACCTAAATGACACAAATGACATTTTGGATATACGGACAAGAAACCAACCTTTCTCTGAAACGGATTGCGTGTTTGGCCCTGAAGATAATGTCCAGTATACAAGTGACACTTACGAAGAAGAATATGAAGATGAATCTGATGTTGAGATGGACAATGATGAAGGTAGGTACACAGCTTTAGATAATATTATATCCTAGAAAATAGAGAGTTAATCAACGTTCTTTAAAAAAAATCAAATTAAAGATTCTTCATTGGAATCAATCTCGGAATTGAATTTGATTCACCAATTCATTGTTATTTCAGTTGCTCTTTTTGTCTCGCTATACGTCGTGGATGAAGGAGCTGTAAGCCTGATTGCCATAATCAACAAGATACTGCAGTTTTTGTTTGACCCATTCCGCCTTCCAGTGAGTGTTGCTGGCCTCAAACGTTTGGCCGGATTTGAAGCGTTGACAAGTGGTGTCAAGAAGTATGTTGCATGTAGCGAATGCCATGCCATATATGATAATGAAGCCGCCCCTTTGTGTTGTACATCACCCAATTTTGGTAAAAACTCCTTGTGTGGCAACAGCTTGTTTAAGTCTGGTCCCGGGTCAAAAGCACCCAAAAAGACATATGTATTCCACTCCGTCAAGAAAGCCCTAAAGACGTTTTTTCAACGCCCGGATTTTGAAAACAACATCAACTCATGGAACCACGGCCCGAAAATGGATAGCACTTTGTTTGACGTGTACGATGGTGTGATGTGGAATGAGATAGTAGACGTAGATGATATACCTTTTGTTGATACCGAGCGATCACTCATGCTCACGCTGAACATTGACTGGTTTCAGCCATTTGATGGTGTTACCTACTCCTGTGGTGCCATATATCTTGCAATCAATAATCTTCCACGCAGTGAGCGGTTCAAGAAGGAGAACGTGATTCTTGTTGGGTTAATGCCAGGGCCTAAAGAAGTAAGCACTTCTGACATAAATAACTATCTGAAACCGCTTGTGGATGAGTTGATGGAGCTGTACAAAGATATTAAGATTAAGACTCACCAATGTCCAAATGGTACTTCTATCCGAGCAGCCCTTCTCATGGTTGCCTGTGATATACCTGCTGCAAGGAAAGTATGTGGGTTCACATCCCATACAAGTACAAATGCATGCCACAAGTGTAAGCGTCAATTTTCGAGGCTGGCTGGAACGAGTTCCGTTGATTATTCTGGATTTGATTTCTCAAAGTGGCTCCTTTGCACTAAGAATGACAATTGTAAGGATGCAGAGGTCTGGAAAAATGCAACCGCGCATGCTGAGAGACATCGTCTCGAAGTTGCAAATGGTGTTTGCTGGTCCGAACTGCATCGTCTCGAGTACTTTGATGTTGTCCACTGCACAATCATTGATCCAATGCATAATCTTTTCTTAGGCACTGCCAAAAGAATGATGGAGAGATGGGTTGCAGATGGGATAATTGACGATAAAAAACTTGTTGCCATGCAAAAGGCAGTTGAGAAGATAGTGTTGCTGCCTGATTACATATCACTTGGGACAAAGATTGCAAAGGGGTTTCCCTATATGAAAGCTGATGAGTAGAAGTCTTGGTGTCTTGTATACTCTCCTGTTGTGCTTAAAGATGTTTTGCTGCTGAACAAGTTTAGGAATTGGATGCTTTTCATCAAGGCATGTCGAATCCTGGTCATGCCAAATATATGTGAAAGTGACATTGCAACAGCCCATAAGTATCTAGAGGATTTCTGCAAAAAGTATGAGATATTATACAGCCTAGATCTTCTCTCGCCAAACTTGCACCTACACCTCCACCTCCAAGATATAATTCGCAACTTTGGACCTGTTTATGATTATTGACTGTTCAGTTTTGAACAATACAACAGTATCCTAAAAAATATAAAAACTAACAGAAAAACTAGGTTTGAGTTGACATATATAAGACAATTTGTAGAAGACGTTCATAAGCAAGATATCATCAGCCATATGATGGAATTCACTGATATACATGCATACATGGATATCCTTCAAAAATTTATAAAACACTAAAAATAATCATCTTCATCAATTACCTCATACTCTCAATTCACATTCTTACTAGCCAACTTTATCAGCACCACACTGGACATATCAATATTGATGAAAGACAACGAACCACTCTTACCAACTACATTCCCATTAACAAAGAAACCAATGTCATCAATGTCAACAACATAGTACAATTGCTTCATCAAGCACTATCAGGTTGCCTACAATGATAGAAGGATCTCTAATTGCAAGAATGATATGACAAGTTCAGCATTTGTAAACGACCAGATTGAAGTCATAAAGTCCATTGAAATTTTAGGGCAAGTCTACAAGGGATGTAATGGCAATGGACGTGGTTCCTACATCCAGGCTTTGTTTCAAGAAAATCGCACAAATGCTTGCTATGATTACATTAGTGAGATTCAGTACATCTTTGTTCATTCATTCACACCCACAAAATCTTCCACAACACTCTACAATCACAATCACCAGCATATATTTGCTTTTGTCAAATAGTACAAAACAACATCTGACATCCATAGACAACCTAAAGGCATTGGAATATACTAAAATGACTTCTACTCTTTGGACTTTCAGTCTATTCTCCCAGTCTATCATATCCTTCTGCCAGTCGCAATTATTGACCACAAGACAACAAGAAATGTTAATAAGAAGATGGCAATTCTTTTGCTGCAAAAAATATATGCTTAATTCCTTTTATTTTTATTTATTATTTATTTTCTATACTTTATTATTTATTTATTTATTCTTTATCTTATTCTATTTTACTTTGTTTATTAATATATTTCTCTGTTTTTTATTTCTATTTAATATTATTTTTGCTTTTAGTCTGGTTATATATCAATCAAGCGCAAAAACTGTGTGTGTTTATGAAGCAAAAAAAATATTGTTTAATTGCCTATGGGGGAAGCAACGAAATCAGGTGACAAGGTACAATAAAATTCTTTTCCGCCAATTGAAGTCTAGGCATTTTTGCTCTCGACTTCAACATTGACTTGTTTGAACAAGTTTGTACTGCTACAAAGTCAACAATCTTCAAGAAATGGTTCAGTTATATTTATTTCATTAGATCTTTATTTTATTATTGGTGCATAACCAAAAATAGTTTACCTCATCGCTTCTTCAGCTGGGATGCTTAACTCTAAGCACATGTACAGTTGCAATGTTCATGTCTTTCACGTCAGACTCACCATCCAACATCACATCTTTCTGCAAGAGATGGAGGAATGACATCTCAGAAAGAAGTTCAACTTCAAGACCCATCTCATTGTCAATCAACCTCCAGTTCGTCAGGTATGTATGCGTATGATGGGCAAGAATCTAAAAAATGTAAAGTAAATATAATATATTTTTAATAAAACACTTTTTTTTATAATAATCTCTCTAATGCAATTATTAATGCGTGCATTGCGCCATCTTGTTGTATCTTGTTGCATTGTGGAGTGGGCAGAGCAATGATGTTGCTTGTAGTTGTTTCAGATTTTTGGTACCACCATGCTGGACCAGAAATTTCCCACACATGGTTGTGCAAGAACATACTGACAGAGATAATCAATGAGCGCAGCATTTTTGGGATGGTCAATGCACCCATTGACGTTCTATCTTCTTCTTGCCTCATTCTCAGCAATGACGGAAGAGTCTCTGGACTTCAGGTTCCTTTTCTAGACCTTTCCATTAATCAATGCCTAAATACTATTTATTAGATTATTATTCACTGTATTGGATCAAATATTTACCAAGATCACTGAGCTCATTTCCTGCTCAGACATGGCTGGCACAGGGGAAGGAGACAAAGAGAAAAGGGCTGGCAAGCTTGCTGGCATACTCTCCTGCCAAGCAGCAGCACCAATGTTTCTTTTCTGGCCATCCATCAGCTGGCCTACCTTGCAGTACATTGATGCAAGCTGTGTCATAATGTTTTTTAGATCCAAGGACATCTGATCCAGACACTTATCACTGCTGAAAACAGATACTGGCTGAGGGGCAATTCCACATCATCCAACACAGCCAGCTATAATCTGGGAAAGAGAGGTACTCTCTCCACTGGAGGTAGATCTACGTCTAGTGTTTCTCGGTATATGTAGGGCTATTTTCTATATGAAATATTTTAAAATCGTAATAAATATATTTTCTACATTATTACTATTGTTATTTTCTAGTGGGTTAAATATACTTATACATACAAAGTAAGATAAAAGTGTTGCAAGAGTAAGAAAGGGATTGCTATAAAATATCAAGTGAAAAATGTCTTTTCTTTTATCATTGACAGACTTTTTGCAACTGTGAAAATAATATGTGTTATTATTAGCTTTAGATATCTTGATTTAGCTCTTGGTGTATTTTTATTAGGTTAAATAATACTTGGGTCTTCTGTTTTAATCCTCTATTTCCTTTTTCCATTTTTTCTTCTTTTTTCTATTTTTTTTCTTTTTTTTTTTAGTTTTTTTCTTTTATTTCTTTTGTTTCTTTATTTTTCTTCCTCTTTTTTTCTTCCTTTTTCTTTCCTTTATTATTTTTGTTTTTATTGAAGCACTTGGGTAAGCAGTTAATATGCATTTCTAGTCCTGCTAATAATCTAATATTCTTAAGCATACTTCTTTACTTTTTAATAGTGTTATTTACATGGCTTGGTATATCTCTGTCTTAAACAAAAGATAAAAAAAATTGAAAAGGTTTTGACTCTTTGTTAATTTGCTTTTTATGTTTTAAAAGGTACATGTCTTGCATGCGATTGCAAATGACTACTACAGTAATGTGCTTGATAAGCATGAAAAAGATTATAATATTTGTTTTTACACTAACTTCATTTTTTGTTGATATTATTTGTTTGAATATATTAAAATATTAGTCTAGTTCTTCATTTTGTTTTCAAAATACTATCAATATCGTTTATCTTGGTAAGTTCATTTTTAATACTAATGTTTATTTTTATTATTTGAGACATTCTTTACAGTTATCTTTTATAAAGCAAATATGACGAGCACAATGTTACCACACTTGTTTATAAGTATGCATATTTTCTTAAAATAATAAAACACATCTTCTTTGATATTTTAATTAACTTTTTTTTTCTGTTTAGTCAATGATACAAGACATATTTCCAGCAGTCTGTTCAGCAGTATATCTAAAATACATTCTTAATCTTCATATTATTAGACAATAGCTTCTAGTATATATTTTACTCCTTTATCAAGAATAGCCTAACTAATCTTGTGATAACTGAGAGTTAGCTATAAAGTGTATTATTAAGCAATATAATTCAAGATTTTTTTTATAAAAATAAAAGCCCTGTTTGTAAGCTATTCTCCTGAAACTATTTATAAAGAAGTGTGAGAAGATTATTTTTCAGTCAATCAAATGAATGTATTATACTTTGTCCAAAATATAAGATCCAATAGAATTGCTTATATTTAGAGTAAAGACATGTTTCCTCTGTCATAAAGAAATGTTTCTATCACATCCAAAGACTTTTTACTTGTTTATAATAATTTTTTCCTCGAATTTCAAATAAAGAGCGCTAATTGGTTATAATAAAGTTCAAGTTCAAAAATAAAAAAATATGTAGAGATTTTGAATTTCAGACAATTGCACAAACAAAAATATGTATTTCAATTGGCTAATTGCTTGTAAATAAATAGATAAAAATAAGAAAAGCAGAAGAAAAAATGACTCTAGACTATTTTGGGTGGATTTTACGCAAAAATATTGTATTTGCGACTGAGAAAAAGAAAAAAAAGAAGTTTTGTGACAGAGAGAAAGTAAAAAAAAATATTTTCCGACAAAGCAAATGCAAAAAATAAAAGTGAGAGATTTTATTGGCTAAACATATCCAGAATTAACTAAAGACTTTTGTACTTGTAAATGCTAGCAGCCAAGGAACTTGTTGTGATAAAACATTTCTTGGAAATAGCTTCCTATTCCTTTATTTTATGTTTTTTTTTCCTTTTATATTTATTATAATGCCAAGTGCCCAGTAATTTGTACCGTATCTGACCTATATATACAAAAAATTACTTGCAAAGACCATGATTATGCGAACATTTTAAAATTTGTTGTGCTGTAAAAAAAATGCTAAGTAAAAAACCAAGAAAAAAATTGTCAAGTCGCCAAAAAAAAATAATAACAGATGTCACGAACTTGGCATTTTTTAGTGAAGGGGTACCATTTTCCTTTTATTCCATTTTTCTTTCTATTTATTTTTAGTTCAAGTGAGTACTAGTAAATATAATATGCACTTACTTTGTTTTTAGAAGTCATTTTGCTTTGATACAAGGTGTTTCTCTTAACAGACTACATTTATAAGTTTATAAAGACTTTACTAATGTTTTTTTTTCTAGATTACAGTCATTTTGAGAAACTCCATCATGTTCTGTAGCAAAGATAAATATCTTCATCTTGATAGTTTGAGTTTTATTATATTATTGACTCTTTTCTTCCTTTTGTTTTAGGTAAGTCATAGTGAAATCTAATCTACTACTTTCAAGAGGTAACTTTCAATGATTGAACATGTCATGTTTTATCATGAATACTAATCTTTGTCTTTATTTCAATATTTTTTATATTCTCCATCTGCTGTTGTTTCTTTACTTCCTCTGTTCCCACCACAGTATACTGCCGCTACTATTACACTTTTTGGTCTATTATTACATATATTTTTTTACAATGTTTACATTATTATTTATTATTGCAAGAGTATTTTTGCTCCCATTATATTGCTGCTTTTTTTTGAGCTTTTTTGTTTTCCATTTATTTCTCAAAAATAAAAATTTCAAAGTTTTCAGACTACATTTTACATAATACAGATTCTACAAATAAGAAATCTTTTTTGCATATTTTTCAGAATGGGAAGTGGGGAGTAGGAAGTTCTCATGGTTGCTATGTGTTCTATATTAGGAAGGTAAACCCTCAAGAAAAATTACTGTTTATAGAATAGTATGCTATTCTGAAAACAATATTAAGGTTTACAAGAAAAATCTTTGGATGTGATCTGTCTTCTGTGTTTCTAAAGAAGAAGAAAATGTAATGTTATACACAAAAAATGTTGTATTTTTTTTGCTTTAAGTTTCTGAGATGATATTATAAGGTAGGGCTATATGACTTTATGAGCAAAATTCTTTCCACAGAACGATTGTATTCATTATTTAGGATAAAGAATAAATGCATACTAGACTCAAGATTGTTTAAATTACAGGGGAATTTAATTCTTTATATCAGTATTCTGCTTTCTTTCACATAGGGTAAATCAAGCAATTTTTCTAGTAGATACATTATATAATGAATTTCTTGTGAAATTTGGGAAATACAAGAACTTTATTTTGTACTTTAACAGAATGTGAGTGCCAAAAAAAGAATTATGGTGCAAAGCATAGAGATTAGTATGAAACATTATTGATTATTAGCTAATTTCTAATATGTAATATAAACAATAGACTGAAACCTTTCACATCAATAATTTGATAGAGTCTTATCACAATCAGCAGAAGACTTTCTATCTTGAATGTGCAAGATCTCTTCAAGTAGATAGACTTATTTATCTTCTGGCCAAAGTCTTAACTCTTGACTATAGACAAGAAAATGTTAAGACGTTATATAGATTCCAATCAGTATGCCTTACACGTCAAGAAGAGCAAAAAAGACAAAATATGTACATGTTAGATAGTGATACTACTATGGACATGGTTGAGAAATTGAGTGATACTGCATTCACTTGCAGATCATTCACAGTTGATCTTGTTGTATACAACATTGAGCTACAGAATGACTTTCTGCAAAGCTGCACTTGCTCTGATACTTCCAAGCTTTGCAAGCATATCTTTCTTGTCAATTATATGCTAGATATCTTCTACTCTTTGTGTCACAGTCTTTTTTTCTCCTCTTCTGCTGTCCATGAAAAACCTTTAAAATCTCAAAACTGAGAGCAGCCACCTAGAGAGTCAAACTTTATTAGATCCGGGTCGAACAAAAAAAAAGCAGTATTAAAAAACACTTTGTATTTTTTTTCAAGATTATAAAAAAAACAATTCTTATATTTGATACCATGTTTTTTTCAAAAGATATAAGTGAAAGGCAATTGATCCAATATGTTTTGAATAGTTTTATTATTATTTCTATATATATATTTATTGTTTTCTATACTTCTGCTAGAAAGAAACACCAGATTCTTTCAAAGAAGACAAACAATCTTCCAAAATCTGGCTGGTGATGTCCATTCCAGAGGCAGTATCTCTTGCCACGGCATTTATTTTACCAACAGCTTGAGCAATCTTATTGATCAAGCTGCTATGTCTCTCAACAAACTCCAGAGCACGCAGTCTATTCTGTGCCAAAGAACTCTTCTCACTTTGGTCAACTATCTGAACTTCTCAATTCTGAGCAATAGGAAGCTCTTTGGTCAAAGAATATTGGAGTCCCATCATTCTGCAGACCAAAAATATATGCTTACACAAATGATTAGGGTCTGGACAAGAGCAGACTGACAGTACTTCCTCTTTGACCAAGAGCTTGTACCAAACAGAATTGTCAGTAAAGGAGCAACACTTGTAGATCTAAAATAAATAAATAAAAACCAACATTAATATTATTACATTTAACATATAAAAAGTTATATCTAATGACCAAATTATCTTCTATGATCTTAACCATGCCAAGAGCATCTTCATGAGCAATATCATACGCCTTCTTTTTCTTTGACTTCTCGGTGTATGTCAAAACAAGCTGTTTGAACCTATACATGATCTTGAGACCCTCTTGTCTATAGTCATGCTCAACTACTTGGGAGAGCATGTAAACCAACCAGTCAGTCCAGAAGTTTCTTGATCTACCCAAGTAGTAAGCTTTCAAGATGTGATAGTAGGATTCAATCAGATTGTCCGTGTAGAATCTGGCATCCTAATAATAATAACAAATAGTTCATAAACAATACATTGATATTTATAGTAGTTTTACTACTCTCCAGGCCATTGACCAAAGAGCACACTTAGCATGCTAGTGTGTGATAAAATATACCACAAATTTGACACGGCCAGCAAATCTAGAAACAAATTCCTCGTATTGCTAGTTAAATACCTCCTTACTTCTGGCATGTATCAGCAAGTTGAGAGCCACCCAAACTGCATTCTGTTCACACTTGCTTTTGTGGGTGGCTCCAGTAATTTTTACCTACAGTATTAGTTAAATATAAATAATTATTAGTAATATTTAAAAATAAGTGTATTAACATAATTTACATCTTTTTTGATGTGCATCTCCCATGCTCTCTTGATGTGCCAGTGGCATAAAAGGACCTGGACAGACTGGCCAAAGTCTTCCTCCAAGGCACCAATCTCAACCGGGCTGCAGTCGATCATCATGCACTTGACACACAAGCTACAGTTGGATTTAACCCAATTGAGCCATTGCAACAAGGTTGTGATAAACTCTGCGTTTGTCACAAAGAAGCAAACAGGAACACCCTTGTTGGTAACGTTGCTTCTCACAACTATCGTATACAGATACGAGTGCTTACTAGAATCTACCAAAGATTTACAGGTCTTGTGAGTTGAGTCAATGCACCACTCATCTGCTAACTCAAGAATCTGTTGAACAGTTAGTAATATTATATTTTAAATGATTATTAAATTAAATAATATACTTTCTTCTGCCAAGGAGAGATCCACGAAACAAGGTATGGTCCATTACCTTCATGGAAGACAATGTGAACCAAGTAGTTCTTTTCTTTTTCCAAAAACTCAATCCATTGCTCAACACTTGTCTCGTCAATGGCATTTCATCTTGAAAGGATGTTCAGACATGCATTTATGACATTTTGAACATCATGATAGTTAATGCGAAGAGACATTGGGAAGCTGGCAATATCAATACCTGCTTTGAGCTATAACACAATCAAGTTAGTAATTAAGATAAAAGAAAACAAATTTATTACCTCATCCAATCGCTGAGGGTTGATTCGAAGCAAAGTTTTGATTGCCTTCTAATCCATGTTGTTGTCTACATGGGAGACAATCCACTGCTTGACCTCAGATGGGTGTCTTGACCGTACCACCTCTTAAACATTTTCAGGCTGGTGGGTGGCATGCTGCCACAGGTAATCTACCTGGACACTCTCATCACGCAAGGTTTTCTTGGTAATCTTGGCTTTGCAGCCATTCTTGATGGATTCAGCTCAAACTCTCTTTGCTTTTGGCTTTCCAGCCATTTCTTGAACCTTGGCCTTCTTGAGGAATTCTTGGTGGTCACAGACAAAGTATACAGTCAATACAACGTCTCTAAGACTAGCTGTACTAGTAGCCTGAGAAAAGTGAGTGTTAGTTACATTCCAGTTGGAATGTCTCTTGGCCAAGTTTTCAAACCAAACAGTGAATTTCCCTTCATCAGCAAAAGTCTCAGTGACTTTGGGATTGGCCATCTCGTAATCTGGGGCAATTTGGATCATATGATCATCATTAATGTCATTGATGGATAATTGGGTGTAGTTGGAGTTGCTCATTATGAGTGCAAAGGTTTTGAATACAGGGAAAAGTATAAGTGAAGGAAAAGATGTACCTGAAATAATAAAAACAATAATAATAACAAAAAATGCTGAACCAAAAAAAATCCAGTGAGTCTAGGAAACATAAAACTGCTTCCAGTTTTGAGATTTTAAACTTATTGGCTGTCCATGAGATACTGTAGTTGTCAAAGTTGACATTGGCAATCAATCGGAATTCACAAGCAACCAATAATGGTTGACTTTTAGGGTAAAAGATCTTGTTATTGCCAATTGGTTTTTTGTATATGTTTTAGATGTTTAAGATGGTGAATATACTTGTAGAAGATATTACTGGATAACTAGCATCTAAGACATATTAACGTAGCTATTCTTTTAGCCAGAAATCAAGTATCAATTTGTATAAATAGTCAAGAAATATATTTAATAAAAAATATCTTTATTCTTATTTAAAAACTATTCATAAATTTGATGATTCCCAGTGGTATTGATTCTGCGACTTAGTTACAAGTGCCAGAAAAGAAATACCAGATCGAGACTTGACATAGTGTTGGACATTATTTTAATGAATCCGAGAAATCGGGATAATTGACCGCAGCAGTTCTGTGTGTCAAAGATACCTCATAGATAACGAACTGCAGTAATGTCTTATAAAGATTAACCACAGTAACATCTTCTGAGCATCAACCACAGTAAAAGAACTTCTCTTGTAATTAAATAGAGTATAATAGTTTACTGTGGATAATGCGCAGTATTAGTTTAGAAAACTATATAAGACAATTCAATTCCTATCAATAAAAAGTACCTTTTATCCTCTCTTCGATTTTACATATACTCTCCGATCTCCAGTGGGTTTGACCTTTTGACTTTGCTATAGTAAAAGGAAGATCATCCCAGATCAGGAACGACAATAGTTAACCATCTTCATATTTTATGGATTTATCAAAATAATGCCCAACAATCAAAAAAGAAAAGAAGTTTACAAAACATATAAGCCGCTCCCGGGTGGGCTCGAACCACCAACCTCCTGATTAACAGTCAGACGCGCTGCCAATTGCGCCACGGAAGCTTAGTTGCGTTTAAGACATGTGTAATAACATCTAAGTTAAAAACAAAAACCATATTCTACCAAGTTCAGACATTCTGGTGAAAACTCCTTTTTAATTTTTCTTCAAAATTTTAATTTTAATTTTAATTTCTTTCTTTCATTTTCATAAAATCGCCTTTTTTCAAAAACCAATTTTCTGAAAATTAAAATCTTTTCCCCTTTATTTTTCTCGAAATTGTTTTCTCCTTTTTTTTTGTTTTATTCCTGTGCATTAAATGTGACACTTCCACTAGAAAAATAACAATAAATATACACGGAGAAATTCAGGCATACTATTGTGAATATTCTGCATTTTATAGTGGGGTTTTGTCTATTTCCACTGGTACCAAAGCTGATCTGGTTACATGTGCACAAACCTGCTATATACAGGTGTAAAGTTTGATAGCACTAGTAAAGTTGGGGTCAATAGTAATTTTATATCTTTGTATATAATAGAGTATCAAGAAAACTTTATTTCAAACTTTGTTTTTTGCTGTAATATAATGTTTCCATGTTAAAGATTAATAATCAGAGACTATGTTGCATGTGTATTATTGAACTATTCCTAGGTGAATAGTTAGAACCATGGACATTTTATTGCTTATAAGCCAATCATTAACACTCTTTATTATGAGGTCATAGATTATCTGCTCCCCCAATTACTTGATATTCAATTATTATTGGTTTGAATTATAGTTTATTTTTGTATTTATTAGAAAAAATAGAATGATTCTAGGTTGATAGTATTGGAATAATATTATATGTCTCAGGCTGTCTTCACTGGTATCCTTCATATGACTCAAATCAAGCAGTGCTTTATATATAATGTTTGTAAACCCTCATATTCAGTAGTTATCTTTGGCACAGATACTATTTAACATAATAGAAGAGAAGTTAGATGTGTATTTAAATATTTACATGTTGTGAGTGATATATTAATTTGAGGATACATACAATATAATAACTGAAGAAGATAAAAATAAAACTTTGAGAGTTTGAGACATGATGTCAAGTATAATTTCTTTAACAATGAAAATAATATAGAGAAGTTAGTTTGAGTGAATTGGGTGACAGAATATGTAATGAACGTACCCAAAGAAAGTCAATTTATTTGTAGACCTAGATAGTACTTGTCAAGAGTTGATATAACCTTTAGTAAAAAACATATATTAATATACAATATAAATAATACTATCATACATATTAAGAGAATAAAAGAAGAAGTCTTACCATGTCAATGATGGCGCCAAGAGATAGAGGTTCTTGATTAATTGCGTGTTTGGCAGATGAATATTCATCTGTAATAAAAATTATATTCTGTCAAATAAATATTAAAAGTAAATAAAAAATAAAATATTACCATGTTGATGGTCTTGTTTAATTGTAGGAAATATTTTTGGCAATATTGTCTATAAAAAAGAAGGAGAAAAGTCAGAATAATTTTATAGGATGATGACATGAAGTATAGTTACTAACCTGGACTAATCCGGATAGCCATTGTAAAGAGAATACATCAGAAGGAAAAAACACGCTAGTATCTATGACAACTGAAATAATAATTATTATTTAGTTACATTTGAAGAAAAGAATTGCTTTAAAAAAAAAAGAAGATATGTTACCAAAAAAGTTTGCGAATATAGTAAAACACTAAGAGAGTATATATGTATCTATGACAATAGAATGTGTTAATCTTATTGTTGTCTGTACAGAAGTATTTTTAAGAAGAATGTATCTTACCAGTAAAATTCACAGTTATAACAAAAATCAGAAAGAGAAAGAAAAGAAAAGAAAATGGTTGATAAGGAAAAATATGGAAAAATATGAAAAAATAAAAAAAATAAGTAAATAAAATACAAAAAAAATAAAATAGGTAATTAAAAAAAATGAAACTAAAAAAAAATATCCAAAAAGCATAATAGATATAATGGTGTAGTATCTAAAAGCAATCTTTGTATCAATTTACACAGTGTGTGTACAAGAAGTTACTTTAGATATATTCTTTTAACCAAGATCAATCAAGACTAGACATCCTTTTTTTTGGAAATATAAATGTTGTGAATGAGTATTGATTACTGCTGAATCTGAGAGTAAGACTGAAGGATAAAATAATATCCTCAGCTATTCCAGTCAAAGGGATCTCCCTTTATGATATTATCTAATACACAGATCATCATACACATAATTGATTATTTATTATTATCACCATGACATGGGATATATAAATACATATACATTATATATATGGCATCATTATATTTCATCTACATATTTCTTTTATTATACAAATACTTAATTGAGAGACTACAACTACAACTATTTAATATTATGAAACATTACCCGAGTATCTGGGTCGGAATACTAAAATATTACTAATAGCATAAATGCTCTTCTTTACCAAAACCCTTGGACTGCTCTGACTGGAGAAGTATCATATCAATTGGTCTTTCCGGATCTTTCCAGAAGAACAATACTCCTGGAAGATGACTCATCGTGATAAAGATTACTTAAGCACACACTGAATTACAAATTAGAAAAACATATAAATATCAGTAGATAGTTCCGTGTAGAAAGAGAATCGAATTTTATCATTCTTTACTTTTCTTTTGAAATAAACAACCTACACAAGTTCTCACGAATTCTTTTGTCTATATTATATTTTGCTTTATTTTCTTCCCACAACAATAAATATATGTTTGTGCTACAATCTTACTCACCCTTGCTCATGCACTCTTACAATTATTCTTACTTATACTCACACTTTCTCTCTCTATCTCCCCATTTTTTCTGTCTTTTATTTTGGTATGTTTGATAATAAATATAATTGTAGTGTATAATAGAAATTTATTCAAAGAATATAAAAGCATTAACAGTTAATAAATATTTGAACTTATATTTTTAAATTAATAGAATATGTCTAACTAAAATGAAAGCTATCCCACTTGACGTACTCCTGCTGAGAGAGAGATGACAAACTCTCTTGCCATCTTGCATCGTGACATGACCACTGTCATGAAAGATGTTGCTGATATCAAAGCAAAAACTTCGAACACTCCTGTGTCTGCTGTTTTGCAGAGTCAGCCGATGGCTTTAGTGCATGCTGTTGCTCCTGTGAGCATGGAAATGAATGTAGCTGGTTCTCCCACCATGGCTTCTGATGCAAAATCAGTCAACAAAACAAAAGCCTATGTATGTATCATACATATAGTAAATTATATCTTTAATAACTTACCAAGATTCAATAGAGACTTCTTCGGGAGCATTTGTGGGACCCTAAGTTCAAGTCAAAACATTTGGCTGAAATTCAAGCCAACAATGGCAAGCCAAGGTGGAACACGGCTGTCAACTTCAACCAGTCGCCAAACACTGAGTTGACAGAAAACCTTGTTGCCTACTTGGAAAGAAATTTCGTAGGAGCAGGACTGAGAAAAAGTGATGTTTGTGACTTTGTCTACATGAACTTCACTAGCAGAAAGCGTGCAGCTAATAAGTCTCAGGCTAAAAAGAAGTCAGACAATGCTTGCAACAGAAGGAGTAGCCGCGAAAAGGAGGTAAGTTATACTTTATTTATTTATTATTTGAATAATTCTTATCTAAGTCATTAATTTAAAGCAAAAAAAGAAAACTAATTTAATATTTTCAACAGCACTTGAAACGTCGCAAAACAGTGTACCAGTCTAACAAGACTGCTATTGATGACGAGATGAAAAGAGATTGCTCTGGTCTCATTATAGAAGAGGCTATGTCTGTTGGTGAGTCAGATGATGGCACTTCGCCTCATGTTTCTTATAGTGGGCTTCGTCTTCGCCGTCCAGGTTGGAGAAGTGATGAGGTACTTAGTTTTTTGAAAGTTGAAATATTTAATTTAGTTAATATATTATATTGTATTATACTGAATAAAATATTAATGTCTTTAATATAGTACAACCACTTCATCACACTTGTTGACAACAAAGTGGTAGCTGATTTAGGCTTAAATAGCCATCAATTGCTGTCACGTGCTTTTGGCAAAACTGTTGAAGGACCAGTCCCTGATGCAATTGCGTCAAAGTTTCTTCAGTAAGCTCTTAGAAACGGGCCCTAAATAAAGTTTATATTTTTTGTTCTTTTTTTCTTCATTCATAACGTCTTATACTTTAAATAACCAAAAAAATGCATAAAGAAGCATTACTTGTTCTTTGTTTTTTATTTAATTATTCTCATAAAAAATCATAGTGCATAATTATTCATAAAGGCTTCAGGCATACTATTTTTTTGGCATAGGAATGACCAGCATTCTTTCTTCGTTCATATCAGTTACATCTACAGCAGTTGCAACCTCTAAGTGTATGCGATGTACAGGCAAGATGCTGTGATAATTATCAGCAGAGAATTCTGGCAAGCAGATTGCAATACCTTTATCTCTGTGTTCATTGTCATTTGTTGAATTATACCATCGGATGTATGCAAAAACATGCTGGTCTTGATGTAATGTTGATGCTTGGTGGTTTGGATGAGGAGGCAGAGTAAATGAATGTATAAAAAGATACTGAATTTGTCCGGTATATAGGCTTGAAGTTCGACCATTGCTGCTATGGAAGAAAGCTTGAACGAGTGACCCGCGCTTACCAGAACTGTTGTTCCCAATATATGTTTGGCCAAGGAGATCAATTGATTTCAATTTTGTGATTTGGTTATTTACAAAATATTGTGACAATCTGGCATTGTGATAAGAAATGAGATTGGGCATGACATAGGCGATTTTATAATAATCTAACAATTGAGGATAATCAATATCACTCATTGTTGATTCTTTTAAGGACTGTAAAGGAAAGGTGGATGGGGGGAGTGGTTCATTGCCTTTGATAGGTGCTGCTCGACTTAAGGATGAGTCTACAAATTGTTGCAGTTGGAAAGGTTGTTGGTTGGTTGGAGCATAAGTGACATAGGTCGTTATAGGTGCGGTCGTAGAGATAAGTTTTTCAAAAAAGAGGAAGGAATGGAATGAGGCTTGGACATAATAACGTATTTCGTACGTAATCAGCTTTGTATGCGTCTGCAGTGAATTTTGTCATATAGGTTGTTTCAAACCTGTCTTTTCTGTTTGTCTTGTTATTCTTTAACAAACTATTGTATCTCTCAAAACCAAAGAGCCAATAGCTATACACGGGTCCAAAATCATAAATTGTGTCATGAAGATGAAGGTGCAGGTGCATGTTGCAGGTGAGGACTTTTGGTTCATATGTATCTTCACAAGATTGACAGAATTCTTGTAGATATCTGTGTGCTTGGTCTATTTCAATGAAACTGATTGACAGCTTTACAAGTATACGGCATGCTTTTACATGGTGCATCCAACCATTGAACATATTGGACAGAAGAACTGGTTTTAGAAGCACAGGAGAGTACACAAATACCCAAGACTTCCACTCATCTGCTTTCATGTGGGAAAAGCCCTTTCCTATCTTTGTTTTCAGCTTGGTATAGTTGCTGGGCAATATCATCATTGCTGCAACTGTCTGCATTGCAAGCAGATCATTGTTTTTCATTTTTTTGATTTTTGTCCATGTTTCAATCATTCTCTTTGGTGTTCCCAGAAAAAGATTATGCATGGGATCAATGATCGTTCCACGTACTAGATCAAAGTATCCAAGGCGATACAACTGCAACCATTGAACACCATATTTGACCTCCAGCTGCTGCCTTTCTGAGGGTGTACTCGCACTATTCCACTCCTCAGCATGCACACGGTTTGCTCTATTGCTTCAATGGCGCCACTGGTCACAATCAAATCCACGGAAATTGACAGAAGAAGTGCCTGGTAGACGAGAAAATTGATTGTCGCATTTGTAACAGGCACATGTGCTGTTGTGCATGGTGAACCTACTAGTCTTTCTGGCAGCAGGTATATCACATGCAACCATCAATAAGGCTGCACGAACTGTTGCACCATCTGTTTGCTGGTAGGTGGGTATCTGTATTCCAAGATAGAGCTGTATCATTTCGTCAACTAATGGCTTGAGATAATGATTGATCTCTTCTGATTTTGGCTCTTTTGATCTGGGCATGAGGCCAACAAGGATTGTATTTTCTGCTTTAAACCGCTCACTTCTAGGCAGGTTGTTAATCACCAGGTAGATAGCACCGCAGGAATAGCTAGTACCATTGAAAGGCTGGAACCAGTCGATATTTAATGTCAGCATCAATGAACAAGGATGCTCAACAGAAATTTCATTATCATTGTCCTTCAAATCAGTCCAGGCTTCACCATCGTAAACATCACACAATGTATCAGTGATCTTGAATTCTTGGTTCCAGTGCATGATCTTTTGCTCGAAATTGGGACAGAGGAAAAGAATTTTAAGAGCATGTGTGAGAGACTGATATACATAAGACTTCTTTGCGACCAAACCACCAGACAATGATTGGACCATTAATTTGCAATTACAGGCGGTATGTGCACCAAGCTTTACAAAATCACAATTCAAAGGAGCAGGTACACTTTCCTCATACACCTTGTGGCAATCCTGACACACGACAAATCTCTTAATCCCTTTTGTCATGGCTGAGAATCCTGTCATGCTTTGGAGACCAGAAAGACTCATGGGCAATTGGAAATCCTGCTCGTAAATCGACAAGAGCTTGTTGATGAACTCGATCAAGACAACAGCGCCCTTATTGACCACATAGCGGGAAGCAAACATTACCACAAAAGTAGCAATGAACCTGTGTACTGGATTTTCAGGCATATTTGGGGTGGCAAAAGGATCTATTGTAAAAAAAAACAAAAAAAATTAACACCCCCCCTTTTTTCAGATTTTTATTTTTTGGTTCTTTTCCTTGAATTTTTTTTTGGGTCTTTTTTTTATTAGTTAATTAACATGGACTGACCTTCAGTATCGAATTCTTCGACTTCAATCTCAACAATATTCTCTTCATTGTCTTCACTTTCTTCACTGCCATTGCTTTCTTCGTCATTGTCATTTTCATCACCATCACTGCTTTTGCCATTCAACTCATTGCTAAAAGCAACCTCATCGTCAGAAATTGGGGCTCCTTCCCAAACAGGCGAGTTGGTCTGACCGCCTATTGCTTCCATGGGTCCGGTTTGTTGGTTTGATGTAGCTACATATAGAATTCAATTTTTAGTTTACTTCTCTTTTTATCACAATTAACGTTTCTTACTTTCAAAATCAATATCCATGAGATTTCTTTGAACAGATACATCTATTGAAATAAAACATTATATAAAATAACCAAAATAAAAATGAAAATGAAAAACAAAACATACTTCTTTCACTTCTTTCCATGTCTTCATATCTTGCTCTTTTATTGTGACGCTGGAGGGTTTGTGTAGAAACAAAGCTGTAGCCTTGCTGATTATCACTGCATTTTGTGCAATAGCACTTCTTATTATAAAGTTCAGAAGTAGAGGACATGGTGTTTATTTTGTTATAAATGTTAAGATAAAAGGGAAACAAGTGTTACATTTACTTTATTTGTTCAAACTTTATAATAATAATAATAATAATAAAATAACTTGGATAGTTATTATATCTAAGCCAATAGAAAATTACAACATGAATTTATGAACATGTACACCAAAAAACATGCTGAGATGAAAAATTGCTCTAAATATCCACATGTAACTATGAACCTTCACACAAGGGTATTCAGGGTCATTTCTCCAATGTTGCCTGCCATATTGTCCGCGCCTTTAAGAACAAAAAATTCTTGACGACAACAGAGGCAGCAAGACAACTGTGCAGTGAGGGATTCACTCTACAGCCTCCAGCAATAAGAACATTGTTAAAGGCATCTGGCTTCACCTGTGAACAGGAGCAACCTCTGAAGGTGAAATCAAACCCCGCTATTCATAAGAAGCACGTGGCATTTGCCAGAAACTACATCAATTATACAGTAGAAGACTGAAAGTTGATAATCTTCTCAGATGAGTCCAAGGTAAATCGCTTTGGATCTGATGGAAAGAGGTGGAAGTGGAGACTTAAGAAGACAGTCACCAAAAAAACTAAGAATGGTTTTCCACCTGTCCGTGCTGGAGGACACATCATGGTATAGAGATGTTTTTCATTCAAAGGGCATGGGAAGATAGTGAAGATCGTAGAGAACATGGACAGGCCAAAATATGTGGCTGTTCTTCAGCAGGGCCTTCTGGAAACATTGGAGGAGCAAAATCTGAGCAAGTCAGAAATCGAGTTTTTGCACAATAATACAAAATCCCACACAGCAGCCAATACAAAGAAGTAGTTGAAGAGAGAGGGGATTGAGATCATTAACTTTCCATCATATTTGCCTGACCTCAATCCCTTTGAAAACCTTTGGGCGTACAGTAAGAACAAGCTGTATAAGCATAAGAAGGCTGACAAGTCTATGAGAGAGCTGTGGGCCTGCTTCCAAAAAGAGTAGGATAGTATTCTGGAGAAGGTCTGCCAGAATCTTGTGACATCAATGCAAAGCAGAATGCATTGATGCATTTTGAAGAAAGGGTACCTTATAAATAAAAAATAAAAAAATTATCCCCTACTGAAGAAAATTGGACTCTCAATTCTTCAGAATAACTTGATATAACTTTTTATCAACAACATATTTATAGCTAAAATTATAGTATATTGTACTTTTTTAACAGACGTCTTAGTGTGTTCAAGAAGTATCTTAAAATAATAAGAATTGCAGAAGATACATGGAAAAGAATGAATTTTTTCTTAGCAGAGTCTGGCTTTCTAAGCACACTATAATATTAATCATATTTCAATTATATTTTTCAAAGGTACGGATATGTTATAAAGTTCTTCTCTCATTCTGTCTTTGAAGAGACTAGACTATTTGCTGTAGTTGATTGCTTGCGAGGCATATGTATATATGACGAATTGTTCTTCTCTGTTTGGGAAAGCTAAACAATTGGTGAGATGAAGGTGGTTGAGATTAAGTCCATCAAGGCAATGGCTGGTCTAGTCCATGATATTAATGATATGACTATTCGACATGTAGTGTGGAATTCTTCATGTCACTACCAGTAGTTTTTTTCTTGCCCTTTCCTTTCATTTATTTTACTTTCAAAGTATAAATATAACTATTCTAATTTTTAAATATAACTTGATATCAATATCAATACATCTCTTGATGATTTTAAATAAAGACATAGTCTAGTATAAAAAACTTATACATATCTATATTTAAAGTATAAGTAATCTATAGGCTGTGTTTGTTGTTTTATTTAACTTTTTGAATTGATATGCAGTCCAACATACAATCTTCATCTAAAATGGAATTCAGGATTAAAAATCAAAAAATATATTTGAATTAAATCTCAAAAAACAAAAAACAGCTCAAAGTGTACTATATTTGGTATGGTAGTAGAAGTTTAAACAAAGTTACCGTTTTTTTGACATTCTATATGGAGTTTACGGAGTTAGAAAGCCCAAGTAAAAGGTGAGATCATAACAATTTTTATATGCGGAGTTTGTTACAGCTTTTACTGCTTAAAGATGTAATAATTTTATCAGTAAAAGTGTAAAGGATTTGTCACGTGATTCTGTTTTTTCTTTAAACCTATTTTATTTCTTATGTATCAAAATAAATGGTCAAACCAGAAAATATAAACCAGTGATCTTGGAATATAGAACGCCTGTATAGTCCTAGACTTTAAGTAAATGACTGCTGTTTTATTGAAAGTTGCCATTTTTTGGAATTTATAACAACTTTTTTTCTACAGTATCCCTTACTTAGACCGAATTACTAAAGTCTCAGAAATCAACCAATAGGAAATCTTTATAATAAAAATATTTCTAATTTTGTCCTTTCCTAATTCTGTTAGTGAACCAATAAAGACTATGTAGTTTCTTTGAGTAACGCCAAAAAACCACAATATAAAAGTAATGAAACTTTTGTTTCTGTTGTATTTGACAGTCATATAGATTTTTATAAAACAAGTCCTATCAAAAACACAGCATTAATTTCAGGAGCCAATGATAAATACAGATCTGAGAGTAAAGAAGCCTTATAAAAAGGGTATAACTGTCATAGTTAGAAGACCATCTTAACCAATATCAATTTTATCTTTTTCTCTTTCAATAAAATCACTATACAAAGTCTCACTTTATTTCTTCGTCTCTTCTCTAAAATTAAACCCAAATATAACATTTTTTAAAGTGAATTCTTAAAAAAAAAGAAACAGAACAAAACAAAACAAAACAATACAATACAATACACTACAATACACTACACTGTACTACATCACAACACACTGTGCTATACTACATTATTCTATACTTTACCACTCTATTCTATTCTATACTACACTACTCTATTACACTCCATTCTTCTCAATACAATATACAAGCAACCACTCTCTATGACCAAAAAAACAATCAACCTGGTAGAACTCAATGATCCTCTGGGCAACATCAACAAGGCCACTGGAAACAAACTCAGATCAGAAGACACAGTCATAGAAGACCTGAACGAGGAGGATGCAGAGTATATCAGGCAGAAGGAAACAGCTGCCAATCAGCTAGACCAGCTAATGTCAAAAACGGAAATAAAAATCTTCCAACAAGTAGCTCTTCTGCACAAACAATTTGCAAATAATTGCAAGGCAGAAACGGTCAACAACACCCAGAAGACTATCAGCCAAATGAGCCAGCTCATAGAAAGACTCTCCCACTACTGTACCCGCAAGACCTTCCAAGGAAAGCACAAGAACCATGAAGGAGTGCACATCTCCTTCCGAGACATACCCAAGTTCCAGGTCCAAGGACATAGGGTAAGACACCCCAAGGAGCCCATATTCGAGTCCATCTCACACTACCTGTCAGCAATTCAGAAGGTACTATCAGCAGGAAGAACACCCATCAATCAAGCCTGGAAAACTTGGTTGCTGGTAGCGTTTGACCATGACCACAACACGTGGTATAAACAACACCTTCAAGGACAGGACCTGAACTGGGAGCAAGTAAAGTAAGTAATTTGAAACAAATTCGATTCGTTTGACTGCCAACTGAAGATGGGCTCACTCGTGTTCATCATGGTGATGGAACACGATGAGTCTGTCATGGGTTACAGCACGCGCTTTCAGAAGGCCTGCTGCAAAGGAAATGTCCAAGACAGCAACCATTTGGCAATGTGATTCCTGACTAGTCTCACCCCAGAACTTGTAGCCAATGTCAAGCTAGCCTGGTTTGCCTGCCACAATGACATGTCCCAATCAGTGGAACAATTCTTGTCTTTGGCCAACATCATGGCCATAGGTAACAAATGCTCAAGCAATGAAAGATTTGCATCGAGAAAAGTTTACAACCCCTATAAAAACATCACAAATTCAAACGACAATACAGAAAACAAATTCTTTTGCACCCATCATAAATATAACAACAGCCATAACACAAAAGACTGTAAAATGCTAACTAAAAACAAAGCTAGTCAACAAAACTGCCGCCACTGTGCCAAGCAGTAAAGTTACCAACGCAAATACCAAGAATACTTCAAATCAAAAGAATATCTCCAAAAACAAAATAACATCTCTATCAAAGCCATCAAGCAAAAGCACACAGATCCCATGGAGCACATAACCAGCACACTGGAAAGTGCATTCTTTGGTAAGAACATCGATAAGAATAATCTGGATAAAAAGAATCCATTCTCACTACAAACACCTATCATTCTACAGAATGAACATAAAGTAATTAGGCTCCTGGACACGAGGGCAGAGAGGTTCTGTCTGGACATTCATTTCTACAACAATTCAATAAAATTGCCAATTGTAAAAGTAGAAGGATATTTAGTGTTTGCGGGAAAGAATCAAACTTCTAAGCGTTTAGGACGAACTGTACTGTTAGAAGTGGCTTATGCCAATGGTCATAACTTCGCACATTCTTTCGAATTAATAGAAACAAATGAAAGTGATAATGACCTTATACTTGGACAAGATATAATGCCTAAACTAGGAATAACTTTAGCAGGTGTGGCCATAGATTGGAACACTAAAAGCTTAGATGAAAATAAATAAGATATAGAGGATGAAATAGAACCAAATAATTCACCATATGGTACATAAAAACAACAAGAAGCACTTAGAAAAGCAAATGCATCTTATATAGCAGAACATGAGGCTATCCCTAAGACTTCTTTTTGTATGGTACCAGATTCTATATTAGAACTGAAAACTGCTGAAGGTTCCCAAACTTATCAATGACAGTATCCTTTGCCATATGCACTTAGACCTGTCATTGATGAAGCCGTAAACAACTGGCTGGACGAAGGCACTATCATAAGAGCACCAATAAATACAGTCTGGAACAATCCAATGACCCTGGCGGATAAAAAAGATGCACACGGCAACAAAACAGGAAAAATACCCTGTCTGAATCCACGTCACATAAACAAGCTCTTGCCTGACAACAAATTCCCTCTGCCCCTGATAAGGGATATCTTTGACACCATAACCAGTGCAACAATATTCTCAACACTAGACTTGAAAAGTGCATTTCACCGTTTCATGATTTCAGAACGAGATCAACATAAGACAACATTCACTCATAATAATATGCAATACATATTCTAAGGGTGCCCTTTCAGACTTAAGCCACTCTTGTCTAAGTTTCAAAGAGTTATGTCACTCATCTTCAAGGATATGCCATTTATCCAAACATTTGTAGACGATATCGTAGTCTTCTCCCAAACCTTAGAAGAACACACAAAACATGTATGCCAAGCTATACAAACACTAACCAAAGTGAACCTCATCTTAAATCCACAAAAATGTCATTTTGCACAAAAATCTGTATATCTGCTAGGATTCTCTATTGATGAAAACGGGAGTAAAATTGACAAAAAAAAATTACGACCATTATGACATGTCCTACACCTAAAATAGGTCGCGACATACAAAGCTTTCTAGGTGTAATAAACTACTTCAGAGACTACATACCTATTGTAGCTCACACAACAGCATCACTAGATGCTTTACAATCAGCAAATAACATAGAACACATATGGAATGATAAACATCAACGCTGCTTCGAACAATTAAAAGCTATCATTCAAAGTAATCCTGTACTTCAACATCTGGACTTAACTCAACCATTCCTGGTAGTGACTGACGCCTCCAACCTTGGAATCGGCACCGTGCTATATCAAATAATCAATGAACACAAACATTATATTGGGTTTATGGCTAGGTCTTTGTTCAAATCTGAACGCAATTACTCCACTACAAAAAGAGACTACTTGCCGTAGTCTTTGCATTGAAGAAGTTTCACAAGTTCTTGTGGGGCAACCATTACACCTTGTACACGGATCATAAAGTCTTGACATACATACACACACAGAAAATTGCTAACCCTATGATGATACAATGGCTCGATACCATCTTGGATTACAGCTTCGATGTACTTCACATACCAGGTGTATTAAACAAATTGCCTGATTCACTTTCACGTCTTTTCTCCATAGAAAACACGCTGGAGGGGGGTAATGCAGCAAATAAGCCATCAAAAGAGCACAAAGAGCTCATACAAAACCCCAAGTTCAAACACATAGCATATGAAACAAAAAATAAAAACGAAAAAATATTCAAAGTACAGATACAAAAAGTATCGTTAGACTATATGATACCACCTGAAGAAGAAAGAAAAAAGATCATACAAGATGCACATCTCTTCAGACATTTTGGTGCAGAATATATAGTCGAACTCACCCATAAAAATGGGATGCATTGGACCAACATAATAAATGATGGACTAGAGTGTGTAAAAGAATGTACTGCATGCCAAAAGTAGAATATAATGAGAAAAGAGTATAATCCACTCAGACCTATACATGCATACATACCAGGAGACCATTGGGCTATTGACTTAGCAGGACCATTAATGCCTACTGATAACAGTAATGTTATTATATTTTTAGAAAAGAAAGAAAAACAAAGTGCAGATAAGAAGTACAGTGAGACTTTGTTTATTGATGAAAAGAGAGATGATCTTCTATTGCTATTTGCTATGTGAGTTTATATAGACATTGCATGTGTATTTAGGATAATGATATGAGTATATCATGTGATGTCTGTTTTCTTATATCATAGATAATATATTGTTAAGTTATTACCCACGCTCTTGTTTGAGTGATTAGTGATGTTGGCTAAGGTGTGTGACCTTGTTATCAATATATTCTTTATTTAATGATAGTGTAAGAAATAATGTATAATTGATACTGGTCGCTTATTCAATATGTCTTTGTCTTATTGTCTGTGCGCTCTATTTGAATCTATGATTATGTTGGATACAACAAATGTGCATCTCTTCGTCATGGTCAACGTCTGCACTCGATTCTGCCTACTAAGAGCTATCCCAAACAAACAATTGGATACCATCATAAAAACTCTGGTACAAATATTCGGAGACTTTGGTTTTCCCAGAATCATTCAATATGACAATGGTACAGAATTCAAGAATGAGTTAATGGCGAAGCTCACAGAAAACTCAGGAATAGATCATAGGCTAGTAACGCCATATCATTCTAGAGCAAACGACGTAGCAGAAAGATGGGTACAAACATCTATCCAAGTCATCAGAAAAGTAGTCAAAGGAACTGGAAAAGATTGGGATCATTATCTACCAGCATCACAATTTGCGATCAACAACAAAATATCAAAAAGGCTAAACACAGCACCTTTCTCACTCATGTTCACAAGAAATATAAACGCCTTCAAGGATTACCGCAAGCCTGGAACAAGACCAGCAAGTCCAATGACACATGATGAATTGTTACAACGAATCGACCACATGGCGGAAGTAGTATTCCCCGCAATAAAAGAATGAGCAGAACTCATCACAAAAACGCAAAAAGAAAAGTTTGACAAAACACACACAATGGCAAAAATAAATAACGGCAGTTACATGATGATAAGACTACCAACAAGAAGTAGCAAGCTAGCACCCGCCTACCAAGGTCCATACACAGTCATAAGACAAACCCAAGGAGGATCTTATGTACTTCAGGACGAAACCAGGGCTTTAATGCCTAGAGACTATCCACCATCAGATCTGAAACTCATATCAGTTGATGGAACCGCACTCGCTGATGAACTTGTCAAAGTACAAGCTATCATCAATTACAGAGGCAAAATAGGAAGACGAGAATACCTTGTATGATGGAAAGGACAAGGCCCAGAAGAAGACGAATGGCTCATGCCAGATAAATTCACAGGCTTAAAAACAATCCAAGATTACTGGACACGACGAGAAAAACAAGAACTATCAACAACAGACAAAATTGTACTGATGGCTCCCAAAAGAGGACGACCACCTAAAAAGGTATCCAATAACGAAGCAGCCAACGGCGCTCCCAAACGCAGAGGCCGACCACCTAAACAACCCAAATGGGTAGGTTGTCCACCAAAAAATACACAGCCAATCACTCCAGTCATGCAAAAGCGTAAGGCACCCAGCAGACCTGCAAATACAATGCAGCGTAACAAACGTACTTGCATCTAAATACTATTGTCTGACTATCGTCAATCTGGAGGGGGGTAATGTTATATTTGACAGTCATATAAATTTTCGTAAATCTTAGGGGACAGGGGGTTTTTGGATGATGGGGACAGGGTGTTACACAGGCTTATAGTGAGTAGTCCGGCAGATAATTAGAGGCATGACTACTTTTAACTTGTCCGGCAGTCATCCATCGCTTCTGTGTGTAACATCCTGTTCCCCAAAAAACAGTCACCCCCTGTCCCCATCCAGTATAATTACTTGTCTTTATTCACTAAGAAAAATCATGCAAAAGTGGAAGAACATTTGTCTGTAACTTTTCATTTTCATTTTTATTTATTTTTTAAAAATTCATAACTAGTTCAAAAAAATAGATAGAAATATGAGAGTAAAATGGTTGGTTTTGTTAATTTTTTCGGCATAAATTGAGTATTTGTTTGTTTTGTAATATTTTTTGAATCACGTTTAAAGAGTGAATTACAAAAGTTCTGTACATTTCATTTGTGAAAGATTGAACAAAAAAACAATAATTTGAAAATATTAGTAAAAATCACTTACAAATGCTTTATATCAATAGAAGATAGTAAAAAAACGTTTCAGTAAAAGTTTTAGATCATACTATTATATAGAAAATGTATTTATTAGTAAAAACAATCTATTTCTAATAGTTAAAAACGTGAAAAAAAGTGTATATTTTGCTTGTTTATTCAACCAAAACATAATCAATTAACTTCAAATTTTGGACATAAAGATGTACATATTCTTTCAGAAACACGGCAAAATATCCAAGCTTTAGCATTTGAATTAAGACAGAAATCTATCAAAAGCTATGTGTCGTTTTTGTTTTACATCTTTTACGGTAAAATCCACGTCTGTGATTGGATAAAGATCTTAATCAGATTGCTTATAAATGCACAGACTTTGTACTCCAAAAAATAAAGGCCAATTATATGGTCTTCCAATTAGTTGGATGCCAATAATATTCGTATCTGAGTTTTACATGTAACATTAAAATTAAAGACAGACTGGGTGCAATTGTGTTTGTTAAAAAATTAAAGAAAAAAATAAGAGTAAAGTATATTAAAAGATAGAAAGATAGATAAGTTATATATGTGTGAGGTCAATAATATCAGAAGAATTTACAGGGGAATTTGTAAGAGAGTTAGTGATAGTAGTGGAAGGCAAAAAATAAGATTTGTTCTTTGGGAACTGACCCCAATGATTCCAACTTGTAGAAAAACAGTCAGTGATACTCCCTCTACGGATAGCATCAAAATACAGCGCATTTACCTCAGGCCAGAACCGATGTACATGAGGCTTAACTTTGATTGTTGTCCAGTGGCACCCATGTACATGGTGCAAGACCATCGGCAATGGCTTTCTTTTGAAAAGCTTCCGATCATGGAGGGGAAGGAAAGTTATGGGCAAGACGCTCCGATCGTCTGAGTACACACAAACAGGCTCGTTATAGGTGTCAGCTATTATTTGAGCACAGTCTGGCGCAGAGAACCACATGGAGGAAGGACAGTAAGGGATGTTTTTACCAATGGCTGGGTCAATGTCAGAGCCAAATGCAATGACCTTTGTTACCTCCGCAATATCCATTCCAAAGTTTTGCTCATAGAGCTCACTGTGGGTAGTAATCGTGGCTAACATTTTCTTCTTTACCAAAGGGAACTGATCCTCTCCACCCTCTTTCAGGCGTGCAAATACACGGAAACCGCACCAACCATCGGACTTGGGGTTAAACGTCAACGAAATGGCGGTTTGGTCGATTAGATCTGGCAGAGCAAAGTCGTGCACATTTTTCTTCTGTTTTTTTTGGACTGGGAATATCGTACCAGTAGTCATCTGGGAGGTGGTTAGGTCTTTTAATTCCAGAGGAATACTTTTCAGCTGAGAAGAAACAAAAAACAATGTAAGATTTAGCATTTACTTTCAGTAAAATATTATATCAATTACCTTCTTCGAGAGTCTCTTGCTTTTCTGCGAATTGGGTTTCTTTTTTGATATTTTGAATGGCTGGAAATAGTAAACATTAGATATTATATTGTAACTTTGTAAAAGTCAATAATACATACTTTTTTTAAGAGGTTTCTCCTCTAAATGTTCCTTTATTACATCTATAATTCCTTCTTTTAAGATTTTTCTAATTTCACTCTAGATAAACAAGACAGAATATGTATTAGATTGTGTTATTGTGTGTATGTTATCTCATTACCTTAATTTGTTTTGGACAAGGAGATGCCTGTGCTTGTGACGGACAAAATCCTTTGGGAGAGCAGTTTTTCTTTTGACGTGCTTAGGTCTTCCAGAAGCTTTGTCCTCACTTGACAAAGGAAAGGCAACCTCTGGGTGATCCTTTAAATTATTGGCATTATTTATAAGATCGTTCACCTTTGCCATCAGGTTACAGATTTGTTGTTCTCCTTCACATCGTCTAAACAACTGCTCAAGTTGTGCAATTGATTTCATCCACGGAACTTGTTTCTCAATTGCCACAGTACTTATACTTTCCAATTTTTCTACTTCCTTATTATGGAATGGGAGGGCAGAAGAGAGAACCCATCTTTCAGGAATGTCTGCAAGTGTGAGGGCCCGATTTCGTGGCAGAGTATGGCGGCAAGGGAGACCAAACATAGTCTTTACTCTGCAGTAACAAGCTTCACTAATGATAATCTCTTCAAGAAGTTCAGCGCGAATCGTGAACAATGCCATTCTGGAAACCGAGTGGACCAATCCATGAAGGCGCTCATCAGTAAGGATTCTTGCATTGGTCACCAACTCCTCGTCCAGTCTACGATCTTGGTAGTCACCCTCAAATTGCAAGAGATATGAGCATATTTGCTCAAACGAGGAGTTCAAAGACTGGAGAGCCGAGATACTCCTTTTCAGGGCATGATGGCCACTCTCAACACACTGTGTTATCACACAGTCAAAGTGCTTTAGCTTATTGGTGAGGTAGCCAGCCCACTTCTCTTTGCAGCTCATCCACTCCTTCTCAAAGTACTTCTCAAAACTTTTCACTGCACCGTTTTTACCATCTTCAGACAGTCCTTCAGTCTTGAGATCTTCACAAGAAGCCAACGATCTGAAAAGTTCTCTTTTCTGCATAAACTTGCCAGCATCGTCTCCAAATATCATGCTGTTTATCAAGTTGGTGCACGTATTCCTGTCTTCGCCTGCCTTCATAGTCTTCTTTGCTATCTTGGCAATGTTATTTATCATGTACCAACCACAGAGAAGCTTTTTGTTCACGGGGAACTCGGAATCAAGGGCATTCATCAATGCCTTGCACTTGTCTGTAACAAAGATAGGGCTGTCCTCGATTCCCTCCAACACAATTGATTTCAGCGATCTTGCGAACCAAGCATAGCTTGTCTCTGTCTCATCAGAAACCTACGCAAATGCAACAGGAAAGCTCTTCAATCTTTCTTCACCAAGGTTGCTGACACCCTCTACACATACTAAAGGCATCTTCGCGCAGTTTGTCTTGTAAGTGGCATCCACAATAAGAACCTCAGGAAAACGACGGGCTCTTTTTATCATCGTCTCATTTGTAAAGAAAATGTGCGTGAGGCTTTTTCTCTCATTGAATTGATAAAGGACGGAAAATCCCTTTGCTTCCATAGTTCGTATGAGCCCAGTAGCACCATGAATTGATGATTAACCACCACGAGAAGAGTTATACTTCAGGTTGTTGATATCGCTAATTCTCAGCTTTCTCATTCCCGTGACCTTATCTCTTGTAGCTTTCTGAATATCGCGAGTCTTGGCATGGTTTTCTAGCATTGTCTTTGCGATAATTGCATCTTCCGAAGTCAGGAGAGACATTCTTCCCTGGTGAGAAGACGCCAAGTTGTTTGGGGTGATGGGGTGGTTATGACAATGTTCATTGTCACCGCGGACAGGCAAGGGAAGGTATCTCTGACTCTTATTTTTAAAAGAAAATATCAATAGGAAGGGGCATCCAGTGAGGGAAGAGTTAGGGGCCTTCTTTCTTTTATCCTCGCTGATGTTACGCTTATCACGATAGGCACCAGCCTTTGAACAAGCAAGGTGAAGTGTTAGAAACTTTCCATCCTTAATTTTGATGGTAAAGTTGTTAGAAAGAGCGTACTCGTTTACGGCCTCCAAAACGCTTTGTTTGTTGGGATAACCATTCTCTGGGAATGAGAGGGTTGTTTTAACAGAATATATCTTGTCAATGGGGGTACCGAAGTTGGTGTTCGTATTTAATAAAAGAGCACTGTAGTTATATAAGTATTTTTATTGATTCATGTACGCAATGTATGCAATGTATGCAATGTACACAACGTAAAAAAGACATCATATCTCGTTATTTGGAAATATTATTTTTTATTCTTACAACTAAATGTTAATGACTTTAAAAAAGGGGGTGTTTTTATTTTTCCTGGGAAATTGGAATGATCTAAAGATGGGGACAGGGGTATGCTTATAACTATGGAGCAAGGTGTGCTTATAAAGGATGGGGACGGGGGGTTCTTCAAGACAGGTTATAGCCGGGCCTCAGACCAGAAGTCACCTTAAATTGTGCGGTGCAGTTACCCCCCGTCCCCATAGCCAAAAACTCCCCGTCCCCTAAGATCGCTGATAAATTTTTATAAAACAAGTCCTATCAAAAACACAGCATTAATCTCAGGAGCCAATGATAAATACGGACCTGAGAGTAAAGAAGCCTTATAAAAAGGGCGTAACTGTCATAGTTAGAATACCATCTTAACCGATACCAACTTTATCTTTTTCTCTTTCAATAAAACCACTATACAAAGTCTCACTTTATTTCTTCGTCTCTTCTCTAAAATTAAACCCAAATATAACAGTTTCAATCCACAATACGTTCCTAGCTGATAACAATAAATCTAAGGTATCAATACATTAACCTACTGAAGATGTTCTTGGTTAAGCTTATATTTTGATATAAGTTTTTATCAACAGAATTCAGTATGAACAATCAAAACAACAGCTCTTCTTCTACAAACAATGAATACATTCAGCAAATGATTGACATCAGCACTGCTATGCACCGCAGCAACTAAGTAATTATGGCGAAAAGTATGGGAGCTCGACCATTAACACCCTCAAGGTCTATACCGCTAAGCAGGAGGAATGGAAAGTAAGTATCAAACGTTCGTTGTACATTATTAGAAGATATTTGTTTAAATGATCGAGACTAACAGACTATAAACTAGAACTGGTTCATAGAGAAAAAAATTCAGGATGGATACACTGTATCGGACGAAAAACTCAGTTTCTTCTTGATGGAGTATGTGTCCAATCGCGGCAACAAATGTCGCAAGAATGATGATGATACATCTGTTCCTTTAGGACTTGAGTCAGTCAAAGGTTACGTGAAGGCTATAGCCGACATTTGCAATACACAAAAGGCACTCGGATGGAACAATAATGGCTTAGCAAGAGGGCCATTAGTCAAAGCTTTTATGGATACATTGGAGAAAGAGAAAGTAAAACATAAAAGAACAAACTTTGAAGATTGAGACAAAAACACCTTGAAAGATGGATATTCTAAAGAAGAATTAAAGAAAGTGAGCAGCTTTTTTTTCACCAACAAAAGCAATTCTCGTGGTTTGAAAAACATACTTTGCTTTCTTATAAGCCATGCGATGTTATGCCGTAGTCAAACTGCTCTTGGTATGGAGTTTGCTGATCTCTTTTCTCTGGAAGTGTAAAATCAAGGACTAACCCAGTGTATTGCTTTGGTGGCTACTATATCGCATGGAAAAACAAATCAGCATGGCAAGATTGAGTACGGTTCGCCATTGAGACATCATGCTGTTGAAGTTTGCTCCGTTGGTGCACTAGCCATAGATTTATTCTCTCGCTTTCATTTCGAAAACGAAGAATTCCCGAACTTTGAGAAGAGAGAGAACTGGTACAAGACCGTAGTATTCAAAGGCGATGATCCATTCAAGACAATTCGGTACAAAGCACAGCATTCCACATATGTTGAAGTCTTCAAGAAATTAGGCATTCATACTTCAAAGGTAACTCATGCCAACAGAAAAAGTGCCTTGAATATGATTGCCCAAGAAAACATTTCTGGCGACCAGCAAAGAATGGTCGGGCGTTGAGGTACTGACAGAATGGTTGGTTGCTATGTATCAAGTCTTCCGGTAGAAGCAATGAAGAGACTTGCAGGGTTCAATGCCCAGCAGAATTCAAACTATTTTTTACCCCGGGCAGTAGTAAAAACTTCTGCAGCTCTCCAACAATTGGTTTTCAAGGATATTGAGATGTGGAAAGAGCTCTTTAACAGCAATACAGAAATACAAGAGGACATTGCTGGGCCCAACTTTCTTAACCTGCTGGCAAACCTACGCACAGTGTTTCTCCAGGTAATTTGTTAAAACAAAAATATAAAGCCCAAAAACTCATTCACATTTTTATTCTTATTCCCAGGATTCTGTTGTTTTGAAGGATGTACCCACGGTATTATCTTTGGAATTGTGAGATTTTCGATACGGATTTGTACAAAGATTTTGAAGTAGAGGTGCTTGGATCGATTGAGCAAGAAGAAGAAGCATTTTTGTCAAACCGTAGAATGCAAATGCAAATGCCCGAGCTGGTCTCAACTATACAAGCAGGATTTGAGGCTATGACCGCTGCTATGATGTCCTCCAGAGCTGCAAATGCACCAGATATCCGTAAACTCCAAGACAAGATGTCCGAATTTCTTGCAATGGGTAGCAACCTTTTCTCCTCCAACTCAACTACCGCAACCACCGCAGCCACCTCTTCAGCTCTCCTTTCTACAATAACAACAGCAGCACACATCCAGCTAGGTTCAACTGATCAACAATTCTATAAGATGAATAGAACGTTGGTAAGGGTAACAGACGTATGGCGAGAGTACTCTGTTGGAATCGGAGGAAACCTATCGGTAAGATCGATGGAGCAAATGTACGGGACTGTTTGGAGGAAAGAGAAAAAGGATTGCCACTTCTTTAGCAGAAGAAAGGAGCTCTACATGGCAATTCAAAGAAAGGCTGAAGAAGAGAGAACGTGTTGTGAGGAAGCTGCAAGAAGGCTAGAAGAGTGGAGAGGTCAACTAAAGACGTCTTTAGATAAATTTAGAATACATTTAAAATAAACAAAAAAATCTAATCTTTACATTAAAGAAAAAATTCATATAAGCACTTCTATTTTATACCGTATTTTCTAAAGCTATTTAATGGCCTATGTATTTCAATAAAGTCAATCTATTGCACTGCTCTCAACACTCTGATTTTCTATGCAAAAAGATAAAAACCTATCAAAAATGGTATAAAAATCGCTCTCAAAAATACACAAAACTCAATTTTTTTCCAATTTAAGTATTTCTCCCCCATTCTTAATCCCGCAAAAATCATGAAGTCTGAAACCCAGATAGGCTGTAAACTTCCAGAAATACCCACTCATGCTATTTCTTTAAAAAAGAGTGACTGCCAGTTTTTTGTGGGAACTAAAGGCACATACTGTATCTAGATTTAAAGTAAAAACTGTATTTTCGCTCTATATTTTGTGAAAATATTCAATGCGTGTGTGTGTGCATATTTGTTTTCGAGACGCGAATTGCTATAATTATTATTATTTCTTGGTTTGAACTTATTTCATTTCACATTGCACATGTCTATCTTCGTAACCGTTGGTTCTACCGGTTTCGATGACTTGGTAGAAGCTGCAACTTCAGCCTCATTTCTTTCATTTCTTGAAATGCGAGGATATCGTAATCTTGTAATACAATATGGATCTTCAGAGACAATATATTCTCGGACCACATTCCCCACTATAAGCAATATTACTGTTACAGGATATTCATACAAATCATCTATTGAAGAGGACATGAAACAGGCTGATATTATTGTCAGTCATGCCGGTAAGTTCAGTTTTTTCTTGTTTCCTTTTTTTTTGCTTAAAAAATGGCTGCTGTAATGAATTATGTCCACCCAAAACAAATTACAAAGGCTCTGGAACTCTCCTACAGGCACTTCGGTTAGATAACAAAAAGGTTGTTGTGGTTGTCAATACTTCATTGATGGACAACCACCAGCGTGAAATAGCAGATGTTATGGAGAGTAAGAACTACGTCGTAGCCACAAATCCAAGGTAAGGATAAAATTAGGAGTACGATTATTATTAGAAATAAAAAGAAATAAGGAATCTGTGATATAGTTTTTTTTTGGTGTCTAACACTAAAGCAAACTACAGTAACCTCTCAGACGCTGTTGAAACCATCCAGAAAAGATCAATTGATAAGTTTCCACACGCAAATATAAATCATTTTGGTGATCTTTTGGATGAATTTATGGGATTCCTGTAAAACATGATTGACTGATCTGTCAATCGAAAATCCTACGTAGTAGTAAAGCAACATTGTGCCATTTTCTTTTGGACAATATTTACTCTTGTAAATACTACTACCACCACTTTTAATGCTAATAGCAACAATGTCTGCTTTACTCCCTACCATGATAGTAACTTGTAATATATGCTTTATTAAGCATGTCTAGTTGTAAAAAATAATCCAAGAGAATCTCGTTCCTATTTTTTTCTGTTTATTATTTTGTCGATAAATACAGTGAACCCGTTCTATGAATAATGTTTTGTGGATGGTGTTTTTCTTTCTTTCTTTCTCTTTGTCTTAAACAATGGGTTCTGGTGCTTTGTATGCGTAGTCCCATCCGTGGGGTGATGGTGTTTCTGAAGGAATCTTTGCTTGCTTAGGGTAGGTTGTGTGTCGGCTTTTGACAAGGGCGCCCTTGAACAGACGATCGCTTGTTTTTTCAAGTTCGGTCATGGCCAAGGACATTGCCCGGAATTGACGTTCAAGTGTTCGTTGTCTCTGTTCTCTCTCTCGCATTTTGTGGAGTTTCCATGCTCTTTCAATAGTCTCGTGCTTCTCCAATGCCTCACCTTCCAATTCGATTATGCTTGCGCGAGCTGGAGACTCAAAGAGAACACGGCGAATAACCTCAAGGCGTTGGTCTCCGTGAGAGGTAGATGAATCGGAATTGCTGATAAATCGTACTTGGGTTGTCGAAGGAGTTACACGTCGGAGCACGTTAGACTGAACACGGAGAGCTGACAACATGATTTCTATGTGATGCAGAGACTTCTTGAAGAAGAATAAGAAGAATAAAAAAAACCAAAAAATCTTTTGGCACAGGAAAAAAAAGGTGCCAATAGGCACACTTTACCCCCGGTCCTGAGTATAAGCCACTTATGACTCCGCTCATTTCTTGCAGTCTGCAAGACGAATCCTATGCCTTTTTAGCCTGTGCACACACACACATACTCATAGTTCTTTGAAAGCCAATATGTAATGTCTTGAGGGTTGTAAGGATATATATATTTATGTATATTTATTTATATATTAAACTATGTATATATGTTTATAGATTTATTCAAAATGAGTTTGCTGTAATATCTATCTATCTTATAGTACAACCCAAATGATTTCAGGAATTTTATATTTTATTTTATTAATGGCAATAACAGTCTATACAAAAAAAATGAATCAAAGACCAATATTAGTAACGTATTATTTGCGTATAATATATTTATAGTTATACAAGCTGTATAATTATCATACATCTAACATAATTAAAGCTTGGTTAGTTACTTAATATCCACAAAAAAAAACAACGCAAGATCTTTAGAGTTTTAGTAAATAATTTTTAAGCCTATAAATATAAATATAAATTATATTTGAAAAAGAAAGGTTTTTCAGTAGAGTCGTTTGCACATAGTAAATACATACATATCTCAAACTATATTATAAGACATGACGCTGCAACTGTGAGTATTTTACTCTAAACGTTGCGATTTATATATTCAAATACGGCTGTGCAGTATATTTCCATTTTTCATTTGCCTTTATTTTTCCTTCCTTTCATTCCACAATAGGCACAAAAGAGGTCAAATATATGCAGAGTTTTATTGGACGCAGATATAGCAGTGAGAGTATAGTATTGAGCAAAAGAATATATTTATTTATGAAATAATCAAAACAAACATGAATACAGTGTTTCTACTTAAAATTCGGGCGACGTTACAGTAAAAAACATTTGTAAGTCGCACAACTGGAGAAAATAAGTCGTATAATTCGAAACACGGCTCTTTCGCACATATATCACTTTGGTTGTGGAAGATAGTGTGAAGAGGCAATCAATATGTAACGGTCTCCCTATGTATCTCCACCCATCCCCTTGCTCAAATCTCTACACTATCTCTTCTCGTTTTTCGCTGCACTCCAGCATGTTTTCTCATATATCTCCCCGTTGCTTCCTGTTTGACCTTAGGTCACCTTTCCCCTTGGTAGAACCAAAAAGCCTTCAGATCAGTTCCATCTCTTTGCGAAGACATGCCCACGGGGTGTGCTTTCTTGGGTTCTCACCTTCTCTCATTTTAGAAAACACAAGACTCTGAAAAACATCATATAACAAATAAAATCCAAACCATAATCCGTGATAGCCTCTTTTGCTTTGTAGCAATAGACGCTCGCCAACCCTCTTGAGCACAAATCTCCCAACAAACAAGAATCGCACAATTCGAAAATTCAAGCCGCTAGACTGCGATCCCCTTCTACCTTGGATCTTACCAAACTCTCGACCTCGCACCCATAGCACACTCGGTTCGCCTCTTCATTTTGTCCTAAAGGCCGTGGACCACCTCCCGCATAAGTTTGACGACGTCCTCACGAATCTATCCACATGCCTTCTGTTGCCCTTGTCCTCTATGGTGAATACCCCCGCCCCCTCCCATCCGCTTTGCCGGCCATCTTGGCAAGACCTAAAGGTTAACAATCTTTACCAAATTGATCATAACTTGAACGTCCCGATACCCATTGTCCCCGTACGTCCTCTTCCTCGTTCTATCACTCTTCCTCGTATTCTACAACGACTTCTCGAAAAGTTATTTTTGGCTCACCCCATCGTTTTCAGAGCTTGTATTCCTACTTTCATTCTCGAATCGCGACATTTGAATATGCCTCCTCGAGATGTGTCCCCCATTGACTTTACTCGCTTTCTCTCTGCTCTGGTATTCGGCAAAGCTTGGGCACGCTTATCCACGCGCTCTTACCGCATGACCTGTTCTCATCAACATGTTCATGCTCAATCGTTTAACCCCTATCTTATATTGGAAAAGGTGTCCACTTTCACATATGTCAAGTGAGTTTAATTTCGAGTGAAAGAAAACGTAAAATTTCATCTCTACTGGTTTTTGTGAATTCAATATTTGATAAGAGATGTAGTTGATGTAATTGGCTATAGCAATTTGTGTAGCATCTGCGAAAAATACTAAGCCTAAATAAATAAATAAATAAAACTATTTTGTGTTCCTCTTTACTTTTAAACCCATAAACACATTTACCTTTTTTTTCATAAAAATGCCTCCCATCTGTATCTCAACCAAGAGGTTCAAATGCTACTGTCCAGTATGCAGAATTAAGGCAGGAGGATATAATACCGTATCTGCTCAAACACTTAGACGTCATAAAAGAGATGAACAAATTGCAATCAGAGTGCAAACCAATAGGCGTAGGAAAAACAATTATGTTTTTATTTTTAATATAATAATTTATACGATTTATTAATTAAAATACAGGGAGCAAGGTAGTCGAAGAAACACCTGAGGTTATCGACCGTAATTAAATTCATCTTGAAGGCGAAAGTAACGGATATGACATGGATTATGTTTTTTTGGTAAAATGAAAACTTTCTTTTTTTATTATTCTTTCTTTATGATTGTTTTGGTTTAATATACCCCATTTTGATAGAGCTGAATGACAGCGAGGAAGAGGTAGAAGTATCTGCTCAGACAAGGGACTTACCTCTTTCTGAATCCGATGCCATATTTGGTGTTGAAGGCAATGAGTATGCAGCAAACGATGAAAGTGGCGATGACATGAGTGATGACGAAGGTTTGTATAGTGAATTTTAAATAATATTGTCTTTGAGAAATAAGAAAAAAATCTTTCAAGTCTGTCTCGGAATTGGGTTTCATCCACCGTTTCATTGCAATCGTTGTTGACTTATTCGTATCATTGTATGCCATTGACAAAGGCGCAGTGATTTTGATTTCCATTGTCAACAAGATTCTCGAATTCTTTAACGATTCATTTCGTCTCCCGTTGAGCATTTCTAGGCTCAGCGACTTGCAGGATTCGGAAGTTCAACAAAAGGAATCAAGAAATACACTACCTGCGGTGAATGTCATACGATATATGGTTGTGATGAACTTGTGCTCAACACCATTGTTAAAATCCGGATCAGAGCCAAGAATTCCAAAGAAAACATATGTGTACAATTCCGTTGTTTCGTCATTGAAAACATTTTCCCGTCGCACCGAATTTGAAAATAACATCGATTCTTGGAATCGTGGTCCAAAGGTGAATGGAATGATGTTTGATGTGTACGATGGTGCCATGTGGAAATCGTTTTTGACATCAATAGAATCCCTTTTGTGTACGGCGAACGCTCACTGATACTCACACTGAACATCAACTGGTTTCAGCCGCTTTATGGTGTGTCACACTCATGTGGAGCCATATACCTTGCAATCAATAGCCTTCCTCGTGATATCAGATTTAAGAAGGAAAACGGCATCCTTGCTGGATTGGTTCCAGGGCCCAAGGAAGCAAGCACATCTGACATTAATAATTACCTGAAGCCTCTCGTTGATGAGTTGAAGGATTTGTCTACAGATATTAATATCAAAACACATCAATGTCCAAATGCATGCCACAAGTGTAAGCATCAATTTTCGAGGCTGGCTGGAACGAGTTCCGTTGATTATTCTGGATTCGATTTCTCAAAGTGGCTCCTTCGCACCAAGAATGACAATTGTAAGGATGCAGAGGTTTGGAGAAATGCAACCACACAAGCCGAGAGACATTGTCGCCAGTACTTTGTTATTGTCCGCTGCACAATCGTCGACCCAATGCCCAATCTTTTGTTAAGCACTGTTAAGAGAATAATGGAGAGATGAGATGCAGATGGAGTAATTGACGATAAAAAAACTTGTTGTCATGCAAAAGGCAGTTGAGAAGATAGTGTTGCCGCCTGATTACACGTCATTTGGGACAAAGATTGCAAAGGGTTTTCCTTATATGAAAGCTGATGAGTAGAAGTCCCGGTGCCTTGTATACTCTCTTGTTGTGCTTAAAGATGTTTTGCTGTTGAACAAATTTAGAAACTGGGTGTTATTCGTCAGGGCATATCGAATCTTAGTTATGCCAAATGTCTGTGAAAGTGACATTGCCTCGGCCCACAAGTATCGCGAGAAATTTTGCCAAAATTGTGAGGCACTTCACAATTTGGATCTAATCTCTCCAAACATGCACTTACACTTCCACCTGCAAGACACCATTTGCGACTTTGGACCTGTATACGGTTACTGGTTGTTTAGTTTTGAACGATATAACAGTATCCTGAAAAACATAAAGTCCAACAGGAAAACTGGATTCGAGTTAACATATGCAAGACAATTCGTTGAGGATGTTCATAAACAAGATATAATTAGCCGCATTATGGAATCTTCCGATACTCGTGCATACATGGATATCTTTCAAAAAATCACAAAATATCAACAAAAAATAGCATCAACAATAACTTCATATTCTCACTTCTTCTTTTCACTCGCCAACTTTATCACTGCTACACTGGAAGTATCGATATTGATTAAAGGCAACGAACCTCTCCCATCAACTGCATTTCCTTTGGCAAAGAAGTCCTTGTCACTAATGCCAACGCCTGGATACAACTGCCTCATTGAATACTACCAGGTTGCATAAAACGACGGAATGATCTCTAGTTGCAAGAATGGCATGATGAGTTCGTCATTTGTAAATGATCGTATTGAGATCATAAAAATTAATATTTTAGGGCAAGTTTATAAGGGATGTAATGGCAATGGACGTGGTTCGTACATCCAAGCTTTGTTTCAAGAAAATAGGACCCATGCGCGTTATGGCTATGTCGGTGAAATTCAATACATCTTTGTGCACACATTCTCCCCATCAACAGCCACTCTCCCATCAACTTGCTACAACAACCAACATACCTTTGCTTTCGTCAGATGGTTTAAAGCAACATCAGATACGTGCAGACAACTTTGAGGCATTGAAATCTACCACGACAACTTCTACTAATTAGGTTTCTAAAGTATACTGCCCACCCATCGTATACTTCTGCTAGTAGCAATCGTTGACTACAAAACAAGACGAAATGTCAATAGGAGGATTGCAATTCCCTTGCCACAACAAATATATGCTTAATTTTCTTTTATTTTTATTTATTACTTTATTTATTTCATTTTATTTTACTTTGTTTATCAATATATTTACCTCTTTTCTTATTTCTATTTAATATCATTTTTGCCTTTAGTCTAGTTATGTATCAATCAAGTGTAAAAACGCGCCTGTGTATGTATAAAAAAATTGTTTAATTTCCCATGAAGGCAGTGACAAAATCAGCCGACCTGAGACAGCAACATTCTTTTCTCCTCGCTGGAGCTTGGGCATTTTTGGCGTTGCTGCCCCATTTCCCGCATTGTCAGTTCTCATGCTTTTATCGATTAAGCCCATGAACTTGTTAAACTATATTTATTTTATTAATATATTATTTTACCTTGCTTACATCAACAGAAATAACTTTTCCTGTCACTTCTCAAGATGGGACGAGCAACCTTCAGAATATGCGCCGAGACCCCATGCACAAGATCCTCCATGTAAAACTCATCATCTGACATTACTGTTTGTTGGATAGCACCAAAAAATGCCATCTCTGAATTTTCCCCGATCGTGAGACCCATCTCCTTGTCGATCACCTTCCAGTACTTGGTGTGAATGTCTTGGCGACGGTTATGGATCTAAAAAAGAAAGGGCAAGATAAATACTTTGTATTTTGACTGAATAGCCTGTTTTGTAAAAACCTCTTTTATCCGGCTGGTGATTCTTGATTTCCGGCTCTTATCTATGCGCTGATCGGGCGGCGTATTGGCTCAGCGATGACAGTACCTATAGCTACTTTTTACCGTAGATACCACTATACTGGACCAAAAGCTGACAGCTTAGGGCTGGGCAAGAATGTACTGCCGCAAGTAAGCAATAACGGCAACGTTGTCGGGATAGTCAGCCCGCTCATCCACGCTACATCTTTGGCTTGCCTCATTCTCGGCAATCTCAGCGGGGTCGTTAGACCTGAAGTATTTTTTTTTTCAGATCTTCTCTCTGATAAAGGCCCAAATACTATGTGTTAAATTATTATTTGCTGCATTTGATTTAACATGTTTACCAGAATTGCAGTCTTTGTCTCTGCTTCAGACATTCCGATATAAGATGGAGCAGAAGACGTGGTAACTACTGGAAGAACTTGTCTATTGTTAGATGCCAAAGACATAGCAATTGCAGCAACTGTTTCGTTGCTTCTTCTTTGGATGTCGAAAAATTAACCAAATCGACTGCCCAGAGATCCAAGAAGAGCACCCATGCCATCAAGACGATTTGTCATTTCTGCCATGTGCTGTTCTTGGGTAACAGCAGGTGTGACAGGGCGTTGCTCTACACGACCAGCTGCAACCTGGGTAAGGCTGCTTCCAGCATTAGGTCTAGAGGTTCTGTGATTAACGGGAGCCATTTTCTATACAAACATATGTTTCAAAATAAAACAAAAATACATTAAATTATTTATTCTTACTCTTGTTGTTTGTTTATACATTAAGTATACTTATATCAGATTCTTAACACTACCGTAGATTATTCTCATTTACTGTATTATTCTTATAATTGCTACTATTATATAATCTCTCGTTTTACCAACGGTACTCAAACTGCCTAATCCCACATTAGCCGAGAGCTATATGTATACTATATTATTATGCAGTCTAATTCAAGAGAAAACTTCTTTTACAAAATAAACCAACCCCAGTCGTAAACTATTTCTTAGATACTGTTTTTAAAGAAGTATGAGAAGACTACCTTTTACTCAATCAAATGAGAGTACTGTAGTTTATTCATGAAATAAGATCCAATATAATTGCTCAAAATCTGAGGAAAGTGATTCTTTCCACCAAAAACAGTATCAGCTTCACTTCTTTTTCTTGTCTTTTTAAGAACAATAGAATTCGATGCTGTACAAAAAAAATGATGTACAGTCAAAGCTCGATATAGTGATAATTTTTGGAAATTTTGGGTTTGTGCCTGCTTATTAGACAAAATACTGAAATCTCATACCGAAAAAAAAATCGGTTTTTTTATCCATTAAAGACTTTTTGAAATGCAAATCTTGAGTGTCATATCGAACATCAGGCGTAAAATATGTTTACCTTAGACTACTATATAGACTATATGATACTCTATTGATCAACTCTATTTATTTTTCTCATTTCAACATCTTTTAAAACGACTCGTACGAAATGCATAATTGTGTACAGATGTATATTTATATTAAAATACATCGTAGCTGATAAAGAATAAAGTGAATAGAGAATATGATGAAGGATAGTAACAGATAAGAATAATAAGGAACAGATACATGGTAGTGTATACATCACAGCTTTTAAAAAAAAATCTATTTTTAATTACTAGGCTCGTAGCTAACCCATCTAGCCCTTTTTTTTGGGTTTTGGGTTTCGACAAGACAATGGTAGTTTTGTTAGTATTGACTGGAGGTGGAGCAGCACTTATAGAAATTGGTTGCTGGGTAGGAAGAGGAGTAAAAAGAGTAGTGTAAAGGAAAGTAAAGACTGACATTGAATGAATAGTATAAATAACATGAAAGGTAGGCGGTTGAGACAAGCTGACGTTGGTATTTATGCTTTGAGGAATATTGTTGGTAGCCATGAGTAATTGCATTTGTGAATTTAGACACTGTTGCTGGATCATGAGGATTTTTATGTCCTTAGCCAGTTGCTGTGTCGTGTTCATCAGAAGCCAATTCTGCTGGTTACTTTGTTCAATGAAGTTGTTGAAAGAGTTTTCATTTTTCTCAAATCGGCTGTCTTGTTGTTGCTGCAATTGTATAATCCAATGATTTACTTCTGTCACTCTGCTGGCTACCTCTTTGTTCGTATCAGCAATTTTAGGCACAAGGCTTTCATATTCTTCTAGTCTACCAACGGAAGGACTGGTAATAGCAGCTACAATATCCTCTTGAAACATCTTGAAGCTGTTACTTGTGAATGGAAGTTTTTTTGTGCTGACATGCTTGTTTTCTTTGTTCAAGTACAAGTAAACTGCTGCATCCTGTAAAACAATTCTTCTGCATCTGATTAAGAGTTGCAAAAAGCCTTTCTTTTCTGTGTTGATACTACTTTGAATTGTTTTTTGCTTTCCCTTTCTTTTCTTTTCTTTCGACCGGTTTCTTCCATCTTCCTCCACGAATTCCACTGAATCTGCTTCTTTGTCTATCTCCAGATTTATGATGTTTTCATTAGCTTCATCCATCTCCTTCTCACAGAGAGCTATCCACTCTGTATTCCCAACACCGAAATAGTCTTTGATCTATGGAAAAATCATCTTTTGCAACTCAACTGGTGGTGATACACCATTTCTTGCCAGTAAAAAAGGCTTTTCCCAAAAGCCGGTCATACCTCTCGCAAAAGGAGATGAGAGTTTACCCAAGTAATGGGTCTCCAAACGACCAAATCGATCCTTCCATCCTCCTCCTCCTCACTTGATCGAATGAAAAGGTATCCTTAAACCCTCAGCTTCCATTGACCCATCGTGACGGCCACCAGGTGTTACTCGTGTGGTGTATATCTCCTTATCTGCAAGCGCCTTTTTTGCCGTTTTCCATTGAGAAGCGCCTGTTAAACGCTTCTCAGGGCTGATGCGTCCACGCAATACCTTTCAGCTCTGCCATCTGTGTTCGTTCAAGAAATTACCGCTGGTCTATTATTTTTATCAAGAAAGTTAGCATCCATTCTAAGATGTCCCTTTTTTTAGTTGGTCAGCCTACTTGAAGCAAACGGAACATAAAAAAGACAAATGCACCAAAAGGAGATCTGAATATGTTTTCATGGCGCATGGCACACGCAAATTTGATCTCTCCTTCCTTCAGAGTCTTGCCCTTGTCTAGACTAGAGACCAAAGCGAGAGCCTGTTGTATTGCTTTGTGCTGCTTCTTTGGAATGATCGTACAAAAGCAATTTGCAAAGTTAAGGTTTCTTAAATCTTGATTCTAAAGTAACATATTGTGGCGGGAAGAGATAGAGAACATTTCGCGCAAGCCTGATTAGCTGTCAGGAGTCCAAAGGCTCTTCAGAACTCTAATAAGTACGCCAGACTTATAAGAGTCCCGAATCACACAATGGGCTGCTCTATCTACGTTTGTTTGTACTTGGTCGTAAACAAGGTCGTGTTCATACTTCTTGATCAATTCGATCACTTCTTTAGTCTTCTTGGGAGATGGCCATTCAGCTTCTCGACGCTCGGACCGAAATTCATGCAAGAACATCAAGACTTTCTTGTATTGGTTGACAGCTGCAATACCCAAAGGGACTTCAATTACTTTCTTACTACCGTTCTTGTTAGAAGCAGCATTCTCTGTAACTATAAAAACGGGTTGATGATTAAGTATAATTGACGGATCTTTTATGTATCTCATGCAATTTTGTATTAATTTTGAGAAAAGTTAATTGTCTTTTCTCGTTATCTTCAGTTCTTGGGCCAATCTGTGTTCTAACATCAGTCTCTACTGAAGCAATTTTCATATACGTTCGCTTGAAAACAAATTTTTTGAAGAAGTCAATGACAAAATTGTTGGGCTCAACAGTGTATGGGTACTGAGAGTCAACAGGATATCTGTTTCGGTTTTTTTTCACAAAAGTGTTTCAATTTAAGCAAGATGAAAAAGTGGATACAGTCAATACAATATAAATTAATATTCTTCTGCGTTAGGACATATCTTCCAATGCTCTAAGGGTATTTTGTAAATTGCTGTGGTGCTAGCATGTACTTTCATTGGCAAAAGTCTTAAGTGCAAAATCAAACTCGGGAACATTGCTTGACGAGGTATTCAGAGAAGTAACAATGGTATTTGAGCCAACAGAAGTAGACAAATTTGCGGATCTTGACGATTTAGCCTTTGAATTTTCAACCAGCATAATTCGTTTTGTTGGTCGACCCCTGCAAGCTTTCTTGGGCATATCTTAAAAGACATAATATTAGTAGACAGAGGCGACATGATAAATGAGTTTTTGAAAGAAAAAGAAAGTTTTTGATTTTAAAAGTTAATCAAGCTGTAGGCAAACCAGTGATTTTCAACTTGCAAGCTGATAATACTGTAGCTGATAAAATAAGATATTATTGCCCAAAAGATTAAATGACATTGTCTGAATTTAAATTGGGGCTGTAAGTAAGAGCAAAAGGAGGATGAAGAAGATGAAGATAGGATGAGATGTGGCTTGAAAATGATACATGTTTTGTTTGGTATGTCAATTTTGGATTCACAGCCACACCAAGGTATTATATATATATATATATCGGTGTTAAGATAGCTTTGGTTAACAATGAAACAGGACAGGCCAAGTAAGGCATATATTTAGTTATCTATACTTTGTTGAAGAAGGTTTGGTTACAGTATCTTTGTAAGCTAGAATACCGATCGATTCTTTACTGACTTTTTGGGGTTTTGGTAAGCTCTGTCAAGTACTTGATGAAGGGTGATTTTCAAGATCTTCTCCATTCTCATCACTACGGCCCATATTATCTTTTTTCTTTTCTTTTAGAAAAATTTCTTACATTATATTAATATTGTTTCCATGGAGATAGTAAGTTAAGATTCCTTTTTTTTTATATATAAAAAAGTTTATTTTTCTTGATAGGCATATAGATAGATATTTATGATGAAGATGATGAATTGAACACCAAATATGTTTTTATTATTGGTATCGTATTAAAAGATCGGTGCACTTTAAAGTTGGTTTGATGTCTTGAAACCAAATATTGAAAGGTAGTATCGGTTGTCTAACCAAACCAGTACATGCTTCTTTTTATCATGATACCAAAGCTGTTACTCGATTAGATATATATCTATATATACGTATTTTCTTTATTTCTTTCTCATCAAAGAAAGCCAATCGATTTGAAGATTTGAAGTTACACTGGTATTGACTAGGATTCTTCTTTTTCACACACACAAATATATATATATATATATATATATATAATATGTATGATTCCATAGAAGGTTAATCAAGTTCTACTGTAAGAATGATGTGCTTTCATTGTATCAGAAGCAGCAGGTGTTATTGTTCCTATAATTATTGCTGATCCATTATTCACACAACACTTTTTTTCTTTGAAATTATTGTTGTTTTCTATTCCCTTTTTCGGCCAATGACCGGTTGTATAGAAAGATGCTTATAGGATTTGATATCTACAATTCAAGATTCTATCGATTTATTCGATGTTATGAATCTCTAATAAAATTTAGCATAATCATCACTTTACTATCAAATACCTAGTGTGCTATATTCAATTCTTAATTTTATTTTTATTTTAATTGCATAGAAAAAAAATACGCACGAATGACGCACGATATTAACACAGTAATAGAAATTCTATATAATCATTACAATAGAGAGAAAAAAGAGAGAGGGGAAAAAAAAGGAATTTTTTTATTTTATGAGTGTGTGCGACAATGTAAAAGAAAGAAAGAAATCCTCCAATAGAATTGAATCCCAGGAACTCACGCGTGATGGTTAGAAGAATCATAATCATAATCATAATCTTCTTTTGTGCTGTAATAAGAATGGTTGCTATGAATACAAAGGTGAATATTAAAAGGAAGTATTAACAGGCACTAAAGATAAGGGCCTGGATTTGATACATAAAATAAAGAGCAAATTGGTCTATAGTTATTTTGAATCTTTTATGTAATTATTAATGTTCTTTCAGGTCAGTATGTGCTAATGAATTATAGAATAAAATAAAAAGATCCGGATTTGTGGTCTGTGTATTTTGTATTGACCATCTATAGAAATACATATTGTAAATAAATAGTGTCAATATTAACAGGCAGGTTGTTATTTTCCTGGCCTTTTTTGGCTCTTTCGCACATCGTTTTTGGGCATAAAGAAAAAAAAATTGATATACACTTTTGAATTACAACAAGATATCTTGGGTGGGGGTTTTTTTTCATTTATTTTAGGTGTATGTAAGAGTGTAACATAGAGAAATGATAAATAGATATATTTGTAGATTTGTCTATTATTGTTATTTATTTATTTTATTTAGTACATTTTGAATACCCAAATAAAAAGGAAGGGCTTTTTGAATTTTGCTTTTGTATACACACTTGTATATATAAAGATTTGTTCGTACCATATTCTCCTTTCACTCTCTCTCTCTCTCTCTTTTCTCTTTTATCTTCTTCTGTAATATAAATATAGAAAGACAAAGCTTCTTCTCATTTAGCGATTCAAGAAGCTCTGACCTGCAAGCCCTGCAGCAAAAACAACAACAATAACAGCACCGACCAAAAGAAGAAGAAAGAAGAAAGAAGAATATATTTTTCTTAAAAAAAAAAAGAAAAAAAAGGAACACCTGACTACGACTCTCAAACATTCAATAAAGAACAGACAAAGCAACAGAAGAACAGAAAGCCAAATTGATTACTATACAGCTATAGTCAGTCAAAAGACTTCTTTTATCCTATCAATACAACCATAATCTATTGCCATGGGAAGCAATACAAGCAAACCTTTGGATGCCCAAAACAATGACCCAGCATCATCTCATGCACAGTCACCACAGCGGAGACGAACCAAACTTGGATCAATTCGACAACCAAAAAACAAGATATCAAAAGGAAATCTCGGCAGGCGAGAACCCACCATTCTTTCTCCCGACACTCTTCCCTTGCCAGCTTCATGCACAAGACCAAGTGTACAATCTGCAAAGTCGACTCCGCTAACTGGTGCAACCATTCAACGGTCAGCAGAACAAAATACAGTCGCTTCTAATACCACCACTACATCTACACACCCTATCAACTCAAAGCTCACATCTAGCACCACCCCCCCCTCTGGCCCAGATGGCTTTGCTAATCATAATAATCACAACGACCATACTGTCGGCCTGGATTCAAACAACCTCAATTCTCACAATCTCAACAATCCAAACCACCCTTCTTCTCTACCTAATGCCAGAATTTCTTTGGTTTCCCAGAGCTCCTATGTTGGCATGACCCAATCAAGAGAGCCACGCCAAAGAGTACCCAGAGGTCGCAATCCACAAAACAGATACTCCCAGCGCGTCTATTCAAACATCTCCTGTGCAACAAGCGACAGCGGCCAGAGCAGCTGGATGCTTTCAGGAGGTCTGTTCTCTCAAATCGACTCCACAACATCCTCCATCATCACCACCATCACAGACTACTCTAACATCTCTCGTCGCTCAATGTTTGCTCAAGATTGGCCAAAGGAAGATACCTCCAAAATGGTCATCTCAGCCTCAGAAACCACACCAGCGTCACCAATAAAACCTTTATCTAATTTGCAAGAATCAGCTTTAATCAGTGTACAACCAGAACAAACCAACAACAATCCTAAATCATCACCATCATTGTCATTATCATCATCATCATTATCATTATCATTATTAATATCATCCCAGGCACAAACACTAACACTATCTCTATTGGACCAACTCAATAATTCACCACACCAAGAGTTCTCTATCCTCAAGGCTGCCTTTGCAAAAAGTCAACAGACCGGATATGCTCACCACCAAGAAGAAGCCTTCAGGGCTGCATTCGCCTGGAGCCAGAGAACCAATTCATTGACAGGCCGGGTTTGGGTTGCCCGATGTCAGATCGAAGGTTGGGGTACATCAGCCGATCCGTCCCACGGTTTTAGCACACTCAAGGCAATTGCAGAGACAGATGATTATTGGGAAGCATTCTACCCTCTCGCAATGTGTTACCTCAACGGTGTATCTGCTGTTCGTAACCACCAAGAATTATCATCATCATCATCCTCACCACCACCACCACCACCACCAATAACAACAGCAGCAGTAGTAGCAAAAAGCAGCTCTTCTTCTTCGTCTCCTTCTTCATCTCCATCTTTGGCTTTGTCGGCAAATGTAATCACCCACAATGAACCGTATTCTGTACAACCGATCGACAACCAAACCGCCTTTCGCTGGCTCAAAGCAACGGCTGAAATCGACTATGCTTCCAAAGGAACTGACCCCGAAATCAGGTCTATTGTCGCAAAGGCTCAATACCGAGTTGCTGTAATGCTCTTCAAGGGGGCCGAGAAGATGGCCCAAGACCCTGTTGGTGCACTTCAGTGGTTCATCAAGAGTGCTGATAATGGTGACAAGTAAGTTTTTTTCTTTTACTTAAGAAAAAAATAGTAATAATGCTTTTTATTAACATGTGTATATTTGATACATTTTTTTAAAAAAAAAAAAAAAAAAAAAAAAAAAAAACTTAGATATGCTCAATATATTACTGGTCTCCATTATGAAAGAGGAATGTTCACCGAGAAAGACACTTTGAAAGCTAGATCATACCTGTTGCAGAGTGCCAATCAAGATTTTGGAGATGCTCAGGCTGCTTTAGGAATTGCTTGTATTGAAGAAGGACAAGATAAGGAAGGCATGCAGTGGCTGAAACGCGCCACACAAAAGGCAAGCCACTATATATATATATGTATATATATAAATTTTATAAAAAAAATTGTTTACTAAATTTTATGACATATATTTATTTATTTTTAGGATAATCCAAGAGCTTTATTAAAACTTGGGCTCATGTATGAAACCGGTCAGGGTGTCGAAAAAAACGACGCCATTGCTGTGTCTTACTACAAGTCAGCTGCCAACCGTGATGACGCCCGTGCACAATATGTTCTCGGTCTTGCTTACTACATGGGAAACCTAGGTCTACAAAAGAACTTTGGCAGAGCCGAAAAGTATTTTACATTGTCGGCCAAGGCTGGTTATGCTCCCTCGCAGCGGATTCTGGGACTCATGTGTGCTCAAGACCTTTTGGGCTTTAGCTCCGATTTATCCGAATCCAACAACACCAACGATAATAATAATAATTCTGCTGGTGGTGGTGGTGGTGGTGGTGGTGCTGCTGCTGTATCCAGACGCAAAGATAGAGAACGAGACAAGGACAAGGATATCAAGGCTGCCCTGACCTGGTTCCGCCGCGCTGCTTATCAAGGAGACATCCGTGCCCTAGGTCTGGTGGGATTCTGTTATGAAAATGGCCATGGCGTGGCTGCCAATTTCGAAACCGCGCTAGAGTACTATCGTAAGGCAGCCCGGATCACTGGGCCTTTTCAGGACAGTGCGCAGCTGGCCCTAGCTCATCTCTTACACCGTATGGAACGACATCGGGATGCTCTGAACTGGTTCAACCGGGCCGCTGCGTCTTGGTCGGCCGAACAACCGCCTATTGGGTCCGCTGAATCAGCCAAGTCTGATCCACTACAGCTACTGATGGAACACCGCGTGGCTTCTCGCACAGCCGCCCTGATGGTAGCCCGATACCAGCTCCATGGGTGGACCGGGGCTTCTAAGCGACCAAAGGCAGCGTTTGATATCCTGTTTCACCTGGCCCGCCAATCCGAACTCGACAGTCATGCTCACTACTGGCTGGCAGCCTGCTACGAGGAAGGTGTCCAAGGAAGATGCGAAAAGGATCTTTCAAAGGCGTTTGAGCATTATCTTGTTTCTGCAAAAGCTGGAGATGTCGATGGTGAATTCCAAGTAGGTTTTATTCTTTATATTTTATATCAATAATATCTGTATATCTGTACATATGTATATAGAAGAATAGAATAATAGAAAAGATTTAAGCGTTGTTTACTACATTACATTACATTACATTACATTACATTACACTTACACTTACTTACTATTCTATTTAATTCTTCTTTATCTCATAAAAAAAATAGGTTGCTCTTATGCTTTCCAATGGTCAGGGTGTCGAACAAGACCGTGCGGCTGCATTCTACTGGTACGAAAAGGCAGCCAAGAAAGAACACAAGACTGCCCTCTACAGCCTAGGACTCTACTATGCCAAGGGTATGGCCGGAGTGACCAAAGATCTTTTCAAGGCTCGGTCGTGCTTCAAGAGATCTGCTCGACTCGGCGTCGTGTCTGCCATGACCACCTTGGCGACTCTATACAAGATGACTGCTTCCAGAATCGATCCCAGCCAAGACCCAGATGAAACCGAAACCCAAAGCCAAAGCCAAAGCCAATTCTTGGAAGAGCAGCAGCGTCAGGCTGTCTATTGGTTCGAAAAGGCGGCCCAGTACGGAGACGCAGTTGCCCAACGTGAGCTGGCAATTCTTTATGATGCAGGCATCGGCGTCAACCAAAGCTATGCAAAGGCTCTCAGTTACCTGCAGAAATCTGCTTCCCAAAGAGATACCCAGGCAACTCTATTGCTGGGAAACTATTACCAGAACGGCCATGCTGTTGAAAAGGATCTGTCCCAGGCCATCGAACTCTATCTTGAGGCTGCTGATCTTGGTTCTCCTGTGTACGTACACAAAACAATATTTTATTTTACTTTACTTTACTTTTACTTTTACGATCATTATGATTGACATGCACAAAAAGAAAGAAGTATAGAAAAATAGATAGAGAGATAGATAGATAGACGTAAATTTGTGCATGTTATTGTAATGCAGTATAATGTAGTGTAATGTACATGCGCCTGGTTTAAACAATAGACTGACAAACACACAAACACACAAACACACACACACACATATATATATATATATATATGGATATATTCTTGAAACTTTCTGTCTCTCTTTTTTTCATATCTTCTAGAGCGCCGTTTGCTGCAGCTCAAGTGTACCATGCATTAAAACAATACGAAGAGGCTTATGCGCAGTACAAGATCGCAGCCAACGATCCACGTCTTGCAAATGCACGTGTCAGTAAAGCTTCAAAGTTGATGGTTGCTCGCTATGCCTTGAGCTATGTTCCTCTTTTGAGTTCCGCGGATAGCACCGAAGTAGTATCTCAAGATGTAGAAAAGATGTCCAAGAAAGATGCCTTTCAAATGCTTTACAACCTTGCCACTGAAGACCAATTTGAATCATCGTACTTTTGGCTAGGTAAAGAAGAAGAAGAAGAAAGCTAAAATATAGGTAAATAGATAAACAAAAAAAAATATCTAAATCTTTGTTTGTTTGTTTGTTCGATTGCTTGCTTGCTTAGCGGATTGCTTTTATATGGGAAACGGCGTTGCGATCAATTATCCCCAGGCCCTGATGTGGTACAACCGCTCTGTCGAAGCAACAAGAGACGCAGAAGCAATGGCAAAGATTGGGTCGATATACGAACAAGGTCTGGGTGGTGTCGAGAAGAACGAGAGACTGGCGATTGATTACTACAAACAGAGTGCCGATCAGGGTTCTGCAGAAGGCCAGTACAAGATGGGTTTGGCCAACTGGCGTGGTATGTGTGGTGTGCCGATCAATCTTGGAGATGCAGTACTTTGGTTCACCTGGTCTGCTAAGCAAAAGTATCCAGACAGTCACTGGGCACTTGGCCAGATGGCGCTCGAGAACGGGGACCAAGACGTTGCAACAGAGTGGTGGCACAAGGCTATTGCGCTTGACCACATTCCTTCTATGCGTTCTCTAGCCAGCCTCTTATTACAAACATCTAACCAAACACAACCACAAACACAAGCACAAGCACAAACACAAACACAGTCTCAGACTGGAGTTGTTACACCAAATTCTCATCTTGAGCACGCAATGGAACTATTGGCCAATGCCTTTCGCCACGGTGACGCAGAATCCTTAGTAGACCTTGGAAAACTTCACCAACGAGGCATCGTTACCCAGGCAGACAGTAACAGTAGCAATAATAGTGGTCACCCGACAGTCTTACTTCTTCAGCCTGGGTTCTTGACACCAAAGCAGCAAGAGGAGCAAGAGCTGGCCACGCGGTGTTTTGAAGAAGCCGCAGCAATGGGCCATGTGGAATCGATGTTTCTTGCTGCCGAGTCTTGGCACGCCCGCCAGCAATACGCAGCTGCTCTTGGATTCTATGAAAAGGCGGCTCACAAAGGCCACATCTCATCACGAGCCATGGTAGCCCATTACCGTCTCAAGGGGTTAGGAGGCATAGAAGCCGATCCCAGCTCAGCTTACAAAGTAAGTTATTACATAAAATAAAATAACAACTTGGGTTGAATGTTTCACAGCAACCAAAGATCATAACACACACACACACATATATATATATATTAATTTTATTTTATTTTGATACTCCTAGGATCTTCTTTATTGTGCTGAAAAAGAAAGTTCTTCGGCGGTGTTTAACTTGATCGGACAATGCAATGAACATGGACTTGGAACCCCCAAAAACTACCAGGAAGCTCTGGAGTGGTACCTGCGTTCATCCAGAAAGACCAGAGATCCAGAGGCAATGTTCCGTGTTGGTCAGCTTGTGGCCCGACGACAGGCAGCCATCCAAAGAGACGAAGAAGACCATTTGATTTCTTCATCTCTTCCATCGACAGGCTTAAATCCAGACCTTCAGGCTTTGGAGTGGTATCAGCTTTCGATCGATACGTCTGACCATGGCCAGAGTCACCTTAGGGCTGGCCTGTATTTTTCTCAAGGAATCAAGGACAAGAAAACCGGCAAGATCCTGTTGGCCCCAGATGCCAATCTGGCCATCGAGCACTTTAGAAAGGCAGCAAGTCAGTGTATTCCAGAAGCCATGTTTGAACTCGGCCAGTTCTTTTTGCTGACCACTGGAGCAAGACCAAGCCCAAGAGAAACGACTGTGATGGCTAATGAGGGCGTCAAGTGGCTCGAACGTGCGGCTCAATTGGGGTTGCGGGGGGCTCAACGAGAGCTTGGCAAACTATACCATTCAGGGCATACGGTCATGACGTATCCTCAGGTGCAAGAGAATGAGAATGAGGATGAGGAGTTGGAAGCTATTGATGTCGTAAATCGAGAGCCAAATTTACCGGTGGTTGTGGTTGCGCAAGACTTTGCCAAGGCATTCGATTACTTTTGTAGAGCAGCACAGCAGAAAGATAAGACGGCTAGCCTGTTTCTTGGTATCTATCACGAGAATGGTATTTACGTCCAGACCAATACCGAATTAGCAAAGGAATGGTATAGAATTGCAGTTGTACTTGGAAAACAGCAAGAACAAAAGAGCCGCGGAAGTAGAGAAGATGGAGGAGAGGACGGCTGGTGGCTTGCAGAACTTGCACTTGCCCAGTTGTTACATCAAGAGCCTGTAAATCGACATGAGGCTTACCCATTGTTTGAGGCTGCATATTGCCATGCACCCCTACACCAGAAGCGAACGGCACTGATTATGGTGGCGCGTTACCGGTTGCATGGATGGGGCAATGTGGCCGTAAACCTGGAAGAAGGCGCTTCAATGCTTGTCCGACTTGCAAACGAAGGTGAAGTCAAGGTGTTCCTAGAAGTCGCACAGTGCTATGAGTTTGGGATTGGTGTCGAACAGGATTTCCAAAAGGCATTTGAATGGTACCAACGATTGGTGGTTGGTTTGGACAACATGAAGAACGATGACGATGAAGGTGATAGTGACCAAGTCAGTGCTTGTTTGGATGAAGAAGATGTTGAAGACCAAGCAGAGGCATCCTTTAGACTGGCTGAATTCTACAAGTCCGGGTTGGTTGTTTCGACTGATTTACAAAAGGCCAATCATTATTATCGAGTGGCGGCCAACAAAGGTAAATAAGACTGATTGATTGATTAATAGCAATAATAATAATTATTATGATGATGATGCTAATCTGTCTTCTGTCTAGGGTCTCTGAAGGCGAAAGAATCTTTAAAGCAAAAACTATGAACGAAACCAATAACCCCTCCCTTTACAATCCTACCATTCTATTATCACTATTATTACTATATATCCATATGCTTATTTTATGCTTTTCTTTTTCTTTTTCTTTATCATTATCACTATTATTAGTAATCTTTATTGTACCTCTATGTATATTTATACCCCTCCTATATATTTTACCCCACTCCACTCATATAAGTATGCTTGGTGTGAATTTGCTTGTATATATACTTTATCTACCTCTTTTCTTATTCATATCTTACCAAAAAAAATACTCCTTTCACTTGTATTCTCTTTATTACTATCATTTATACTCTTATACAAAATATCAAATTTCATTAGTGTATTATACTTATTTACCTTGCTTTATTACAACAAGCCAACACATTATATCTATTTAAAAAGACATTTATGAAGCTGGCGTTCTTATTTTTTTCTACTATTTATATAATTCAATAAAATATTCAAGTTGATTAAAAAACAGAGGATTATTATATCTTTGAGGCGATAGTCCTTACAATCAATTATTATTATTATTTGGTGTAGCGAGTAAGATTGGAGTGCATGAGCCCTGCATTAATTCATTGATCTTCAGCACACATTCTTGTTCTCCTCCCCTCCCTTTATATATATATATATATATCTCAATAGCAACAACAAGAAGAACAAGACATTATAAGATTCAAACCCGAGTGAGCAAGCTTTGTTTCCGAAAAGATATAGTATTAATGGCATGATATGATATTATTATTATAATTTGTCTTGTGAGCAACTGTTCCAAGAAGTATTAGAGGATAATAAGAAGGGAGGCGGAGAGCTAAGATGAGACGAGATGCTATGAGAGGAAAGAAAATCTAAAGCCAAAGCCAAAGCCAAATCAAAATCAAAATCAAAATGAATAACTTTAAAGATATCAAATATGGACACTACTTTTGAATGACAAGTTCTCGGGTTTGAGAATATAGGTTTCAGCAAGACATTTCTGCGCAATCTTATATCAATCTGCGGCACTAAAAATTATGGTAATTGTAATAAAGATGATAAACTTGAACATCTCTCATCCCCCCCCCCCCTTCTTCTAGTATTATTATTATTATTTCTTTTGTAAATACCCAAACTTACTCACGCCATGGTTTTGCTACATATATATATATATATCAGTGCTTATTGATTATGCATTTTTACGGTGAGATTCTTTTTCTGTTATTTTGTTTCTTTATTGATATTTACTGAATTGACTAGAATGGACAATCTACATACATAGATATATATATGACTATTCTAATTATAAGAAAAGAAAGGGGAAAATAAATGCAGTCTTCTTTGCGCACATATTAAGTTTTTCTTTATTACAAAATTTATTATAACTTTATGTATGGCGAATTTCTCATGTTTAATGCCTAATGTCTCATGCTCTGAATAAATACCTTTTTGCTCAAATATATATATATTGATTTATTTATTTATTTGAGGAATGGTGGATAGTAATCAAGATACAAGTTGTTAATAAAAATAAAATAAAACATGAGTTTTATCACGTGAATCTATAGAGTGGCAGCACAGACCATGACTGCCAAAAAAGACTGTAGATATTTTATTTTATTTTATTTTATTTTATTTCGACAAATTTGTACAGCTTTTAATTAAAGAAAAATAAACAGACAGGCACACCTTTTTATTATTATTATTATTATTATTATTGGTATTATTTTCAAGTACCTGTACCTGTTACCTGTACCAAATTCAAAATAACGTATGCCAAATGTCAGTCATAATTATAGTCACAGTACCTGCATCTCTCTCTTCTTCTCCTTCTCCTTCTTCTTTTGTTATAAAATACATTGAATTCAATTGTGTATTGTATATTGTGTATCAAAGCTTTAATATAGATATATTTTTTAAAATAAATATATATATAAAAGTGCACACACACACACACACGTCAATGGTCAAAAAAGAAATTATTTAAATGTAACTCTGTGTGTGTGTATTTGCGCGCGCGCGTGTGTGTGTGCGTGTAAGGTGTTCTGGAAAATAAAATAAATATCTTGGTTACAAGACATCCACATTAGGAAAGCCATGTAGCATTCCATTTTTGTAAAAAAGAAAAAAAAAGCGTACCTTTAAACAGGATGTCATGATTACAGGTTACTTTTGTAAGATGAATATAATATAAAATAATATAAATAAAAATAAAAATCATTTTATATTATTTTACATAATTTGATTTTTCTTTCTTTCTTTGCTCTCTATGTTGGCGGACATATCCTGGGGCCAGTTGTACAAACAGAATAAGTACTAGTCGGAAAGAGGACACCGAGGAGATCTTTTTTAAAGGTAACCTAGCAACCAAAAAAAAAACATCATTTTCGTACTTCTTTTTTGTTGTTGTTGTTGAAAGAATTGAAAGAATAAATGTAGGAAAATAAAATGAGAAAATAGGATAGAATGAAATCAATCATTAAAACGGCCCGTGTATTCCGTCAATAGGTTATCTGTATGTATTTGTGTATAAAAATACATATTTTGCTCATATATAGATATATATCCGATTCTTTATTTACCTATTTATTTTTATATATCTATCCATGTACAAAGAAGAGGTTGAAAACTAAAAGTGTTTATATATGTATTTGTGTGTAAGTATCTATGGTTGTTGTTGCTGGCGTTTTTGCTATGTTTTTTTTTTGTATATTATATGTGTGAGAGAGAAAGTGGGAGTTTTTAAATTATAATCTGTTTTTAGCACATGAATTGAGAGCTAGTGATTGTACGCGCACACGTAAATGCAAACCTAAATATCTAATTATATAATAAAGAGGTGTATAAATTGATATAAAATGAGATGATATAATATGTATATAATTTATTCTTGACCCAGACCTTATATGTGTATATATCTACAATGTGTACAATATATTTTTTATAATATAATAATAAGCTCTCCAATTGTGTATTATTTTGGATTACAGTAACAAGAGTTGATAGTTTACACCAAAACCAAAATCCTAAAAAAAAATCTATGCAAAAAGAAATAAATAAATAAACAAAGCATAATGGGTTTGTAAATAGAAATAAAAGAAAAAGAAAAAAAAGTCATAACCAGGATTTATCTCTACCTTATTTGTCTATATATATATATATATATTGAGTGATTTACATTTAAGGGGAGGAGATCATAGTAATAATAAAGTAACAAATTAGGTGGAATGGATATAAAGGTCATAATAATGGTTACCATGGCTACAACGGTTGCCATGGCTGCAATGACCTCAATTGCTGAGGGCGGTGGCAGTGGCAGAGAAAGCTAAAGAAGATAGAGAAGATAAAGAAGGTATATAGATAGAAGCAAGAAATAATAATAGTAAAAAGGGAACCCAGACTATTGAAAGTACAAACCTTATATATATATATATATTATATAATATATATAATATTGGGGGAGAGGGGGAAAGGAAAGGGTGTTTTTTTTCCTACTACTGCTACTACTACTGCTACTACTACTGCTGCTACTACTGCTGCTACTACTAATAATCAATTTAAGGCACCGATATCCATCAAACTAAAAAAAAAAAAAAAAAAAAAGTATAAAGGAAGCCATTAATTCAGTTCAACCGAGGTCAAACTCTCTTGACCTTCTCTTTCTAAATATCTTTTCTTGTTCTCTTTGGATATCATACACTTACATACATAATACTCTCTTGATCTCATTCTTGATCTCATTCTTGATCTAATCATCACTGTCACTGTCACTGTCACTGTTGCTTCTACTTTGTTCTTCTTCATTTTATTTTAATATTATACATATATAAACTCATCTACGTACAATGTCAATTCTCGGCAAACTTGGATTGGGAAAGAAAAAGAGTACCAAAAAACAACAACAACAGCAACAACAACAACAGAGACGTTCTACATCCAATCCTCACTCTCACTCACCTACGTCATCGCTGGCATCGATCTCAACCTCATCTTCATCCTCGTTCTTACCAACCCCACAAGAGACCTCACCCGTCGAAATCCGGGCAATATTCCGAACTCTTGAATTAGCCTGGTACTATCGCACACCGGCCTTACCGGGCCAGTCAGACGACAGTAACCATAGCAACTGGGCACGTTTTGACCAGTCCAATGAAGACCGAATCGAAGCAGCCTACGGAACCAATCCGTCCTGTGTTCTTTCTTCCACTGCAGTCGGACCATGTACGATTTTCTTTTCAGAGCCCTTGCCCAAACCGCCCAAAAGAAGACCGTCGACCCTCATACACTCGTTCTCGGAGCGTCAAAAGGCCCACTTTTCTTCGATGCCTTCATTGAATATCCAAGCCCTGTCCCAAAAGAAAGAACCGACAGATATTATGGCCGCAGCAGCAGCAGTTGGATCGGTTTTGGTTCTCGACAAGGACGTTCGGCGTTCTGTTGCACCAGTCTGGTGGTTTGAACATGATAGTCTGGAAGACGGTTCAAAGGGCATGTACCGATTCGATCATAGAAATCAGGCGCGCCTCGAGGCACTGTCGGATGATCGGACCCGGCTGGTCCTAACGGATACTGTGATTCCTCGACCTTTTACTGTTGTGCTGGAAAACAGCAGTGGCAAATCAAGAGATTCGCCAGAAGAAGTCCGGGGATATCTCTATCAAGAACCGGCCGCATTCTATACACAGGATATGTTTTTACCTGGTGTTGACTATCCTTTCCATGAACAGAAGATGATGATTCACAAGCCAAATTCGTACGATGATTATAATAGTAACAGCATAAACAATCCTAATAGTTTCATTAGAAGTAGTAAAAGCACTAAAAGTAGTAGTGGTAGCGGTAGCGGTAATGGAAATAGCAATGATCTTGACATTGAAATTATTAGCAATAATAATGATATGGATCATCATAATGTTCTTGTTACTGCTCCTACAGCCACACCTATTGTTGCTGAAGGGGGGATTTGGGGAGAAGGTCTTGTACGAAGATTTACATTATAAAAAGAAGAAGAAGGAGACTTTTTTTTTTTAAAAAAAAAAAACACCCCCCCCCCCTTCCTTCCTTCCCTTTGAATTTTTATTTTTTATTTTACTATTAACACAATGTATATTTATTTATTATTCGAATATGTTTTCTTATTTAAATTTTCAAATCTTCAACCTCATTTCTTTCTTTCTTTCTTTTCATTATTATTATTTTATATCCATAATCTCATTAACATATACACACAGGTATTCTGTTGTTGTTTACAAATTCATTACACTACACTACATTGCATTGCATTACATTGCCTTACATTACATTAAATTATATTATATATTTTTTTGCCTCACTGTATATATATACACAATACCATATCTTTTTTTAAAAAAATAATAAAAAATTCAACATATTTTATATACGCAAAATCTTGAACTTTAAAAAATAAAAATAATAAAATAGATTGAGATTGAGATTCTTTAAATTTAAATTTATATATATATATATATATATTGAATTTTCAAAATGGGTAACTATGGTAACAGAAAATAAATAAAATAAGAATCAATAGATAGATGCATGAGAGAAAAAGAAAGATAAGAACAAGTTATTTTTATACTCTTGTTCCCTGCGCCACTACTACTATTATTATTATAAGAACAACAACAACAACATAATTTGAAAGTATGGGTGCGTATATATATATATATATTTGAAGTAGGGATAGTTACACCCGACTAGTGGAACTGCGTATATATAATATAAAAACACATGCTAAAGAATTGACATTTTATCCCCAACACCAGTAACACCAGTGACAATAATGATAATACTATTTAAAGCAAAGAAAGCTGGTTTTGCACACCATCGAATTACCCTTTTGTGTTTAATAAAACCATTGACATTGACATTGACACTGACACTGACATAAGAATTGGGATTCATAATAATTATAACTATAGTAATGGTAAAGAAAAGGTATTGGTGGTGGTAGTGGTAGTGGTAGTGGTAGTGGTAAAGAACGGGTTAATTGGTGAAACATGTTCTGGTTGATTCTTATTCTTATTCTTATTTTTATTTGTTTGGTAAGATGGATAGGGTAACATTGTCAATTGAGTCAGGTCCTTTGCACACACGCACATATATATCCATATACATAAAATACACATGTAAATTGATATAAAGATTGATAAAGAAATATATTCCTGTCTGTATTTCCTAGACTTTTGATGCATGTATGAGATAAGATATATATATGTATATAGTCTTTATTTATTCTGTCAATAATCTTGTGGTACAATTCACAGATCTGTTTATTACAAAGTAAATAAAAAAAAACAAAGAGACAGATCTGATCTGTGTAAAACAAGATTCAAGCGACTCCTTTATATGTATAAATTATTCAATTTTTCATTTAATTCATTATTATTAATTGGTAAATTAGGTGGATCAATTAAGAGAATAAACCATCTATTTAATGATAGTATTAATTAATTAATTAATTAAATAATTAAATATCATCACATAATAATTGAAAAAAGTTCATTCAATGCACGTTGAACTTGCTGCATATATCTAGTCAATGTTTGAACAGACGACAATTGATTTTGATTATCTAAACTTTTCCTCTTGACATTCTCCTCCTTTTTTTACTCTCTCATTATCATTATGATCCTTTTTATGACATCGCTTTAAGGTAGTTGTGGTCAAATAGATGATAAACTTTGCTCTTGTACTAGTGAGACAGCTATGAGTATAACCAGATCATAGGAGTTTATGTCCTGTGAATTAATGGAATTAGTATGAATCTGTATTTCTTTTTACTTTGAAAGCTAGCTGTGGTTTGACCAGAAATGGGTTTTAGAGGTAAGTTATCAACATATCCGTTACCTAGCAACTTCTTTTTTTTTTCTTCTTCTTTCATTGTAGTATATATATATTCTAAAGTTGCGATTGTTTTTGTTTTTATTTTTAGAATGTGCGATATTGTTTCTCTAAAATATTTAACCGTAACAAAAACTCTCCTGCTTTTTGTGCAAAATCACAATTCACACATGACACTACTTTTCTTTTTCTTTTTTATATGTATAAATTTGGAAGACACCAATAACAAACAATCCACAGATAAAAGATAATTGGATTATTAATGATGATGATGTTGTTGGGGTTATAGAAATCTAATATACTTTACCATCTTTGATCTACAGACGATCCATCAAAAAAAAAACAAGAAAGAACAGCAATAGAGACACCGTAGAAAATGATATAGAATTGACTGTTTGCTCATCATTTTAACGTGCTTATTAGATTTCAAATAAAATAATAATAATTTTTCTTTTATGTATATAAATAAAAAGTCATATTATAAAATAATAATAAGTTAAAAATAGAATAAAATAGAATAAAAAAAAAAAAAAACCTCTTTGAAGGAGGGGGGGATCCTAGAGCTGGAAATTTGTTGCGCATCTGTTGCTTATGTGCGTTGTGTGTAGTGTAAAGTGAATGGGTTATTGGTGTTTTATAAGCAATAATATTTATAAGCTTTTTCTATCTTGTTCTTTTTTTTATATATATATATTATATTTTTATTTATTTATTTATATAGGAATTTTTTGTTGTTGTTCTGTACAGAGGACAAATCCAACTCACCTACTCTATAAACATCTTTTGATTTCTTTAAATAGAGTGTGAAAATGTGTGTGTGTGTGTGTGATAGAGGAGGAGGTGGAGGAGGAGGGGGGCGTGGGAGAGAAATGAGAGGAGAGATAGAGAGAATGTATAAAGTGTAAAGTATAGTATAGTATAGTGTGTAAAATGTAAAGTGAGAGAGGTAAGATAAAAGATAAAGATAAATAGATAATAAGTAAATGATGGGAATGGTGTGGTAAGATTTGTTTTTTTTTTTTTTTTTTTTTTTTTGCTTTTTTGGGGGGAGGGGGGCTCATATATTGTTATTAGTTGTTTGGACTTGACTTATGCACTCAACAGGACCGGACTGGATGGAGAGGATGTCGGACCAGCCGACTGTGAGGAAGTATCGATGAGTGGGAAATGAAGCCGGTGGAATTGATTGGTTGGACCAGAACACATGGTTAATATTGACTGGCAGTCTGTGGTGGCTGTTGTGGTAGCTGTTGCTGTAACTGTTGATGTAGCGGTTGTCTGTTCTGACTTGACATCGACCATCATCAGTCTGGGTTTCTTGGAATCTGGCTGGAGAATATCGGACTGGACCAGAATGGCCAGCACTTGACCATCATCCTTGTCCTTTTCACTCTCATATTCACTTTCATACTCTGTCTCTGGCCGTTTCTTTGGTAAGATAGACTGATCATCGTATTCTTCTTGCTGGACTTGCTGGGCTTGAGTCCAGGCAGCCATTCGGTTCTGTTCTTCGGTGATTAAGCGGACAAGAGAAGACAGGTCATCTTCCAACAGACCGGCTTCTAGAGGTGTGATTGATTCCGGAAGATCAAAGGAGTCTGATAGGATTGGTGAGTCGATTTGGGGCTCGAGATGGCCAGAGTAAGAATAGGACGATGGATTTGTTGTATTTAGGGTTGGTTCTGATTTTGATTCTGGTTCTGGTTCTGGCTCTGGTGTTGATGTTGTTAAGAGAGTATTATTATTATTATTATTATTATTATTATTATTATCAGAGACCTCGTGATTGAGGCTTCTAAAGGACTTTGCGTCATCAAGCCATGACCAGTCGCAGGGCGTGAGGACCGAAGATGGTAACGGGGTTACCATGGGATCATCGTCTTGGTTACTGTTGAGCAATTTGTTATGGTGAGAGTAGGAAAGTATTGATGGTTGTGATTGTGATTGTGAGGTAGGATCGATGTGTAGGCCAATATCCGCAGCCGTAGTAGGTGGGGAAATGTGTTTTTGGTGACCAATGATAATACCATCATCATTGAGATCAATGTCGATATCACTTGTGGTCTGGAAGATGAATGAATCAAGTGAAGACGAGATTTGGTCATCTTGTTCTATATGGTGGTCGAGTGTGTTGCTGATTGTATTGGGGTTGGTGTCGTTGACGGTGGAAGTAGCCAGGAGGAACCAATCGTCCAATGCATTTGTAGAGGGGGAGGAAGTCAGAGAGGCGATGGAGGATTCATGAGTCTGGGCAGCAAGATTGATTTCCTCTTGCTGTTCACGGACATTGTTCCAGAGTCTAAAGGTCAAGAGGTTGAGTTAAAATAAAAAGAGAGAGTTTTTGAATTGAATTGAAGTTTGTATGTATGTATTTTATATAATACTATCTCTCTCTCTCTCTTTGTATATGTATTTCTCCTTTTTTTTTTTTTTTTTTTTTTATTGAATATCATGTTTTCATTGGTTTTACAAAGATTTCAAAATATATATATATATAAAAGATGACAATGAAATAATAATAGAAATAATCTTTCTCTTGTTTGGCTTACCTGGTCACCAATAATATCCTTTCCAGAGGAACCTCAGTTTTCACAATGACTGGAGGGTATATCTTGTTGTGACTGGCGTTGGCCAAACGTTTCAAAAGAAATACTTTAGCTGTAGTATCCATCATTGATTATTTGTTTTTTTGGTTTTTTTTTTTTGGTTTTATTTCTTAGGAAAAATATATATATATATAAAAAAGAATTAATCAATTAAATAATTTTATATATAAAAAAATATAAAAGAAAGAAAATTATTCTTATTACTATTAATTGAGAAAAAAATGAAATCGGTTCTTTTTTTTTTTTGTACAAAAAAAAAATAAGAAAGAGAATAGAAATGTTGTATGTATAAAAGGGCCTTTTTGTCCTTTTTTTTTTTTGCTTAAAAAAATAAAATAAAAGAAAACGGATGAAAAGCGAGCAAGCAGGCAAGAAGAGAGAGAGAGAGAAAAAAAAAAGTAAAAAAAAAAATCGAAAAAGAGAGAAAGAAAGAATCAAAAAAAAAGTGGGAAAATGAAAAAAAAGGTCAAAATATATAAATTTTCTAAAAAAAAAAAAAAGAAAAAAAAAAAGGGAGAGAGAGAAAAAGAATAGGGATGGAAAATAGTATAAGCATTAATGTGAGCCAATAGCTTGTAATCGGCGAATGAAATGCATTTTAAAAATAAAAATAAATTATATTATATACGCACACCGTGTGATGCAATCATTTAAGCTCCACGTTCTCTGTTCCTCACTAAGCTTCTTGACTTGTGGTTTACTTATAACAACAGCAACAGCAACAATAACAGCAACAATAACGATTGAATGATAATTGGTTATCAATTATTTATTTATTTATTTTATTAACAATTATCAACTATACATATTGTATATATTATATAATAATAAAATTATCACTATTCATTTCAAAAAAAAAAAATTCTATTAAATCGAATGATTCATTCATACCCTTTACTTACTTATTTAATTTATTTATCTCTTATATAAATAAATAAATAATTATCCAATAAAAATAGGAAATTGATTTTGTACCAGACAAATGTTAAAAAATGATCTTGGATTACAGTTGGACAACCAGCAAGAAAATTATCAATATTGATTGGTCTACATTGATCTACAATAATTTCATATCCTCTATTTCTTATCATGTTGTTAAATGGTACAAAATGATTCCATACCCATAATTCTATGATATTCTATTATAAATTATGTAGTTCTGATCACATACTTTAATTTGATTTGATTTAATTTTATTTGATTTTATTATCATAATGAAAATAATGAAAATAACGAAAAGTATGCTACAAAAATATAAATGATAAATTCACTGGTTCTTGAATTCTTTTGATTATTCAATGATGTGCCAGAACTGATGTACGACTGATCGCCAAAGGGTTCCTTGTCCAACGTTGCATCCAGAACAGGGCCCGTGACAGAGCCGGATGTCCCGACAGCCTGCGCAAAGCCGATCTGATTCTTGCCCATGTCAAATACTAGGTAGGTTGCCCGCAGAATAGAGTCTCCGACCAGAATCATCTCTGACCCACTCAAATTGTTCGTCTGCTTGTCCTTGGCTGGAATCCATGGTGCGATCCCAAACACACACTCTCTTGCCCGCTCCCGCTTCAAGCCTCCCAGAGGAATTACCAGCTCACGCACCGGAACACTCACGACCACCGGCGTGCTGGTCAGCTTCATCGCTCGCTGCGATAACCGGATCTCGACCGCTCTGTCGAGTCGGTACACTCCACACTCGACCCGGTACATCTCAATATCGGCATCGTAGCTCCAGTTGCCGCTCCCAACCGCCGCATCCACAAGCTTTTCGGCTAGGCTGGCATCAACATAGGTCATCGTGGTCCCGGTGTCAATGATCACATTGCGAGGCTTTCCGAGATCATAGTCCAGTATCACCTCTCCACTCTCCTCAGAACCTCTATTCATCTGATAGTCCAGCACTCCAAACGACTGGCCAGTAACCATCCAGTACTTCAAAAGATCCTCTGGTCTGGTCTTGCGGGTCTCCATATACGAAACCGGCACATAGACCAGCTCTCCCTTGTGCCGTGTATGGTCCACTCCGCCAAGAAGAAGCTCGCCAGTCCAGCCAGAGCGCTCCAGGTGGCTCATGAAGATCGAAAACACCGGCTCGTCAATCAGATCTTGCTTATACAGATTGAACACAAACGGATCGTAGCTGCCCAAACCAGTGCCCGAGGCTGATGTCAGGCCAGGATAACCAAGTCCAAGGATCCCGTTTGGATAGACATTAAGGCTGGCTGGCGGATGCTTCGATCCAGTCCCTCCATTGGTAATGATGTCCTTTGTCGTCGATGCCAGGCCAAACTGCTGGCCTTCCACAACCACATCGCCAATCTGAACAGTATCCTTGGCATAGTAACCCTGCGCACTACCCAGCCCATAGTTGATCTGGAACGGGTAGTTTGTGTCGACAAAGCTAGATGATTTCTCGGGGTTGAATCTTGACAGATTGCATTCTTCCTTGGCGCAATCGACAGAGGGTATCCACAGATCAGAGCTATAATAAATTTATTTATTTAGATAAATAAATAAATATATATATAAGTTACCTTCCAGTATCCAAGGCAACAGTAAAGTTTTGTGGAGGTGTACCGATGCTCACTTTGATAATGTATTCAGAACCATCGTTAAAGAGAAAGGCAGAGTCCCTTTTCAAAAGACTCTTTGTAGAGCCGGATATATGTACAGAAGAAGAAGAAGAAGAAGAAGAAGAATATGTAGAGGAAGGTTGTTTCTCAATAGGAAAACGAAGAATACGAGATTGACTAGCATCAGAAGCTTGAATGAATAGAATTATGCCAAAAAGGCAGAGGATTTTAGACTTGAGGTTAAATTGGGATTGCATAGTGATCAAGAAGGAAGATAATAAAGAAGCTTTTTTTTTACGGTTATTGCTTGAGTGATATAGAGAGAGAGATAAATAGATAAATAGAAAATAGAAACAGAAAAAAGAAGAGAGTATCAGTTGCAAGAAATAAAGGCTTTTATATGTATTCAGAATGAAACAAAAAAAAATAGCAGAAAATTCATGCTCTTTTAATATGTTTTGCATAAAGAAAAAATTATGATTATTTATAATGACATGTATACCGATGATGACAAGGGCAGCAAATAATGATAGCAGTAGTGATAATGCTGATGGTGGTGAGACTGAAACTGACAGACAGACAGTGACAGTGATAATCTATATAAATAAAATAAAGTAATCAAAACAAGGCATTCAGTACTCAGATAAAACATGGCCTATTCTCATCAATAATTTGTACTTCTTCTTGGTTCTTCTTGGTTCTAGCTGTACTTTATTTTACATTATGAAAAACATACTTACTTACATACTTACTTACTTGTACACAAAATTCTTAAAAAAATAAAATAAAAAATTATACGGCTAAATAAGGCTATTAATAGACAGTCACAATTAATCTGTGTTGCATAAATACACAAATGCATTGTATATATGTATTGTATAGATTTAAATCTGATAAACTCTATCAACAATAGGCTTTTATATCTATATCTTGCCTTTTCTTTATCATTCTTCTTAGCCATATGGACATGGGTATCTGACTACCCTTTTGCTTATATAAATAAATATTATCTACAAAATTTATGCAGATCTCAAACTAATAAGAATAATGAGAAACAGAGATTTATTTACAGCCAAGTCCGAAACCCGGCTCTTAGAATCGGCAGAACAATACCAAATAAGATATATATACATATATGAAACGTGGAAGATCATCGCTTAATAACACCCCTCCCTAACCTATACAAAAAAGAGAGAGAGAGAGAGAAATAGCTATGGTTGCAAGTCACGCAATTGTTTGCTTGTAATAATCTTTTATATATCGAATTTTTATAGCATTAAATGGAATATCAATAATAATAAATAAAATTAGATTTGAATAGACTGTATTTTGATAGTAGATTAGAGCCAAGTTTTATCATTATCATTGATATTTTAAAAGTTAGTTAGAACCAAGACAAAAAGTCCAAGACCAATAGCCTGGACACACTGTCTCATGTCATGGGTACCAAGTGATCCGGAAGTGTATCCCGACCCACTCTGGTTTGAACTTTCTGTCCCACCTCCTCCGTTTTTACTGCTATCCACACCATTGATACCTCCTCCGACTCCAACCGAAGTAGCCAGTCCGATCTGATTCTGGCCCAGATCAAAGACGAGGTAAGCACTACGCAAGAACGAGTCACCGATCAAGAACATGTTTGATCCAATACCGGCCCCGGTCGTCATGGTGGGCGCGATGCCAAACAGACAGGTCTGGGATGTCTCGACCGTCTCTCCGTCGACCGGAATGACCAGCTCAGATGCCGGGACGCTCAAGACAACAGGGTTCTGAGAGGTCTGGCTGGACGATCTGGACATCAGCAGCTCGACTGTTCCGTTGGAGCTGGCGGCCGAGCACTCGATCAAAATCACGCCCGACTGGCGGTCGACCTTGTATCCATCCTCGCCCGCAAAGGACGACGCAATGTCGGTTGCGATGTTGAGTGGTAGGTAAGTCAAGGTGGTGCCGGTATCCAAGATAAATCCACCGGTGCTCTTGAGCTTCCAATCGTGGTCCTTGATTCCATTGCGTACAGCAATACCTTGTCCATAAACCATCCAATAATAGTAAGAAGAGTCTGCTCCAGGTGTATTGCTGTCATTTTCACTATCACTGCTTCCCACATTTCCACTTCCACTTCCACTTCCGTTGCTGTTGCCGTTCTTTGTGGTCAGGCCAGCTACGGGTAAGTACTGGATATCGCCTTCATACTTTGTAGAGTCTACTCCGCCAAACATCACTTCGCCTGCCCAGCCCTCTGTGGTCGCACTGTTGAGATAGACAGAAAAGATTGGTTTCTGGATGATGTTCTGCTGGACGAGGTTAAAGACAAATGGATTATAGGGTGTTTCGTTTTCGGTTGTGGCTGCGGTCAGGGAAGGATAGCCCATACCCAGGATTCCATTGCCAGAAACCGATGGCGTCGAAGATGAGTTTGCTCCAGAAGGTAAGGCCAGGATTTCCTTTGTTATGGTTGCCAGTCCAAACTGCTGGTTTTTTACTGCTGCTCCGGCCACCGTTACTGTGTCGGTTGCGTAGGTTCCGTTCACACTGCCGATACCGTACTGGATTCCAAACTTTTCGTTCAAGGGTTTGAAAGTAGACGACTTGGCTTCATTGAATCGAGTGAACGGACAAGATCTTGCTGGGCATTTACTTGAGGGAATCCAAAGATCAGCACTGATTTTTTTTAAAAAAATAAAAATAAGAGAGTTAATATTATTTATTTATATATTTATTTATTTATTTTTCTACCTTCCAGTGTCAAAAGTAACTGTGAATTTCTGGGGCGGTGTCCCAACTCCAACTTCGATTAGATATTGTGATGATTGGTCGTTGTAGAGACGTGTATTGGGCGAGTCTCTTTTGGCTATATGTGAATGCCTAAGACGTGCAGCCTCGAGTGGATTTAATTGAACTGGGTTTCTAATCAATGGAAATCGAAGGACTGAGTCAGGGTTGTCTTTGGCAGCTTGGGTTAGTGTAACAGCTGAGGCGGCTACACACAGAATGGAGGCAATGATATGCATCAGGAGGCTCTGTTTGTTTGTTTGTTTGTTTGTTTGTTTGTAAGGCAATAAATAAACAAAATAAAATTAAATAGAAATACAATAGAAATCTTGAGCGGTGAAAAATAATAATAAAAGAAGTAGTAGTAGTAGAAGAAGATGATTATGAGAAAGGTTTGTCAAGGGAAAAGATACAGATTGGTGGAAAAGAAAGAAGAAATAAAAAAAAATAAAAAAATAGAGAGTAATTATGATGATTATGATGATGATGATGGGTGGGTGGAGTTTTATGTCTTCAAGTCTTTCTGTCTATGCGGTGTCTGTCTGTCTTTAATACTTTCTTGATTGTCATTTGTAGTCGATCCTTCCGAGGAACAATAATGATAGCAATAGTAAAGCTTAGTAATAAACACCGCCTATAATCTACTTGCTCGATTCTTTCTGTTGTTTCTTTACCTATTCTCTAGTCAAAATGAGCACATTGCTTCATTACTCCTCTTATTTACTATGAGAAATCTCTTTAAAGTTCAAGTCAATTGGATTGTAGCCTTTTTATTTCATAACCAGCAATTATTACTATTATAATTTTTTTTTGCAGAAATTGAATAGTCATGACATCAACCATGGCTCAATAATCTGTACAATAGACAGGCTGCATAATTTATACACACACTAAATAGTGGTACAAATGTCACACATAGATAATGTACCTTTTATACTAAATACTTTCAGACAACACACACATACAATAAGTGCTTTAAGAGTCCGTTTATCTTTTCTTACACATCAAAAAGTTCTATTTTTTATATTTTTACTATTGCAGAAAAAGCACAAAGCCTAGGCAATCGATAAATAAATATAATTATTTAATTCTATATAGAAACCACTCCATTTTGATCCCTAATGAGACAAGAATCTCTAAATGTAATATAAGATCATAATCGTGTTTTGGGATCCTAACACCAAAGAAAACCACTTTCAATATAAATATCTATTTAATTCTTCTAGCTTTACTGTCCAATCTTATTTTGGATCTGAGGGCTTCATTTTTGTGTGGCAGCCTTTCACTCTCCAGCCACAGTAGGCTCACAGTGTGGCGAGGATCCACCAATAAAATCAAAGAAATAAAATAAAATAAAATTAATTGATTGTTATTGGAATTGATTGTAAAGAGTGAAAGTCTGTTCAATTTTTTTTTTCTTTTGAAAACAGAGATTCCCTAAAATTCAATAGTATCATTAAAGAGATTTACCAACAAAGAATGGCCATTTGATTGACCTTTTTCCATTTAAGAAATATGTAATTTATATATTTATAAAAAAAAAAAGCACAAAAACCCAACAACTATTACAAATATATCACTCTTGGTTCTGTAGCTAAAATAACTATAGCTAAGCAGCGACTGTGCATCAGATATTGGCACAAAACTACTGCCGTTCTTGTTTGGCTGTGTGGTTGTGGTTGTGGTATCAGTATCAGTACCAGTACCAATACTTCCATCAGCACCACCATTGGTAGAATTGGTATTGATAGCCGGTGCAATTCCGATCCGATTTTTGGACATGTCATACACAGTATAGACAGATCGAAGAACCGACTGTCCGATAACCCATGTTTCTTCGGCCGGCACAATCGAGTCCTGGACAGAGGGCGCGATTCCAAACATGCAAAGCTTGGAGTTTGCTAGAGTGGTTCCGTCCAGGGGAATGACGAGATCCACAACAGACACCTTGACTATGACAGGCCTGGTTATGTTTGCCTTGACAGATGTGGACAGATGGAACTCGACAAATTCAGAGGTTGCCTTTTGGCCAAAGTCACACCCGACACGGTAGACGCCGTTGTAAGTGTCAAACACGACCTTGAGAACATCGCCCGAAAGAGAGTGCATGATGCTGTCCGATACGTTGCTGGGTACATATGTTAGGGTGGTTCCGGTGTCAAACGTGAATGGTCGTGGGTCAGACATATTATTTACATATCCACCGTTACTTGTCGCAACACCCTGGCCTGGTACGGACCAATAGAGATAAAGAGAATCGGCAGTCGTATGGGTCGATCCAACGTTTGGGACGAGGATGGTGCTAGTACTGCTGATGTTGGTGTTGATGTTGGTTATGCTATCCGTCTCTAGACGGTAGCTAACCACAGGCACGTATTCAAGAGTTCCATTGTACTTTGTCGGATCTGTTCCACCAAACGTAATCTCGCCAGAGTTGCCATAGTTGAGCAGAGAGTTTAGATAGACAGAAAAGATTGGGTTACTGATGATCTTTGCCTTGACAAGGCTGAAAGCAAACGGAATATCGCCGTCTACTCCACGCACTGTGTTTAGACCGGGGTAGCCGAGACCCAGGATTCCGTTTGATTGTTCACCTGATTTGACGATGCCAAGGATGTTCTTTGTCGTATTGACCAAACCAACCAATTGATTGTCGATTGTCGCATTTCCAATCCGGACCGTTTCGTACACATAGGTTCCGTTTGCTTGTCCGACACTGTACTGGGCCGAAAAGGTCTTTGAGGTGATATTGAGAGAAGAAGATTGGGTTTGATTGAAACGGGAGTAAGGACACATGTCAACAGAGCATTCTGATGAAGGCACCCATAGTTCGCTACTATTGATTGTAAATTATGGCAGATATTTAACAACAACAGTATTTTTGGTTGGTTATCCACTTCAAAACTATCAAGCATAGATATTGATATGTGTGTACCTTCCAGTATCCAAGGTGAGATCGAATTGCTGAGGTGGGGTACCGATTTGGACCTGGATAATGTATTCTCTTCCGCTTGCATTGTAAAGAGAAGCGGTATTGTTATTGTCGCGCTTGTTTAGGACCTGTTCGCCTGCGATTGATCTCTGTACAGCGGCAACATGACCATTTTCGGTACGACTTATGGATACTCTAATTGGATGCTTGGCAAAATGTTGGTCGTACGAAGAAGGGAGAGCTTGGATCAGTGGTAAAATATATAATGTGGCTGCAAATAATGTGCTGATGAAATACATGACCGTGAATTCTGCTCAGGATGAAGATAATGATTGAATGATTGGTTGAGTGAATGAATGTGAGGGGATAAATATGTGTTGAGTTGAATGGCCAGGGCAGGCTGTGAATGTGAATGTGAATGTGAATGTGACTGTGACTGTATATGGGGAGTAGGTATTATGTATAAAAAATGAAAAGAAGAGAAAGGTATAGAAAGGGAAAGAAAGAAGAAGATAAAGAGTTACCTTCTTCTACTGCACTATAATTCAAGATCTGTATTTCAATTCTAATGTACGTGTGTATTTATGTATGTATTTGTTTGGAAAATTAGGATATGCCATAGTTAAATAATAGAATAAAATAAAATAAAAAGCAGCTCTTTAGTGTAATGGTACACAGGAGAGAAATCTGTAATGTAAGGTCGTGTTTTCTTGACACAAGCATCCAATTAGACTACAAATCTGATCTGGGTAACTGAAAATCAATCGATACAATCAATACAATATAAAAGAAAGAAATAATATATATATATATATATATTTGAATTTGATCTCCAATAGAATCGTATATATTGGGCTAATAAAGAACTGTCTGATTACTTCTTTTATTAATAGTTATAATATTCCATATGTTCCATACACACAATTTACAGGCTTGTCAATTATTCAATCAATTCTGGACCATTGGGGCACTGTACCCACAGATACATACAAACTAGATAGCTTCTCTCTTTATTGAGAGAGCGGATTTTCACGAGGCCACATATTACAATGCAAGCAAAGGGAATACACGTGAATCTATTTGATTACCATTATTCTTTGCACAAAATACATACGTTTTATTTATATTTTGTGCTAATAATTAATTATTGTGTTTCTTTTTTCTTTTTTAGTCTGCCCATTAAACCCCGGGTTTACAAAGCTTCTTTATAAATAGACGCACACACAGTAGATATACCAGCCTCAGTTCTATATTATTGTCAATATCTACTACACTTGCCATAGATCAGCATCAACGATCTACAAAGCTCTTACCCACAAATACATACATATATATATATCTCTTTTAGCTTTGATACCAGCATATTATCAAACGTAAATAATATCCTGCAGATGATTTTCTCTCTTTTCTTTTCTTTATTGATACAGACGCAATTGCCAAAAGAAGAAGAAAAAATAGGAAAGTAATATGCAACGTCTAGTATACTTTGTTTAAAAGATTCAAATCCAGTCACAACATCTAAGCGTCACCAATCTTTTTTTTTTTTTCTTACAAGACCAACGTCTTTGTCCTTCATTCCAAGCAATTCAGGCAATTTACGTTCTCAATCAAACCTCCATCTTTCGAATGAGTATGCTTAGAAACCCCAGGTCTCATTCTCATAATTTTTCCTCGAGCAAATGTCTATTAATTAATTCAAGCAACACCTGGTCTCATTTCGATAACTACAAAAGGCATGCTGAGGAAGGCATATTACTTCCATCTCCTACCCAGCAAAATTAGACACACTCCGTCAGACGCTACACCCGAACATCAGTCTTGGAAAATAATTTAAAATACACACATATATACAGTGAGAGCTTGTGATATCAGGAATATCGATAAGCAGAACAAAAAAATAAAAAGGAATGACCATGTAAACAGATGCCAAAAGAAAATTAATGAGGTTGAGCGATGTCTGCCGTCCTTATTACAATATTCCACTGCTACTACAGCGGGTCAGAAAGACAGGAAAGACTGTTTGAAGACAAAGTCTTAGTGAGACCGCCATATTGCATGTGCTGTGATAAGCTACCAATAAGAAGAGGAAAGAGAGAAAAAAAAAAGGCTTGGAGCAGTAACAGAGTACAGACTAAAGCTGTATATATAAAATGTATAAAAATATGAATTCAATATCTCTGGTAGGGCTAATACACAGTTGAGTATTATTTTTGTAAAATAAAATAAAATTTATTTGAGCCCAAATGATTTTTAAAGCCCAGAGAATCTAATCAGATAGTAAATGGTTTTTATTTTTTAAATTGATTTTGATCTTTTGCTGGAGTGCATAGATAGACAGTGTATTTGGGGTAGCAAATAAAATATAAGAAAAAGTAATGAGTTGAGATTATTTGCACTACTGATATATAGCAAATACTTACTGTCTGTTGGGTGTCAATTGTAATAGTAGTAATGGTGGTAATAGGCTTATAGATTACAAAGAAGAAAAAGGTAGTCTCTGTAATACTCTTTTAAATAGCCTCAAAATGAATAAAGTATCCCAATTCACGCCAAGAGAATGACTGTAGCAAACGGAAACAAACCAAAGAAAAAAAAATAGATAATTATAGATATTACAACAGGAACAACCCGGGTTTGTTGCAAATTTGAAACAGCTATTCAAAAAGAAAGGAAGAGAACAAGTTCCTCTAAATAGTCGTATAGATTGTCATTCTAAAGGGTCTTTCTTATAATTAATTGATCTTGATGACGAAAATAAGCTTCCAAGACATGTATGAATTTTGTATAGAGAATCGAAAACCATGTGCAGAAGATTATGTATATTCTGAAAGACAAGTGTAATCTTCTATGATTTGTTCATAATCAAATTTAATCTTTTCTTCTTTGGAAAGTTTGTTTCAATAGATTCAATATAGGCTCCTAAATCCACGTTATGCTTGTGTAGCTGACCACAGCCTTCATTCTTGAGCTGTCCTCAGCCATTGATGTCCAATTACTGATAGGCTCTGTTTTGGAGTTCGTTGGAACAGATCTATGAATAACTAGTCCCCCAGTACACATATAGCCAAGCATACTGACAAGAGGCTTTATACCTCTTGGCTTCTAGCTTACACAAAACCTTGGTCTTTAAAGCATAATATTTGTCTTGTGTATCACAAGCCACATAATCATTACCTAAAAAGAAAGAAGCTCTTGCTCACCCCTACTTAGCCACGTTGTCAATCAGCGAATGCAACCCAGAAAATACCACACACAAAAAAAAGTGCCTTTCTTTTTTGTTTTGTTTTATTTAATACCCATATATATATATATATATATATATATCAATAAAATACAAGCATGAATTAATGAATGTATTTATATAATATTTCTTTGTTCCTTTAACCTTTTTATTATTATTATTTTTTCTTTAAAAATAATGAAGACCATAATTGTATTATTTAATATTCTTGCACTATCAGCCTTGAATTGCTGTGCCCAAACATCGCTTGCTGCTCCTAGCAGAGTGAACCATACTATCCAGTCCAACAGCACCAGAAACAATTCATCTAGCCAAACCTTTCTGACCGTTCCAACAGCACAAACCTCAAGTACAGCTATTGGAACGCCTATAAACTCTTTACCAATCTCATCTAATCGTATGTCAATATCCATATGCACAATACAGAATAATAATTCCTATACAGATACCAACGCAAATCCACAGCAGCATAGATACTAACCTATGTTTTTTTTTTGGTTGCTTAGGGCCAGTTGCTTCTATTGATACCATTTCTGCCCCTCCAATTCCCAATGAAAACAATACAAACGTGTCTCAATCTGTAAACAACTTTTCGACGCGTACAAGTATAGTAAGTTTTGTTTCATATATCCAAACTGTTTTTCTATCGGTCTGTCTACCCCTTTAATTAACTCATCTAAACTAATTACAATATTTTTATACTTCATTAAAACAGGTTTTAGGCATCACACTTGGATCAATCACCCTAGTTTTTCTCCTTTTGGGGGGAGCATTTTTGTTTCTATTATTAAAAAGAAGAAGAAGAGCAAAAGAATACGCCATAAAGAGGGCAAGAGAGCTTGATTATGATGGATCGCTCCCATGGTCTCAGGCATCGATGTCGACCAACAGTCGTTCAGACTTGACCAGAAGCAGTAATAATCACGATCCGCTAGATCATCTCGATGCGGCCAGCCAGAATGAGAAATACACCAAGATATCCCTCATAGATCCGAGCCATCCGTCATTTGTCTATGCAATACGTCAGGCTGAAGCAATTTCCTCTGATCCTACATCACCAATATAAGGCTTATATGGTTTTTATTTATAATCTTTCTGGTTACTAATCCTGTATTAATAGCTTAAATAATAGCAATAGTAATAGTAATAGTAATAGTAATACTGATAACAATAAAAGTCTAAAATAAATAGCGCCCAGGCTTGGGTATGTATATAAAACAATAGCATAAAATAGTATAATTCCAATGTTAATTATCAAGCTCTGTAAGCATATCTATTAAACAAATAAAATTTGAGAATATAACATCTTGTGAATAAGCATCATGTACTTTTTATTATTATTATTATTGTGTCGCACCAAACAGAACTGCCCTGCACTGTACCTGCCCATTTGGTCTGCTTGATTTGATCCGTTAGGTTCATTGCATCTTCAGTCGTCATGCTTTCAAGAGTCAAATCCATGGTATAGTACTTTTCAAATGTGCTTTCGGGTACCAGAGGCATCTGGTGACTGTCGGAATTCTCAGGTGGAAAGACACTCAATCTGGGCCAACAGTGAAGAGAAATGGTTTTCCTGTGACCTTTTGTATTAATCAATAAACCTTTGTTAGACTCTGAGCCTACCAAAGCTAATCCAGGCTTTGGTGCAAGGTAATCATCCTTTTCGACACAAGTATGGACTGAATGTGCAGCTGTTGGGGAAGAAGACTCGGTCGGAAGTCGAGCAGGCTGCCTAAAGGTACGTTGGTGAAGGAGAGTGTCGAGCTGGGATGGTATACGCTTAAGTGTATTACAGCCACCTGGCTCATCAATAACAATCTTAGGAGCATTATCTTTTTTTTTTTATTTTTTTGAGAAAAAAAAAGGGCAAAAATGAGTAATTTTTTTTTGAATTTCCCAAAGTATAGGGTTAATGGTTATCAATATATGCAAAACTCCTTACTGTGGTTGCTGAGATCCATACTTGCGCTGTCGTTGACTAGACTTATTTGAGAAGAATGGGCTGAATGGCTATCTGGACCGTCTTTCCAATTGTCAAATATTCCCACGTCAATGACCTGGGAAACTTGCTTCTCCTGGAGCTTCTGTAGGTATCGCCGGCGTAAAATAAACATGCTAACTAGGTTTTTGATTTTTTCATTGGCGACCATTCTCAAGACTCTTTGTCGCCTTCGAGTCTGGTACACAAGTTTGTCAAACCTGCATAGATACCTAGTGATAAATACATGCATATACACAACAACAAGTTCTATAGTACGTACGTCAATGACCTGTTTATATCCACAAGCCGCAGTGCAAGAATCTCCAGCATATGATGAAACGAGATTCCATTTCGAGTAGAGACCATCATAATTTCCTGTAAAAAAAAAGAAAGTTAAATCTAGTTAAACTATCAAATTTTACTATTATTTATTTATTTATTTTTTGCTTACCTGATATACCAAATTGTATGCCTTTTTTCTTTCTTGAACAGCTTTCATATCCATGGTACCAAGCCTTTGATTTACTTTATAAAAATTGTAGAATTTTTCGCCTAATATATTATTGGCTCCGAAAGAAGATTCCAGTCTGGATTCTGAGAGTGGCACTGATGCCAAATGACTAAGGTCTGCATCCATCTGATCACTTGCTTCCAAAAGACTTTGGATACTATACTCCCTTTTATACATATGAATAGACAAGGTTCCTTTGAGCTCCTACATTAAACAAACAATCAATATATGTATACATTTTTCTCTTAAAAAAATGATCATATTAATATAGTACATACTCGCAAGAAACCAGGGACGTCTTCTTTTCTGATGTACCCAGTTGCTCTTGGATCAAATTCTGCCCAGACTTGTTTGTAACTAAAATAGAATACAAATATATGTAAATGAAACTTATTGTTGATACCATTCATCGGAAACTGTTGTCTGCGTGTGTATGCCAATTAAGGACACATTTACCTTCTCAAGTCTGACCGGGTTATTAGTGTGAATTGATTATGTTTGTCAAATGTAAAGGAGAAATTACTAATAACAATCTTTTATATATATATATATATATATATAAAAGCAGAGAAATTCAAGTGAGATTTAGCTTATTTAATTAGTATTGATAATATTACACTTACCACAGTAAAAATATTTACAAATATATAAGTACAAATGATATAAAAGATTACAAATAGTGTAAATGCTGCTGTAGGTGATCCACAGTCTTTCTCATCTACACAGTTTGGCCATGTTACAGAAAAATCACGCATCAAAAAGTCCTAATTAAAAACGAAATATTTTTTTTATTTATTCGTTTAGTCTTGACCTATCCCTATCTCTTCTTCTTTACTATGACTACTTTGTAACTCAATCTTACCCAGTTTTCTCCTGTTGTCATTCTAAATAATGTTAACATGGCTGTTTTAAGACTACGAAAATTTATATGAGGATTTCCGTATGGACCATATCGAGTAGAAGCAAACACTTCCTGAAAAACCACGGCAAAGCAAACAACAACAATAAAGAATGCTGTTGTCACGTAAATTATGGAAGGTAATGCTTTTCTGTGAATACATAGATAATTAATATATAATAATAATAATAATAATAATCAAAATGTAAGAAATAAAGATAGACATTAATAATTTTTGAAACATATTTACTGTATGGCTTGTAATAATGTATCCAGGGACTCGCTTCTCTTAGCTAAGCGGAAAGCAACTGCGACAAGCAGTAACTTATATGGGATATCCAAAGAAGGCTTTAACAAAAAAAAAATCACAAAAGTTCAATAATAGACATGATGATTAAAGTTGGAAAAAATAAAATAAGATATTACCATATTTCCTGTAAAACGTTTTGCTATCATTGTGATAAAGACTAATGAAAGCCATTTATTATATTAGTTTCTGTAATTCACAAGAACCAGATATTCTTAGCTTGAAATTACTCAAAAAAAGCACATATGCGTCGAATATGTTCCATTTGGTAGAAGCCCACTACGAATAAATAAATAAAAAATTAAATGAAGAAAAGGCTTAGAAAAGTAATATATCTGCTGTTTTAAAAGCATATTAAAGTCGCACAGACACAAGAGCACAACAAGCATTAGCTTACCTTTCTGTATCCAAGTCCAATCAGCTTAATAAGAGCCTCAAACGAGTATAGTACAAAAAATAAAATGTACAATACATCTAAAGTCCAGCAAAAAAATTAAAGAATCAAAAACACTGATCATTGTAATATGGTCGCATACTTTGTAAGTTTGTTAACCAAAGAGGTTGATTCATATGCTCAGAAGCAAATATTACTACAGAAATTATTAATATTTTCTCTCTCTCTCTTTCTTAAACATCTAGAAAACATGCAATGTTTAAAACAAATAATAGCCTTGAATACCCACATATGTTTAGAGTTAGAACACCCGTAGTAAATCTAACAAATCTACCATCCTTTTCAGCAATCAGCTTGTAGCAAAACTCTCGCAGTGATCCTTCCAACGGTGGATCCACCTTTCTCAAGGGTCCCATAAGGGCAAGCTGTCTTTGGAGATCTCTGTATTGCCGTTGTGGGATAGTGAGAGACGATATCCCACTCCTTTGCTTGAATATTTCCAAAAAGACCTGTATTACATAGAGAAAGAAAAGTAAGAATACTTTTGGTTGAATTTACTCAAGTAATACTTTACTCCGATAAACAGCTGGATGGAGCACAGTGAAGCGAGAAACATAAAGCAGATGTAGTAAAGTGAGTACCATATCGAAGGAGAATTCCAGTCAAATCTAGGTTGAGCACCTTTTTCAATAGGCACACTCATGGCCGAAAAGACCGAAGATACCTAGCAAGTATTAGTAGCTTATTACGGTAAAACAAATTATTTCCAGAAACATGTATATATATATATATATATCTTACCCATCCTTCACCAGAGGCACATTCAAACAAGTGTAATAAAGAGTTTCCAAAGTTATCAAACGAGTAGTCATAAGGATTATGCCAGACTCGTGGAAGAGTGATATGCTTTGTGCTTGCATCAACAGATCGATATTCGCCATGACACTCGACCATAAAAGAAACACTGTCATCGTTGCACCTCAAGAAGCGGCCACCAAATATGTATGAGCCATAGATTGCAAATGGAATAAAGACCAGCAGGTTGAGCGTAACTGCATCAAAGAGCTTTGGAAAAACATGTACAAGATCGAGAAAGATTACTCGCATCCCGCTGACATAGTACATGATCCGAATGGAACGAAGGGTACGGAGTATACGCAGACACTTGCCGCGTTTTTCTCCTCTCAGGAAAATCGAGCAAACTGTCTGGCCCAGCAGCATCAAGAGGTCTATTATGTTCCATCCTTTGCGCAAGTAAGCCTCCGGAAGTACAATAAGACTGTCCGCAATCACTTGAACCAAAAAGTCAATCCAAAAGATTCCCAAGAAAATGTGCTGGATTATCTCTACTACAGCGGTAGTTCTAGGTTCATTTTGGCGATAAAATTCATCGGTCCAAACGCTCAAAACGGCACTGGCACAGATAAACCCCATAATAGTCCACTGATACAAGGAGAATGACGAGAGTCGAATACAGGACTTTCGAATGATATTGTCAGAGTCGAATAAGAATAGTGCTTTGAAGGTGTCAAGATTTTCGAGGATAACGTCCTTGTTTTCATTTGCAACATTGATCTCGTATTCATCCCCGTATTTTACCAAAGGCTTTTCGTCCTCATCATCCTCATCATAAGTTGCTCCTAGAAATGGTGCATGGATCTTTGAACTAAGGGTTGATCTATTGGAGTTACATATTATCTAGTTTAGCTTAGCTTAGCTTCATTCTTTTTTTTTTTTACTTGCGGCTTAAATTCTAATAATATGTTTCTAACATGTGTACTATATGCTCTTACACAATCGATGCCTTTCTTTCAACCTCTTTAGCCAGATAGACTTGAGATCTCCTTCTATTCTTAAGTTTTTCAAAGTCATCTAAATTTTCGTCATCTAAATCAGATTTTTGAATGTAATATTTTGTGCAGAACAGCTTAAATCTGTCTTTGTTCAAAGGCAACACAAGAGATTGGGGTAAATTTTTTATGTGGAGCCTTGGGTTCTTTTTCTGGACAAAAAAAGGTAGCAAAAATCTTTTTTTTTCAAAGAAAAGAAGAAGATACATATAAAATAAGCAAGACTTTATTATATCCTTTAAAGCAGCAACAAAAAGCCCATTTGAAAGTAATAACACTGTAAAAGAACTTACCGACTTATTGAATCGATCCGGTAGTATTCTGGTTGCCATCTGTGGTGCCGGATGTATTTCTTGATCTGTATTTCTCTAATTTGATATTCATCTAGCTCAAAGTTCTCGACAATGACTGCAATAAAAAGGTTAAGTACAATATCTTGTTGTTTTATACCAAAAAAAAAAAGAAAAAAGAAGAAGATGGTTAGGAATAATTTGTTGTTGCCGTTACTGTTGATGAGTATTATTGGTATTTTGTTTAGCTTATAAGGTTAGCTCACAATGTACTACAAAGTATACAATTATCATGTACACTGCAGCATATACTATTGAAGAATACGCTTGACTATGCATTGAATCATACAGAATATCCTTTAAAATAGTAATAATAATATTAGTTTTATCAAAATATTTAAGTCCGTGCTTACTGTCCAGTTTTCTCCTGTCATGATCTGCAATCACAAAAGCATAAATGTATATTAGCATAGCATATCCAACATGCTTTCAGCAGATAACTCACCTGGAAAAGAGACAAGAAGGCTTGATAAAAGTTGTCAAATCGCATTCCAGGCTCATCAACCTCTTCGATTGGTACAAAATCACCTCCGAACAATTGCATTGATATCGGACACAGTAGAAATAAAACAAGGAACGTAAAGAACGTCAGGTTCCGGATACCCTGTCCGTCTGAAATTACACTTGCCTGTACAAAATAAATAAAAGAATAAAATGAATACAATCGAAATTAAGTAATAGCTTATTAAAACATATATATGTCTGTACATATTAGCTTACCAGTAACTTTAAGACCCTTGGAAAGATATACACTAGACGATAAGATCGACAAACCGCAAATATGTATACGTACGAATGAAACGGACTATTTTGCACATTGTCAATCTCGTTTATCAGAGTAATTAAGACTATGATGAGATCAGCTCTATTGTGTAGATATTCCCAAGAGCAAAAGTTTCACCGCGTTAAAGAGAAATAGATTGTTATCAATACCGTTCTTTTCCTAAAAGTATTTCTTTGTCTCATATGTATAAGTAAAAAGGATATTGTAATGTTTCCAGAATGACTTGAAACTACTAGAACCTGCTATTCGAAGTATGATCTCGCCAGTGAATACAAAGGTGAATATTCGCCCAACAAAATCTAAACACATGAAAAAAGAAGAAGAAATACTTAACTAATTAACCTTTGACATCTACAAATATGTATATACTGCGTTTAACTTACCAAACAATGCCATATCTGATTTTTCAAGGTGAGTGGTGTATAATGACATTGTTATAACATTAGCCACGACAAGAGTATTACTGATCCATAAAAAGTATCGACTCTCAATAGCACAAGCCAGCCATTTTTTGAAATATGATAATATGTTTGATGGGTTGACCGATACTTCAACATAATCACTGATGTTATGCAATTCAAAGTCATTGGTTTCACCATTCTTTTCAAGCATAGACTTGGATACCGTTTTCGGTGCCTGGTATTGACTTGAGAATATATTTTGACGCATGTTGCATCGAGCATGAGAGAACGAGGTGGTAATAACAGCTATTGCAAATAAACAAATTAATCAATAAATTAATCAATGAATTGATAGATGCACGCACATATATGTTAGTATACCAATGTACGTGATTAAGTATGCCAAGATACTCACCAATAAACATAGGTACTATGACAAATGTCATGAAATAAATACAGCAGCAATAATATAATACTGCACCAGAAGAAGATATCGCATCTTGGCTCATGTACATCAAATCTGTCCAGCCCTCTGTGGAGATCACTGTAAATATATTTAGCATTGTGTAAAATATGTTACTGTAGCTAATGTAGGTCCACCCAGGCCGGTTTTTCTCGTCTTGAAGGCATATCTGTCCAGACTGACATGAATATCCATCCCTTGTAATAACATCAATGAACTCTCCAATATTTATGTCGTAAACGTTCATCCGTCTATTGCCGTCAAGATCATAGTAGCTATTACAAGATGTTCTTGGGTTGACATAGGTAATATCTGTAAATACATATAAAAGTATAAAAGTAAAAGTCAAATGATTGATTGATCGATTGATTAATGTCAAACAACATCTGGTGTGCTTAAATGTTTGTGTGCTTTACTAGTCATATCCTTGCTCAGCCTTCCGTCAGGAATTACAGCACATCTCCGAGAGAAAGAATTGGTAAAAAGAAAGAGTCCCAAGAGAGAAAACAATAGCATGAAAAACGCAAAGAACCCCACAACATTGCAAAGAATATCAAAACTTGTTTGGAGCGACTGCATAATAACCTGTTTAGATCAAATAAACAAATGCACACACACAAAGATACATATATATATATATATATTGTTCATTAACTGTACTTTCAGGGTAAATAATTACAAGCTGTGTACTTACTGATGTGCCTTTAGTAATCACAAGAAATCGTAGGATTCTCAAAGACGAAAGCCCTTGAATCAACGACCAACGTCTCGGAGAAGTAGAAGTTGTTGCACAAACAACCCCAATCCAATAAAATGTCAGAGCTACAAAATCCAAGAAATTTGCGATCCGACGTAGGTATGGAGAGTGGGCCACTTTCAAGTGATCTAAGCCTTCCTTGATTTCTGTATCAAGTTGATCCCTATACTTCAAAGGGACGTATTTGAATCCACGATCTATTTTTCCGGATGTGTGTGTATAAGGATATTTTACGTCGTCAGTTGCTTCAATTACAGAAAATGGCCTTTGGTCACCAGGGGTTTTATCCAGATGACTATAAGAAGAAGGAGGAGGAGAAGGAAAAGAAGAAGATGATGGTGATCTTGGAACTTGAATCCAGGGAGGAACTTGTTCATTGATACAAGACTTTACTGGCGATGGGGAAACACTGGCTTTAGATCTAATATTACTAGTAGTAGTAGTAGTAATGGTATCTCTCGGGGAAGTCAAGTGCCAAGAAAACGCCGGTAATGATGTATGGCTATCAGAGACAGTATTCGTCGAATCTGAAAAGTGTTTTAATTTGTCTGTACGTAAAAACCAGCTGTAGAGTATTTGAAGTTCGGTATGAAAAAACCAGCTTGTTGAATGATGTGTCAGAACAAATCCATAAACAATAATCTTTGCCAAGGCTTCAAAACTTAAAGTTTGATGTAACCATATTAAAATAAGCCATAAATTAGTATAGAAGCATAGATATAGACACACACACACACACATATATATATATATATAAACCTGATAGCGTTTACTCACGTAAATATTATATTAATCAGTAAGAGTAGCTGTTGGCTAGGAATGCTCAATATATTTTTCTCTTCTGGAGTATTAATTGAGGTGATAGACAATATCGTCCATTGCATGAACAACAGTACAAAAATAAACGGATCAAACCACCTAGTAATAAAAGACATATATATATATATATATATATATATATATAAGTAAAAATAAGAAGACGAAGCAGGTAAATAAATGCATAAGTGTATAACATTTTCACAAAAAAAAAAGCAAACCATACCTTGAGCCAATTATTTTCCACAGCCAGGTACGTCCTTTTGATTTCGGACCAAATAGTCCACAAGACCAGCCTTCAAAATGTATGCATATATTAGGATCTACTTCGTCTTGTCTTGGATCAGGTCTTCCACTTTTGTACGACTTGGTTGACAAAGGCTCGGAATAGACTAGAGGCTGTGAGTCCGGTAAATGATTTTCACAATCAAGATTCTGATTATTCGGCAAGGTTCTTAAGGCTATATTAGGTAATATCAGGAATATGCTTGGATTAATATATACATAAGCAACAAAAGTTACTTACCCATTTTGGAATTTCCTATTTCCAATGGATGTACTGGGGTCAATAGGCTCACATTTGCTTTGTCTTTGTCTTTGTCTTTGCCTTTGCATTTGTTTTGAGAGTATATAGATAGTGTGTTTGTTTGTGAATATGTTTTATTTGGCGGTTTAAAGGATATGTTTTCATCTTCACAATTACTGAGATTGTGGATCTCTGGATTGGACAGTCGGGAATCTGAAGAGTCTGAGTCTTTGTTGGTATTATTATTGCTTTTATACAAATTATATCTGGTAATATTCTGGACAAATATTTTTTTGGAATACTCTAACAAAGTCAGCATGTCTTCTGTTGCTGGTCTTGTAGATATTGGCTCACAGCTCCGAGCATCCGAAACCCTTGAGGCTGCCATTGTAATATAGTCAATCAATTTCATCCAGATAGAGCTGCTGGTGGGCGATGGGCGAAATTGACCCATTGAGACCCGGTTTTTTATAAGATGAGAGAATGATATTTCAAGAATCTCAGAGAATCCGCGTGATGGTCTATCGGCAATATCAACACTTCTTTGAAGGTTTTTGTTTTGGTGATCTCCTTTTATACTTTGACGGGTATGGTTATGTGAGCTTTTGGTGCCATCTAGCCAACAAGTGTTGCATTGCTGGTTCGAGACTTCAGTATATGGCTTTTCTCTACAGAAACTACCAAATATTTCTGTATGATCGTCTTGGGTAAGGTGTGAGTCGGTGAATTTTATGGACCGATTTCCTTTTCCTTTTGCTTTTGCTTTATCTTTATCTTTTATTTTCATTTTCCCTTTTCCTCTTTCTTTTTGTCGTTGTCGCTTTTTTTGTTGCTGTTGGAGTTTCAATTGCTTCTGTTCTCGCTCTCGCTCTTGCTCTTGCTCTTGCTCTTGCTCTTCTATTGCTGTTGCAGAATTTAATGGCAAAATTGATGTGTCTGAATCTGACATATCAAGACTACTCTCTTGATCAGTTATCCGGTTGGTTATAATGATAGGTGTATTATCATCGTTGTATAATCGACGGGATATATTTCCGTTTGATATACTCCGTCTACGAGAGACCTGTGGAGCTTCTAGATTATTATTTTTGTGTAAAAGAGTATCTAGCATATTCTTTTTTTTTAGCCTGTCTCGAGTCAGAGGTGGATATTGAGCATGAAGAAAGGAAGACGGCTTGTTGAAGCTTTGGGGGTCATTGGAGAAAGAAGAGCTTGCTCGATTGTTCCATACTGTTGCTGTATCGACAGTCAGCAACTGATTCGATTCAGGCACACTTTCTGAAGGATTCATCTTTTAACCAGAAAGAAAGATAGGATATTAATTCAAGGAATGAGCTGCATTAATTAATTATTTATATATGTATATATATAAAGATAAAAAAGGAAATAAGTGCAGTAGGGTTGAAGGGACTACTTTTGTGACGTTTTTATTTAAGGAAAAGAAAAAAGAGAGGAGTGAATGAAAGAATGGCCTTTAGACTAAGTTTGACAGGAACACGACATCCTTTTCATAATTTATAATTTATAATTGTTCTCGTCATCAAGAAATCATGAATTTCTCGTGTGGTTGTCTATTTGATAAAAAGGTCAAAGAGCCCCACTTTAAAAAGACGAAACATTTTGAGGATCTTGCAGCAAGTTTCGCTATCAATGCCAAAAATGAACAACTTGGAGCACAGTAAGTTTTCTTTCTTTCTTTCTTTTTCCTATATTCATTTACAAAAAAAATCAAAATCAAAAGTGTCTAATGATAATGATAATGATAATGATAATGATAATGATAATGATAATGATAATGATATTATAATAATAATAATAATTTTTGCTCTTGCTCTTGCTCTTGCTCTTGCTCTTGCTCTTGCTCTTGGTTACATGTACTATGTAGTTACTCTTGGTTGGTTCAAATGCATCGTCCTGTAGGGACTCCAGAACCTTATATTGAGGCAAAATTGGAAAACCCAGGCGAAAAGTCAAGTCCAATTGTTGTACCTGCAGTCCAGCTTAAGAACACAGAGCCAGGTTCAAGTTTTGCTCATCCGCGTTACTACTTCTTGTCTCCTGCAATGGCCTCATTGGATTGTGGATTGTACAAGATGGAATTAACTGCCTATGCAGACAAGTCAAAGAAAATGGTGCTTGCACAGCATGACAATAACTTGCTGTCTCGTGTCAATACTGACACATGCGCAAAAACGGAATTCATGGAACAAATGGAGACAGCTGCCCGTCATGCTAAGAATGAATGGGAGACTCAACAATAGAAACTACCTCTTTATTCCGAATATTCATATATAGAGCGTGTAAAAAAATGATATGTGATATAGTGAATATATATAGCATGTTTTTTTTTGCTGTGTAGTGGTTCGTGTTCCTCCTGACAAAGACAACAAAAAAAAGACCAAAAATTATATAAAGCCGTGTTTTTCAATTTGAAAGATGTTATACAGTCACAAACAATAAGGTTAAATAAAACCCAAAAAAGAGAAAATTGTATGCTCATTTCACAATACGAATCCTTATTGCTCAAAAATTCATTAATCAAACCAGCATTCCTATTCGAAAATTCCGAAAGAGCTCTCGTCGCTCTTATCGTCCACGAAAAGGAGAGAAATATTGGGGGTTTTTCTATTTTCTAAAGACAGACATTACACTCCGTGAGATTGCAGCGATTGTTGAGATGAAATTGCGAAGTGTACAAACAATCAAGAAACGCATACAGGTTTATGGAAATTCACTGCCTCATAAATCAACTGGCGCACCCAGAAAATTTGATGAGAGAACCGAAAGGCATCTAGAAAGGATTATACGAGAGGATCCATTTACCTCGTATAATCAACTCAGAAAGGCATTAGCATCAATGTCAATCAACGTTTGCAGAAACACTGTAATTGACTACGTCAAGCGTCTTGATTTCAAATCTTGTATTGCTGCACACAAGCCTCGCTTGATAGAAGAACAGAAGAAGGCCAGATTTCATTGGGCCAAGTTACGGGTGAATTGGTCCAATGAACAATGGTCTAGTGTGGTATGGTCTGACGAGTCTCGTTTCTGCTTGGAGGGCAACGACGGATCAAAGCTCGTCTTCCGAAAGGCTGGATAAAGGTACGAAGAAAGACATATCATTGCTACGGCGAAGTGGGGTGGTGGTGTAATGGTTTGGAGCTGTTTTTGGAGTGGAGGATTTGGATTGTTAAAGGTCATCAAGAACGAAACCGTGAACCAGGATAAATACATTGATATCCTGGCATAAGCCTTTCATCCTTGGTTCACAGCAATTACCGAAAGTCAAAGAAGGTGTTTCATCCTTCGGGAGGATGGAGCAAGCTGCCACACAGGGGCATATTCTCAATGGTGGAAGAGAACCCACCAGATTGGTGGGTTTGACTTCTGGTCTGCCCAAAGCCCAGATTTAAATCCCATCGAGAATATATGGAGTACTCTTAATAAGCGAATTGACAAGAGAAGAGTCTCCATCAACTCTTTGAACGATTTGGAGGTGGCTCTACAAGAAGAATGGGCCACATTGGATAGGGAGTCTGCAGGACGCTTGGTTGAGAGCATGCAGAGAAGATGCCAAGCTGTGATTGATGCCCATAGAGGTCCCACAGATTATTAGCAATTTATTTGTATTTATTTATTTTAAATAAATATCTCAACCTTTGTTCCTACAAAATTTACAGCTGCTGGCTACATTATGCGTGGAGTAATTGCTTTTTGAATAATGACCATGTGCGTTTGTAAATTTTATGTAATTTAATTTTGTTTCAAGTTACGATACTGTATTCTCATACTTCTCTCTTCTTTTTTCTTCTTTTCTTCTTTTCTTCTATTTCTTCTTATTTATTCTTATTTATTGTTTTTGGTTATTATTGTTACAGAAAAAAATAAATCAGGGAAAAGTTGAGGCTAAAAATTGACCGCATGTAACCAAGAAAATAAAATAAAAAACATATTCAAATCCAAAAAGGTTAAAATTAAATCTTTGATTTTTTATTTGTGGACTAAACTTGCCGTAATTCCGGCAACTTATTTCACCCACAAATAATAAGGAGATATATATATATTATTTATTTAGGTGATCAGATCAATTAGTTTTACTATTGAGCTGAAGGGACGCGTGTTATGATGTTATGTTTCTATGGTGATATTATAATATGCTGCTATGGTAATATTGTAATAAGTTGCTATGACAACAATGTGATGTCCCATATACCTTACTTCAGATCAGATTAGATATTTGAGGTCTTTGATACCAAAACTTACACACACACACACACACACACACACACATACACACACATATATATTGTTTCACTCAAACTAGCATTCATGAAAAATGGTTTACTAAAACACGACTGGGTACGTTGTTAGGGTAGAATTTGCAGTAAGAGAACAAAAAAAAAAGAAAAGGAAAGAAAAGCAGCTCAAGATATTTCGTCTTGAAGGAGAGAGAAGTTCTTTTTATTTATTTATTTTATTTTAGAAGATCCTACAAGTTAATGCCCAGTACACACATAATTAGCCTTCGTACGACTCATGCACACACACATACACGCGCGCAAGGTACGGAAAATCAGATAAAGTCAAGAGAGCTGACTTTCCAGAAGATCTCTCGCACTTTTTACATGGCTAAATGGATCATCCTGTGGAGGAACTATGATCGGCATCAGAAATATATATATATATATATAAAAGACATGCTGCAAAATGCTACTGATAAGTTTATCGCTAGCCTTGTTTGCTTTGCTTGCTTGCACTTGCTACATGATGTTGATCATCATTATCATTGTCTAGTATTGCTGTATATTATGGATCCATAAACAGATCGCCCGGATTTCTAAAGAAATTTTTTTGTATCGATCTTCATTGATTTTGTAGTATTCGATTTATTAGTTTCCAATTGATTTGTTTAAATAATAATGAGTTATCATTCGTGAATAATTGTCAAAGTTAGACAAAAGGTGAAGTTTTTGTCTAGCCAATCAGACTCATTTGCGAATGATGGCCTACAAAAAATATATATAAAAAGATTAAATCTTGGTGAACTTTTATATAAAATAATGCAGAATACTGTATCCTATTAACTACACCAGTAGTATGTCAGTGTAATGTTAGAAAGCATAATGAATGCTAATAATATTAGTATTTTTATTGATAACATTGATGAAAAGAACTAATACCTATCATTTTTATGATATAAGCCAATCACAGCGACGTATTTTCATATCTCTTCAACTTCACCTTTTGTCTAACTACGACGACTATTCACAAATGCTGACCCCTAATAACTACGTTTTTGTTTGATAAAGAACTTCCGTTCAAAAGACAAATCAAAATGTAAACCAAAATGAACATTTTACATTTATTTATTTATTTTAAAGTAAGGTAAGGATTAAATTTTTATGCATAAATTATGTATATAAATTAAATTATATATTAAAATTAAAAACAACTAGATGACATATGGTAAGATCATGTTTCAAAAAATAAAAAAAAAGATCTTCAGTTAATTATTATTATTTTTTAACAAATAAATATATCCTTGTTAAATTCCTAATCCTTATGGTCATTTTGATAGCAACAGATTTTTTGTATATATATATATTTATTATTATTTTTGAAACAAATAAAATAAAAAGAGAGAAAATAAATAGATAAATAATATTTTTTTATATATAATTATATATACATATTGTTTGTTCGTTTGTGAATGAATGAATGAAATATGTAAAAATTTGATAAAAAGAGGAGGATAAGGGATAAAGGATAAAGAAAATAGAAAGATGCAAGGTCTAAGAAAATATGAAAAAGCACTTGGCTTGGACCTAGAAAGAGGTTCGTTGAAGCACTTGTGTAGGCAATATGTACATCATAATAGTAACAAAAAAAGGGTAACACGTGTAATGCCAGGATAATATGTGTGTAATAGAAAAGAGAGAGAGAGCGGTGTGTGCACTTGCTTGTACTTGTACATGTGGCTGTGGTGGTTGTACTTGCGATTGTATTTGTGTATTTGTGTAGTGTATGTAATGTATGTAATGTAATGTAATGTAATGTAATGTAATGTAATGTACGAGTATATGTGCGTGTGTAGCGTATGCTTCTTCCTTTCTTCTTCTTTCTTTGTCTCTTAGTATTCGATCACCTTATAGGGCCGGCCTGTCTTATCAAGGAGAGCATTCCAGTATGGCTCAACTTCGTATGAGAAGTGGTATTCTCCTCCAAAATCTGTTTCGAGCTGGTTAGAGGAAATGTAATCCTTCAGATGAACCCATTCGTTGGTGGTGCCCTTGGTATCGGTTTTGCCTTCTCTGTCGTACACGAATTTGATCTTTTGCTTTGTAATAGGGTCCATAAAGGGTGAGATTAACTTGAAGGTGGCAAAGAAGAACCAGGGTGCTACAATGTCATGGAAGAAGAATACAATAGAATTGCGATTGTATTAGTCACCATTACTAATAATTATAGTACAATATATAATATACATATATAATTATTATATAATACTTACATTTCACAACAAATGCAATGCCTGAGTTAACCAAAAAAAATATTTAAAAAACAGAAAGAAAAGGTTAAAAGTTGAAGCCACAATGATCAATTGACTGTATTTTACTTAATAAAGAATTTACCTAATCTTTCTGGGTAATGATTGCCAAGAATATCCAAGAATTTCTTGCATGTTGCAACGCTTGGGTTGTGTGAAGCAGAAGAATCCTTAAAGTCTACAACGATCGCGATGTTCTCGACCATGTCAGGCATAAGACGAATCCCACGTTCCAAGCTGTAAACAACATGTTTGATTTGTCGTTCTGCGTCCTTTGAATTCTCGAGTCTAGGGCGCATAATCCAGACAGGACGGCCACATTTATCGAAGCCATTGAAATACATCTTGCCAGTCTCAGCCTATACATATATATATATATATTTATTAATTTATATAGTCGCGTGGCCAAAACACATGGGTAGAACAAAATACAGAATATATACATATATTGTTTCAAAGAAAGAAAGAAAGAAAGAAAGAAAAATTACTCACCTCAGGTCTGATATAATCTGGGTCCAAGAGGTCTGGCTTATATCCACGGCGCCACTTTACAGTGTTGTCGAGCATATTCTTTGCAGCCTATATAAATCAAAATAAATTAGTATTTAATTTTTTTTATTATACTTTAAAAAGTGAAAAAAAAACACATATAAGCATTTGCAGTTATTGTGACACCTTACCTCAAAATCCCACTTGCGAGCACGCAAATAGCGCTTCAATGTAGCATCTGTCAGAAATCCCTTCTCATTGGGATAGTAGGAGTCTGACTCGGGCAGCATGTTTTTGATAAAGTAGGCACGCAAATCGCCCAACTTCTTCACTTGGGTTTCATCAAGAGGAGGGGGGGTCACAGGAGTATATTCGCCAGGAGGTGAAAGAATTGGTGTGTGAGTTACAGGACCCTTGTTTTCAACTGGGACCTTCTCGGGTGTAGTTGTAACAGCCTTTGAGCGAAAGATGTTCATCGTTTGAATTTCAAGTGGTTTACAATAAAATAGAAAGTGAAAAGTAGAAGTAAAAGATGCAGAAAAAAAAATTATGAGAAATAAGCGATTGAAATATAGAAAAAAAAAAAAGTCTTTCCGGGTAAATTATATCCTTTTATTTACTATAGCTGGCAATCTAGCCCTCTTTTGTTTGACAAGACGGTTTGCCAAACAAGAACCAAAAAAAAAAAAAAACAAAAAAAAAACTCAAAATAAAAACAAAATAAAAATCCATTGGCCGGATGTGCGGGTTCACAGGAGGGGAAGGGACAATAAGATTTCCCGTATGTCCGCTAAACCTGATGAAAGATCATAGCTTCGTAATAATTGCTCGGGGTAAACTTAACTTTTTGGTTATTTTATATTTTATTATGAATTCAATTCAATTCAGGTCAATTCAGGTCAATTCAGTTCAATTCAGTTCAATTCAGTTCAATTCAGTTCATTTTGATTCATTTTGGCCCAATTTTATTATCATTGCTATTTATTTTGCCTATGTATAATACAGTTATAGAATGTAATGCACAAGAGAATAAGTATATCAATGAATTATACTAAAGTAATTCAAGCTGGTACAAAAGAAAAATGCCAATATTAAATACAATAAAACCACAGGAATTATATATATCATACACACACACACATATATATTATTTCTATTATGTATCTTATGTTATTTTTTATATATGTGGTCTCTGGCTTTTCTGACAGCTTGTTTCACGCAGGGGGTTAAAGAGAGGGGTTGGGGAATGATTAGGATTGAAGGTTTTTTTTTTTTGGTCAAGAGAGAAAGAGAGATTACATGCAGGCCGGGGGGCCGGATAGCAGTCACTTAGTAAACATCCCCGGCCGATCACTTTTTTTTTGGACTACCTTTGAAAAAACATCCGCCGGCAACCTCTCCACCAAACTCACCCTATATACTAACCCCTCTCCATTTACCTCCCCCTTTGCGACACCTGTTCATAATGTTGAGAAACGCTGCTCGCGTCGCACGCCCCGCACTTGCTGTCTTTTCCAAGGCCACTCCCGCTGTGAGTAATTTCACGCAATCTTCATTCGTTCCTAGACGTAGCATAAACGACCCAACGACCACGACACACTATAGATAATACAATACAAAAACCAAAGAAGCAAAGAGGCTTTCTTGTGTACATTCCACGACCGTTATAAATATATCTATATCTTGAACTGGCCTTCTTTTTTCTCATTTTTTTTGTTTGTTTGCTTGGTACCTCTTCCCTCCATTGCTACCGACCTCACAGATCCGCGTCAATGTCGGTGCCGCCACTGTCGCTGCCCGCTTTGCCTCCTCCAAGCCCTCTACCGCCGAGGTTTCTTCTATCCTCGAACAGCGCATTCTCGGTGCTTCTGCCGAGGCTGACCTCCAGGAGACTGGTCGCGTCTTGTCCATTGGTGACGGTATTGCCCGTGTCTATGGTTTGAAGAACGTTCAGGCCGAAGAGATGGTTGAGTTCTCCAGCGGTCTTAAGGTAAATAATTAAATTAATTATAAAAATAAAATAAAATAAAATAAAATAGAAGAGAAGAGAAAAGAAAGCACAACTATTGTGCACACATATATGCTAAATATAAATATTAACCTTGTAATTAATTCATAATCTTTTAGGGTATGGCCCTCAACTTGGAAGCTGACAACGTCGGTATTGTCGTCTTTGGTAACGATCGCTTGATCAAGGAAGGTGATACCGTCAAGCGTACTGGTGCCATTGTCGACGTTCCCGTTGGTCCTGGTATCTTGGGTCGTGTTGTCGATGCCCTCGGTAACCCCATTGATGGTAAGGGTCCCCTTGAGACCGTTGGCCGTTCGCGTGTCCAGGTCAAGGCTCCCGGTATTTTGCCCCGTCACTCTGTCAACGAGCCTATGCAGACTGGTATCAAGTCTGTTGATTCCATGGTTCCCATCGGTCGTGGTCAGCGTGAGTTGATCATTGGTGATCGTCAGACCGGTAAGACTGCTGTCGCTCTTGACACCATTCTTAACCAGAAGAACTGGAACAACGGCTCCGATGAGTCGAAGAAGCTTTACTGCATCTACGTTGCCGTAGGCCAGAAGCGTTCCACTGTTGCCCAGTTGGTCCGTACCCTCGAGGAGAACGACGCCATGAAGTACACCATCGTCGTTGCTGCCACTGCCTCTGAGGCCGCCCCTCTCCAGTACCTCGCTCCCTTCTCTGGTGCTGCCTTTGGTGAATGGTTCCGTGACAACGGTCGCCACTCTCTTATTATTTATGATGATTTGTCCAAGCAGGCTGTTGCCTACCGTCAGATGTCCCTCTTGCTTCGTCGTCCCCCCGGTCGTGAGGCCTACCCCGGTGATGTCTTCTACCTCCACTCCCGTCTTTTGGAGCGTGCCGCCAAGATGAACAAGGCTTTCGGTTACGGTTCCATGACCGCCCTTCCCATCATTGAGACCCAGGGTGGTGATGTGTCTGCCTACATTCCTACCAACGTCATTTCCATCACTGATGGACAGATTTTCTTGGAAGCCGAGCTCTTCTTCAAGGGTGTCCGTCCCGCCATTAACGTCGGTCTTTCCGTCTCCCGTGTCGGTTCTGCTGCCCAGACCAAGGCCATGAAGCAGGTCGCTGGTTCTCTCAAGCTTTTCTTGGCCCAGTACCGTGAAGTTGCTGCCTTTGCCCAGTTCGGTTCCGATCTCGATGCCTCCACCCAGTTCTTGCTCAACCGTGGTGCTCGTCTCACTGAGCTCCTCAAGCAGCCCCAGTACACTCCTCTCTCCATTGAGGTCCAGGTCCCCATTGTCTTTGCCGGTGTCAACGGTTTCCTCGATAAGTTGCCCGTCGGTAAGGTTGTCGACTGGGAGAAGGACTTTGTCAGCTACGTCAAGACCCAGCACCAGGCCGAGCTCGATGAGATCCGCACCAAGGGTGTTATCTCCAAGGAGTTGGATGCCAAGCTCCGCAACATCTGCGAGACCCACGTCAAGACCTTCTTGTAAATTCTTAATGTTTTTTTTTTCACAAGTTTAATAAACTCAAACAACTGTAAAAAATAATAATAAAAATAAATAAATAAGTACATGTGTCCATTCTTTCTATCTCTCTTTCACACATACAAACACACAACTATTGAATTTAATCATGTTGCTTATAATGCCACGAGTTTTTATTCAATTGATTTTATGCGCATAGTACTCTTAGTATTGTTTTTTTTTAAGTGTACACTAATATATATATACACAATAAAAGGTGTACAGAGATGTATGCTGCGGATCTGTGTACCCATTGTGTGCACGTAGAGTATGTATTTAGTGTGTGAAACACGATTGGTAAATTAAAAGCAAAAAGAAAAAAAAAACGCCAAAAAGGCTTGAAGGCATAAACTATAAACCCTCCCTCCCTCCTTCGCTCTCTACCCAACTATCTCTTTGGAATTTTTTTTTTAGCTTAAAATATATTTTTTTTTTGGATTATTAATTATACATTTAAAATCTGATGTGATGGATCATGATGACGATACCTTTTTGTAAAGTTGATATTTCAATGATGACATAGATAGCTAAATAGATAGTAATAGTAGTAATAATCCAGACTTTAATTCCTTGAGCATGTGCAAATGAATCATAGTATTATAGAGTTTTGTTTAAACTCCCATTTGTACCCATCTTCCTTATTGTTTTCTTTTCAACATATATACACACACACATATATATACAATATCCTTTTTAGCAAATCATCATAATGTGTCAGCAAAGATTCTATATAAAGATAGGTACTATACAAATTCCAGGTAAAATTTATTATTTTATTTATCTATTGTTTATAAGAACTGACTACCCCCTCTTTGTACTCTTTTTTTTTTATTATTATTAAAAAAAACATGCCAGCGAGAAATATTAATACTTTAGCTATGTGTCTAGTTTGAACGACTTGTATATATTTTCTATCTTATTACAGCTTCTGTTGCTGCTATATGTAATATATTTATATTTATTTATTTATTTATTTATTTATGTAGATATCTTTTTAGGATGCAATCTAAAATAAGAATTTATTGTATTATTCTTTCTATTTTTATATAGTATAAAGATAATGGTCAATTATCAGTTAAAGAAAGCAAATCGAGGTAATTTATATATCTAATAATTATCTATATATTTATCTTGTTCTGTTCTTTATATATTTAGATATTTTCTCATAAATGAAACTCGCCTTATTGCTTTACACGCTAATCAATATAAGCACCTGTCTGCTTGTAATCAGTCTCAACTGTGCATGTCTACCATTAACGGTTCTGAGTTGTCTAAAGTCACTAGCTATCAAAATACTATACCCAAAAAAGCCAATGGTTCCATCTGTAATAGCCATCTTTGGAGCAAAGTAAAGATATATCTATATTGCAGTTATCTCGTGTTGTCTGATACTTTGGCTTTGTTTTCGATCTATTTAGCCAAGCATTAGCAGAAGCACTTGCTTATGAATACTCAAGAAACAATTCTTCCTTGATTCTGGTCGGATACAGACAAGGTAGACGAATACATTATTACTCCATATGCCTAACAAAAAAAAACAAAAATCATATCAGAATATTCTGCCTATCACTTTGGAATCAATCAACTCGATCGAATCGCACAAAAATGTCACGCTCTTGGTAGTCCATCAGTCATGACACAAATAGTCGACATTACTGACAAGGAAGCCGTATCAGACTTCTTCAAATCCAAACTGTCCCAGTGGTCTGTCGATTTGGTCATTCTTGATGTCGTGGATGGCTCTTACTTAAGTGCTGATTTACTACACCGTCAAAAGGTGTTGCCAACCAAGATAATGTATGACGCGTTGTGTGTCGTAAACCTGATGTTTTCAAGTGTTAAAGAACATGGCAAGGGTGCCCAGATATCAGGTATTAATTTTAATATTATTCAAAGAAAACAAATATCTTTTATATTGAAAATATTAAATACAGAAAGAAATAATAATAATGATAAAAAAAAAGCTAATTTCATTTAATTTTATATATCAAGTAATTCTACCTACTCCAGGAAAGTAACATAAGCATCACCTCCCAAAGTCCTAAAATATAAAGATATTGCTCTAATTGCTTCTGCTACTATACAGACTTTGTCAGCTATGTTGGATCTCTTCATTGCTGTGATGTATATTCGACAATCATGGCAAACTACGCGTGTGACATACGAACTATTGGAAAAATCCATGATTTTCATTTCAATGCCATCTTGGCCGGGGATATATCAGGCAATACTCCATTGTGGACACCTTTATTAAGTTGGTTTTATCCAACTCTGGAGGCATTCTCTACAAAAGTGAAGGTTGGAATTGAATGCGATAATCCAATCATTGCCGTCCCTAGCAGTCAATATGCCCTTTTATTTATATTTTCATGTCTACCTCTTTACGTCAGACAGCTATTGAGCAAAGCTCTGTATAGGACATTGATACAAGTGGCATCAATGCATTAGTTCAATTAAAGAATTATAATCATAGCAAAAAACAATAATAATAAAAAATCAGGATTATATGAATTCAATTCAATTGAATCAAATAAAAATACATGGTCCTTTTTGTCTTAATATTATTATATATATATATTTATTTTTTAATACTCAAGAAACAAAGCAAGATCTATTCTGGCTTTAAGATACAATGCTTATTCATCATCATCCGAATCATCAATAACTCGCTTGCTTCGAAATCGCTATATATAAAAGAAAATTATATGCATGAGTTAAAGATCTTTAAACTTCTCACTAGACTCACCTTTCGATCTTTCTGTTTCTTATCACTTTCATCTTCATCATCCGATAATCTACGCATCCTGTCTTCATCAGATCCTCTTGGAATCTCATCCTCATCTTCGTCCTCATTAATCTCCTTTCTCTTTCGTACACGCTTCTTCGACTTTCTCTCTACTTCAGCATCATCCTCATCCTGTTCTCTTGCTGCCATTTGCATATTCTCTTCTCGCACACGTCGCATCAGTGCCTGTCGCTCCTCTTCTATTCTGATCTTCTCGCGAGCCTCATTCCGCTGCTTCTGCTCTTCTTCTGCCATCTTCTTAGCATGCTCCTGATCACGCTTGGTTCGGACCTCGTCCATCTTGCGCTGCTTGTCTTCTTCATATTGGATCTGCTCCAACAACTTACGTTCCAACTGTGTACGCAGAGTCTCTCCATAACGCTCACGCTGGCCGGTAATCTTGCGATCATAAAGAACAAACTCTTCGGCTGGAACTTGGATGAGCATTCTGAAAATACTTTGACTGCTGTCCAGTCCATTCATCGCACGGCGCATCTCACGCGATGTGCGTTGGTCTTTGGAAAGTTCGGAAATCAGCTGTGCGTACAGTTGCTGAACTAGCGCAATGTTGTACAGTGTCGATTTGTCAGACGGAGCGATGTGAAGAGCCTTTTGGGTGTTTTGGAGAGAATTAAAGACAACTTCGGGATCTTTCTCGGCTTTTGCATAGATGTATTGAGCCCGTGCGAGACAAAGGAGGAGATTGGCATCTGTGTTGTTGAAGAATTTCTTGGAAGTGTTTTCATACTATTGTTTCATACAAAAATAATAATTATAATATAATATAGTGTATGAGCAAGAACATTAATCTTGGGATAAATGCGAAAAATCAATTATATGTATATGACTTACCATAACAATAGCTTGTTTGTATTGTTTTAACTCTACAAATGCGTGCGCAAGATTGACCCAGACACATGGGTTATTAACAGTAGCCTCGCGTACTTGAATGAAAATATCCTTGGCATGCTCAAGATGGCCATTTTCTGCCAAAGTTATAGCAAGTCCATTTGTAGCATATGCATTTTGAGGATCTCTCTTTAATGCCTGCTGGTAAAAGTTGACAGCTAACTTGTATGATTCAATGCGCTAAAGATAAAATATCTTAATATTTCTGTTTTTTTTTAAAAAAAAAAGAATGAATAAATTATTATATACCTGGTTGCGAACTTTATCGGTTTTCATCTCTCTGGCTGCATTTGCGTGGAAGTTTCCAAGAGCAATATGTGTATAAATGTCATCTCTATCACAAACTTTGAGCACCTTTTCAAAAGATCGTTTACAGAGCTTCTCGTTGATTGTGGCCTGTGCCTGTCCAATCATAATCCATCCAACGGCATCATTGGGATCAGTATCAAATACTTCTTTATAATGTTCTTGGGCATCTGTAGCGCGTCCCAAGGCCTGTTCAATAGCACCCAGGCGTAAGTGGGCTAATTTGTTTTTTATATAAAAAAAAAGATTCAAGATTGTATTTAGTTTTTTGTTTTTTGTTTTAAATCAACATTATATACCCCATATATATATATATATATAATCTTACCATCATTATAAGTAGGATATTCTTTTGTAATCTTTTTGTAGATTGCAGATGCTTTGTCAGTATCCATACGTTCTTCATATAGTCTAGCAAGGTTGTAAGTAATTGTCAATCTCATTCCTGCGGCATATTCCTTGCTGTCTATGCTGGAATCCTCGGCATTTGAGATTGTCTCAGATTCTTGGATAGCTAGACCGTAATAACGTTGAGCATCATCCAAATGGCCTAAAAATGAATTATTGTTAGAATTATACATTCTATTTATTAGCAATAACACTACTACTACTACTACTACTACTACTACTAAACATGACTGATATTTTACCAAGGGTGTGGTGCATTGCTGCAATATTATTCAAAACTTCCACTTTATGGCTCGAGACCCCCTTTTCTTTATTAGCTTCATTATCAAGCAAAGTAAGGGCTTGCTCATAATCTACAAAAAAAACATATGTACATACAATTAGCATTTTTATTTATAAGCTAGATTAGTTTTTGGCTTACACTTTAATGCGCGCGCACTGTCAGTGTCATCATGTAATTGAGCCATCTCAATAGCAAGTGATGCATCACTATCGTCATTTTCCAATGCCTTGTTGAAAAGTGCTAATGCCTGGGGTTTCTTGCCTTCCATAGCATATAATGATCCAAGTACCTATAACCCATTAAGCTTTTTAGATTTTCTCTTTTCTCTTTCCTTCTTAAGTAAAACATCTTTTTTTTTAAATATATATATATATATATATCGCTGCTATTATTATTGTTATGTTTACTAATTCTACCTTCATCACTTCAACGCACTGGGGTTCAGTTTCATATAACTTTTCGTAAAGCTGAATAGCAAGATCGTATTCGCCTGAAAAATATAGATAAGTACATATATATATATATATATTATAAGAATAGTTTCCTGGCCTATATTACCTCTCTTCAAATGCATCTGACCCAGTCCATATTGTCCAAGTATATGATCTGGATTGAGTTCAAGACATTGGCGATAGAATTTGAATGCATCGTTGTATTCTTCCTAAGCACTTTAATATATAAATACAAACTCTAACAGCCTCCAATAACATTCCCTAAAACCCCCCTAAAACAAAAGAAAGAAACAAAACAAAATACCATTTGATGATGTGCTCTAGCAATTTGATAAGAAGATTCTGCTTTGATCACATTGTTAGATGCATTCCCCATTGCCTTGGAAGCAGATTTGACTGTCTATTGAACACATTAAACAAGAGAAAAAGTTAAAATTATTGTTACTATTGCTATTGCTATTTCTTCTTCTATTTTCCATGCTTATTATTGCTATTATTACTATTATTATTATTTCGGTTTGTACCTTTTCAAAGTCGCGTGTTAAAAAGAAGTGGTTTGCGAGCATATTGAGTACAACAGGATGTTTTTTGTCAGACTTGTGAGCCTGCTGCATGTATTGAAGACCGTTTCTCAGCGAGGTTTCTTGTTGTAAAGCTCCATGTTCATGTTTCTTGGACTCGTTCAATTCAATGATAGCGAGCATAATCAATGCTGTAGGATTGGGTTTTTCACTCTAGATATTTACCCAAAAATTTGAATATACATTATTATGTTATATTAATATTAATATGAATTATTATTATTTTTAACCTGCATATACATCTAGATCAATTCAGAAAACTGACTGTCTTACCAATTCAATAGTGCGTCGTAAAGCAACCTTGGCTTCATCATACATGCCTAACTGCCCAAAGCATTGGGCGATACCCAAACGAATCTCGACATTTGCAAATTTCCCGCGAGAGTACATTAGCGCTGTCTGATAAATCTTTAATGCCTGTTTGTAATTCTTGATGTGGTAGTGAATCTTGGCTTGTCCAAGTAATGCAGGAATGCAGTTTGGTCTTTTGTCGAGCAACATGGAGAATACACGCGATGCTTCGCTGATATCGCGACGAAGGAGATGGTAGTTTCCTTTTACAACAAAGGTTTGCTCGTACTGGTTATGGATCCGATCGGCTTCGTTGATGAATTGGGTTGCTTCACTCATATATTTCTGTTTTTCGCTACCGTCGGCTTTTCTTGCCAATCGCATGTTGAGTGTGGCAATAAGTGTCAGGAGAGGAAGCTTCTGGCGAGGCTGTGTGTGTGGGGAACGGCTGGCTACGTTGTTGAGGATGAGATGAAATCTATACATCTATATACATATATATATCGCGTTGGAATACAAGCGGCCAGCAAGGTGTTTACCTGTGGTAAGAGCTGCCTGAATCACAGAGATTGCTTGCTCGATCTTGTTTTGTTCATAATATTCGATCTATAGATGATTTCGAAAATGAGAATCAGCGATGCGGAGAGAAGGATGAGTAGAAAAAGGAAAGAATGGCGAAGGAAAATGTATGAAATAAAGAAAGAAAGAAAATAAGAGAGAGAGAAAGAGAAGAGAAGGGTATAAATATTTATTGGCGTTTCATACAGCAAGCATTCTGTAGTATGGCAAGGCGACACCTTCTTGCCCAAAGATGTCAGTGAGCTCGATTGGATTACTAGGCAAGTCATTGCATACAACTTCTAACACTTGCTCATGTTGAAGAGGTACTTCAATTGTATTTGATCTCGTCGAATATGAATTTCCAAAGCTCGCAGCAGTAGCCATGATGTCGAATATTGAAGAGTCGGTGAACCAAGATGTCAATAAGCTTCGGTTTTCTCGAATAAGATAGCGGAGGGATGCGCAACTATTGCCCTAATTGGTGACGTCGCTGCCATTATACAGTATTCTTCACCCAATAAATGGAAACAGATATTATTCAATCATTGATTAATAAATGATATAGAGCTATTCCTTTGGGATTAGGTTGAAGTGTGATACACGTCTTTATTATTTCAATTATATATATATTTATTGTTCAATTATTATTATTATTATTATTATTATCTATCTATTTTTATATTATTTTTAAATGGTATAAAATTAGGAAAAAGACAATAGAAGTATTGAAACAAGTGGTATAAATTTACTATTATAATAATAATAAGAAATGCTTATTTTATTTGCCTAAATAAAATAAGGTTAATAGTAAATACAACAAAGCAGCTTTGAAGAGGAAGGAGGAGGAGAATTTAGGCTAGTAAAGTGAGAAATGATTTTTTTAATCTTCCCACTGCAAAGGATGCTAGTTTATTAGCATACCTACACTATTAACCCTACATGCTACTAAATCCACGAAGGATACTCTACTTCAATGGCTTCTCTACTGCAGAATCCAGACAGAATATTTATCAAGATGTTCTACGAGTAAGAAAATTGACGGCCAGCATTCTTATTAATATAGGGAAAAATAGAGTAAGACCAATTGTAATAATACCAAGAAAAGCAAGAGAGAGAAAACATAGAAGAGGAAGACAAGATCAATTGCTGCTTCTGCTTCTGCTACTAATTTTGCTAATGCAGAAAAAGGGTGATACTTATAGATCTACCAATTATTATAATACCTTCTAATACATAAACAGTAATAGAAGGCGCTGTATATCCTCTATGTCAACTTATGACAAGACCAAGCTGCGTACCATTTGCTTTCGTAGCGGCATGTTTGGGAAGGATGCTATATCTTTTCGCTATCATCGAACATGCGTAGCTGGTGTCATTTACCAACAATTGAAATACAGACAAAATTGTGAAGATCTACTGTTGGTAACAGTAGACGAGATTCGCCCTTCCAAGGTAGCATCTCATATATATTTTAGTTTTGTGTTAATATCTTACTGTTATTTAATATAGCTTTGACATCCTCGCAAAGAAGCTAACTTTACTCATGCTATTAATATGCTCTACCCTTTACTCGTTCCCCAGAGATCGGGAATAGTACGATAGCGTGATGTAAATGCAATAAAAAAAAGTATCTTTGGCATTACAAAGCAGGGAGTAAATGAGCAAGGACAACAAGCAACCTTTACAAAGAGTCGTTGAAATAATATATATATATCGTCGTATCGAACACGGTTTTCCGTATAAGCTATTTAGATCTGTACATGTAAATAGTCTACAAATTAATCCTTATTTACCTAAAGGCTAACAGCGACTAATTTTTTTTATCACTCTGTCTACAACCAAATCTTAACTGATCTAAAGAAAATCCTAACTCACCTCAATTTCAAGCTTAAATAATGTGCTACTACTATGAGGGAAAATGGGTGTTTAGGGTGTATTTTTTTATGTTCCCCGGGTTGTGCTTAGAGGTATATCTTGCAAAAATCTCTTATGAAAATCACCCTTTTTTTTTTACCATAGTGTATGAATAAACTGACATATTAAAATTGGTTAAAGAAAAATAAAGATAATACATATAATTGTTTTCAAATATATATATATATATATATATATATATCTCCACATAGACACACATACTTTCTCTCTATCTCTCTTTCTCTATCATAGTGCAAAATAAGCAAATAGTAATCGTTTAAACTGACCTATGTGACTTGTTATTGACGAAGACAAAGAGAGCGTCTTTGGAAAATGAAAGATTCCCTTGTCTACAGTCTACATCATGTCTGAGCGAAAGGTCCTCAACAAGTATTTCCCACCTAATTTCGATCCTTCGCAGATCCCAAGGCAGTAAGTAATCGAGTATTATGAGATGAATAAAGAAAAAAGAAAAAGGGCATTAGACTGATTAATGACTTCAGGAAGAAGCCAAAGGATCTTCAGCACAAGGTTAGACTGATGGCCCCTTTCTCCATGCGATGTGAGAGCTGTGGCGAGTACATTTACAAAGGAAAGAAATTCAATGCAAGAAAAGAAACTGTCGAGGGCGAAGCATATCTTGGCATCAAAATCTTTCGATTTTACATTAGGTGAGTGTTTGAGTGTAATGTACTGCGCATACATAGATTCACATACATACACACAGAGAGAGAAAGAGAAAGCTCGCATATAAAATAATTCTAATGTGTATAATTTTTTCTATTTTTTTTTTTGGGTAGATGTCCCCGTTGCTCGGCTGAAATTACGTTCAAAACAGATCCAAAGAATACCGATTATCTTGCAGAGAATGGTGCAAGTCGTAACTTCGAGCCATGGCGTGGAGAGGGCGGAGAGGATGATAAGGGAGGTGTCGATGAAGAAGAAGAGGAAAGAGAAGATCCAATGCAGGCGCTAGAGAATCGAACACTGGACTCAAAAAGAGAAATGGAAATTATGGATGCTCTAGATGAAATCCGAACAAGAAATGCTCGAAGTGAGCGTGTAGATGTAGATGACGTATTGGATAAGTTTTCAGAAGAAGATCGGGAGCAAATCCAGTTAAGACTGACTGCAGAAGAACAAGAGGATGAAGAAGTCACAATATCATACTTCAAGTCAGGGGATGGTGAACGTGTGCGAAAGCTGTCAGATACAATAGAGCCGGATGCAATTACACTTGTCAACCAGTCTGAGGCAGCGAAGGCACTGACTTCATTTAAGGCATCATCATTCTCACAGCAAGCTAAACGAAAGAAGGAGACTGAGAAACATAGTCTTGGGCTTGTGGTGAAAAAGAAGAAAACGGAAGAAAAGCCAAAAACAGTAACAGCAGCGACTGCAGCAACTGCTCCTAATGCATTGTCGATGCTGGCATCTTACGATGACTTGAGCGATGATTCGAGTGAAGACTAGAATGATATACATCTAACATGGAATTTTTCTTTTTTCTTTTTTCTTTTACCCACGGATGCGATGACGTGACTGCATAATGTACCCCACATTCTGATCTACACACAACAGAGAATGAAATGAAAAAAAAGGGAGGGAATATTATGAAATGTATGTATGTTATTGAGTGATGGAGTAAGTGCAAGAAAGACAAAGGCAAAAAAAAGTATACACGATGAAGAATTAGAAGATTGGATTGGCAATAGGTGCGGGTGGTATAGTTGGGGTCAGGATGAGTTTGTATTCTGTAAGCAAAAGAGCTTGATCTAATTTGATTTCAACCTCTGCAAGTTCAGGGCCATCCACATTAGGTAGTGGTGGCTGTGGTTGGGTTGGCTCAAGCTCTGTGATAACTAGCGAGCGTAGTGGTGAATGAAGTTCTTTTGGTGAAGGCGCATGTTGCTTTAAGTCTTCTAGATCTTCCTCAGCATCCATTACTCTTCGATTGGTGCGTCGAGTGCGTTTATTGAGTACTTCCTCTGCGTTACTTATTGTTATACAGAGTAAGAGACGCTCTCGAATGCTGTATTTTGGTTTTCTACGACGGTCGTCACGATCGAGCTTCTTGCAGCCTAGGGTGAGGGCTTTTGTGGCAATTTGGCGTGGTGAGAGTGTGGCGACAAAGACTGTGGTGGGAGCCTTGCTACGGTTTGACCAGAGGGCAGCCATGTGTATAAACTGACAGCAAAGATAAGGCGTGGAGAGGTACTTTAACTGCGAAGAGAGTCGATATAGACACAAATATTACTATGCACTAAGAGGAGCATTGAGCGGCCAGCAGGAACAAATGCGAGCACAAAAGATCCTGCAACAACAAAGGAAAGGGGGGCAATGAAGAACATCAGCCACTGTATTGACCCCCCATCATTTTATATCACACTTCACGGCCAATTTCGGAAGGACTCCCACATGTCAATACAAACCCCATTTTAGATGCGGGGGACACATTTCAGTTCCGATACCTCTTTGAAATACAAGCTCTTTAGTATCAAAAGTAAATCGTCATGGTTCCCATATACTAAACAGAAACAAGCTTTTATTGTATTGCCACCACAATACCTACTTTTACCAGCAGCGTATTATCTATATGTTAATTCTTATACTTGGAAAACAATTCCATAGAAATTCGGGACATCTTCTTTTAATAATACTATTATTCTTAGGACCAACCTAAACAGCCATTATCTTTCTTACACAAAAGAAAAACATATAAAGTAAGAATGGTAACTTTTGTCACTTTGAGAAAATTGAATGTCCTTAATAGCATTTGTTTTTTGGAAAGTAACATATATGTTTTGGTTTAGGACATTCAATTTTCTCACAGAGACAAAATTTACCGTTCTTACTGTATTCGCAACATCTTAACCAATTATTTCAATTGCTTTAAATAATCGTATATCTTATAGGTTAGTTGAATCGTTTTCTTATTATTGACCATCCCAAAACTGACAAGGCGAGATACTGTTTAACGGTGATCTCCATTGGATCATTAGACTTCGCGTTGCTTATCACTTGATTAGAGTCTGAGTCTTATAAGCTCAACAATTAGTTACATGTCAAAAATCTGCCGATGCAAGCAACCTTTTATTACAATTATTAGTAATTTTCAAAGATAGAATTATAAGTCTTTATTAATTTTATGGCTTTTAGGCTTTGGCCCATGGTTTATTAGTATGAGTTTGTTGTTGTTGTTGTTGTAAGGACAGAAAAGAGAGAAAGAAATAGAGGCAAAAACATCTACAATTCAGTCGGTTATTTCACAGTTTAACTATATAGTTAAATGTAGTATATACAGCCATTATAGCAGACTTGTCGGCTATCTTTTATTGCTCAAGATTCACTGCATCATTGCTTTAGTCATTACACTTCTTCCATTCACATTGATAACTTTCTTTTTGTAAAAAGAAAAAAAAAGCAGTCTAGTGAAACACTGCCGAAATATATACTGTCCGACAAAGTCCGAGCCGAATCCAGCGCACAATCTAGGCGGTCATTTAAATATATTTCTCGAGTTTTTTTTTTAAAAAGGGGAAAAAAAAAGAAATAGAATTTTGTGACGAGGGTCAGCGGTAAAGCCATATGATACTACCATATTTGGACACTTCTACAAAACTACCAAAAGGTATATTTCAATAAACTCAGTCTTGTTAATAAATAATGAAAAGCCTTTCGCATACCATTAAGATAAAACTATCACTAAAATTACTCCCGTATTGATCGTTAGATCACAAGTCTATTAATCTCATCAGTATTTCATAACCCCAAATTCAAAAGGTCAAAAGAGAGACTTACAATATCATAATCTATAAAACTCTTTGTGTATATATATTCCAAAGCTCCATAAAGGTACCTGAAAATAAGCATACGCAACATGGCCAGGACTAAATTTCTCAGCCACCTTTCGTATTCTTCCATACTTTCTAGAAAAGTATTGTTTTTTAGTAATAGCAGCAGATCTTGCAAGATGTAACCAAAAGGTATGAACTAGGTGGATTTCCAGAGAAAGAAATAGGAAATAATTTTAAGAAAAAAATCAAGATAAAATCATGTACTTTAAAATTGGTTGACTTGCATAAGGAATATTGATATAATTGAGGTGGTGATTGGCACCTGCCACCTCTTGAATAGATACATCCGTTAGGATAATAGTAAATATATAATATAAATGTATATATGTAGATTCAGAGTAAGTTAAGCTACTAATAAAACATCTGTCTCAAGAAGACCCAGCCCCAAAGAAGAATATAGATTATTAGCTAGCTTGTAAACGCTTTGTTTCTTTATTGGTGTTTATAAAGGAATGTTCATGAAAAGAAAAAAAGAAAGATAATTATGGTCATTTGGGGACTCTCTAGTTATAGCCATTTGGCTCGTATAGCTCATTAAAAACAAATAAAAGAATACTTTAAGAAAGAAAAATAGGTGTATTGTTTACAGCCTATCCCTCTCTCCTTATTTCATATCAGAAACTACTTTGGTTTACTTGAGCCCCCTTTCTTAGTTCTTAACGTCTGTCCTGATCCGGAAAATACATGTGTCTTTTTGACATCGCTTTCTTCTTCTGTGCTCTTTGGAGGAACAACCTTGTACCCAAAGAACAGTTGGCCAAATGGAAGATTGAGCGGTCCATCGTCGTTAGGATCAAATCGGCTTTCCTCTCCAAAGTCTGTATCCACATCCATAGGATTTTCGGTTCTTATTGGTCTTTTTTTTTGGTTGGAAAATAATGAAGTGTATATCAACATCTTGTAAAATACCAATACCAAGCTGTTACCACAATACCCCAGGCTCATACACCATACACTTACTCTTTTCCTTTTCCTCTCAAACTTTGTCCGCTTCCACTAAATGCAGACGTTTCGGTTTTTTTTGGTGTTTCTGGAACATCAATAACCATCTGACTCTTCTGCAAACACGATACAAAGTACATAATTAGCCAAAATACACGAAAACACAATGTATCATATATTTATTTATTTACCATTGAAGGTGTAGGTGTAGGTCTGCTTGGCTCAACATAACCAACAGGTGGCGCAAAATCGACCTATTTATTTTTACGTATACATATATAAGTAAAAGTATAAAAGCGTCAACAACCTATCCAAAATTTCTACTCGGGACTTAGTCTACCTCCAAATCGGTCTCAACGATAGATATACCACCATGATCTTCGTGATTAGGCTTGACTTCCAGTACTTTAATTTCGTATACTTTACTATTGTAGTTGATCTGAATCATATCTCCGGCCGTCAGTGTTGAAAAGTTGCGCAGAGCATTCTCAAGCCTATGATCGATAATTAATAATTAATAAATATATTCATTGTATTTAATTAATTAACCTATTTTTTTTCCTTCGTTATATTTACACTGCTCTATGATCACTGATATCTAAAAAGTCTGTCGACTGAGGTTGAATCTTCACAAAAGATCCAAGTGGGAGGGTAATATTTTTAACTTCGATAAGGTTTCCAGGTTCGACCTTGAGAGATTCCATCATCTACGTAATTAAATTATGTGTAAGATAAAAAAATAAATCTTCGCAGGTCCCAGTATCAGCACTATAGCCTACCCATTGTGGAAAATATGCTCGTCCTTCCTCTGCGATAAACTCAAGTACACCTGCATGTGTATGCTTCTTCTCTTGCCCATTATTCAAACGGAAAAGCATAGGATATGATATATTCAGCTGAGCTAGATGTAATAAGAACATACGCATTAAATTAATTCTCTGTTATTACTCATATATCTACTTTTTATATGCTTTTAAGAAATAAATAAAAACAGAAAAACTCGACTTACATAATTTCTCTAATGCTGACTGCGGAAGAATGACTAAAATCACACATTGGTTTATTAATGATCGTGTGTTTGAAGGATTGCTTTTATATATAAGAAAAATATAGTTTACTTTTTCCACCATAATTGACGTTTTCTCTTTCGCTTCCGTGTTGCATCATTGCAATAGGATAGCATCGATATAGTTCGAGAAAGCCTCTATTGGGGTTCAAAATACCAGCTAGAGGATTACGCATGTTAAAGTAAGCGGCCCCAAATGGGTTCTCATCGTCAAATCCTTCTCCGTTGAACTAAATTTAGAGTGTTTAATGAAGGTTGCCAAGTTACGACCGAAATTGGCTTACCATGGGTGCTTAATAAGGTTTTATATGAAAGAAAACGTCTCTTGGTGACGTTTATTCAGCAAACCTCACTTCTTTAGTTGCTCGCTCGCTTTTTTTTAAAAGAGCGCAGATCGGACAGATAGGTCTTACCAGCCCGTCACAAATGACGCAGCTAATGGCTGCGAAACGGGGAGAGAGAAATACCGATGGCCAATCAGGCATGTTGCAGGATCGTGTTTAATACAATCGTGATCTTTTCATGATTTAATGAATTGCTTATGATTCATTACATTTACAGAGAAAACTCAAGGTAGAGATGTATTTTGTAAGGCTCCTTCTTAATGAGTAATGATCAAAAAGGGATATATAAATATATCAGATAACCTTAGTAAATAGCCAGACGAAAAGCCTTAAAAACTTTAATCATCCCTAAGTTGAAACCTTTTGAAAGATTTATCTTACATATTATTCTTAAATATTTTGAAATGTCTCCTAAGCTCAAGCTGTAATTATGAAAAGTGGTATTATAACTGTGATATTGAGATATATTCAGGCCTATTTTACTTTAAAGAAAAAAAGACTACTGTGCATTGAGATATTCATAGGTGTTGGCAGTGAACCTTTAGCCTTTTCTTTGTAATTTGGAAAATACGAGTATATATATATATATATGAATTAAACTCAACAGGAACAGTACAGAATTGTATCTGTGTGCAGCTGTATGCATAGCTAGAGGTTGTTTGTCTGATAAAGTTGCTGCAGAATATATGCTGGTCTTTGTTGGTCTGCAGATTTATTCAGACAAAACATGTGTACCTGACATCTATCTGAAGACATTATCACACTAAAGATAAAGATCCCGCTTTAAAGTACAATATTGTATACCTATTATTTAAAGTATATATATATAAAAGACGTAAAGCTATGTATCTCTTATATGTATACCTTATTTTTGGGTAGTAAAGGTAGCGGATAACCAGCTTTTTGGTAATTTCAAAAGGTCCACTTAATACTTGGCCATGAAAGATAAAATGCAAGAGTGTTTATTGATAGATGATAATAATAAGTGATCTACAATAATATGGCTATTATTGTGCGAAATAAGATGCGTGGATATTCTTAGATGCTTCTTAGAAATAAACCATAATTAGCTATGAGTATTTACGTTCAAGTCTTGTCCAAATGAATAAAGCAAAACGCAGTCTATGCTACCATTGTTTACTTTTGAATTATTTGCTACAAAATATAATATATATGTTAAGCCATATCAACAATTGGTATCGTTTTTTATCGATACGTAAGGAAGAAGAGTATATATATATGTAAATAATATTCATTTGCAAAAGACAAACATTAAGGTATAGACACATGCTTGTACAGAAGAATATCCTTTAAATAATTTTAACACACATGCAGAAAGACAAATACAAGGAAAGCCAAAGAAGGGAAAGAAAGTGAGAGAATCAACAAGAAGAAATATGATTAAGATATGCAGTGAATAAGAAGGGGATGTGGTGATGTGGTGATGTGTATATGAGTGAGTGAGTGAGTGAGTGAGTGAGTGAGAGACTTTAGCATGGTGGAGGACTAGTGCGAGTGGGTAAGCGACTTTGAGGACGAAGTGAGGTTCTGTTGTTTTTCTTGTCAAGTACAGAAACTGCAGGCCGGATAGGAATGCGGCTAGGAACGGTAGGAGCGGTAGGTACACCAGGCTGATTAATTTCGGCCTTAATCGTGGGGCTTGTTTTTTTAGTCTTGGAAGCAACCGGGGGACGCATGCACGGCTGCTTAGGCATGTTGGTTGGAAGTGCATGATTTCGTGCAGTGGCTTTAGTAGGGGGTAAACGTCCGCCAGTATGGAGTCTATTCAGGGTTGTTGGCTCTGGTGCTTTGCGTTGAGTAGTTAATACACCTCCACGAGATCCAATGCGAGAAATTGGTCGAACGAGGGAGTTCTTGGGTGATAGTGCAGCTTTAGACGCCACCTGCTTGGCAGGAGGGGTTTGAACAGTAGGCGTGTTGTGGTGTTGAAGGTGGCTGCGCGGTATGAAAGACTGGCTTGCCTTTCGAGAACGCGAATTGACAGTTGTGATATTGCCTGAGCTAATTCGGGGCGCATCCTTTACCTCTTCCTTCACATAAGGCAGACGTTGCTCTTTTGTTTGTCCAGGACAGCTTGTCTCCGCAAACTCAAAGGTGGGTGAGTGCAGGGAGGGAATGGGAGACTGAGGTGACTCTGACGAGAATATATGTATATCCAAATATGTCTGTACAGCTACGTCCCTAGACAGAGAATGATTCACCTGATTTTCATGCACAATACACTCCATTAGGGCCTCATTTTCCATATTTGTAGGGGTTACTTCTACAGAATTGCACAGAGGAACCTGTAGGTCGACAAGAGGCTCGTCAATGTGTACAAAGTTTACCACATCTGGTTCCTTGTCTGCTTGATCCAAGCTGGGTTCTTCTTGAGTAACAATTGTGCAAGCCTTATCGCCGTCTAATAAAACATTTGATGGGATCTCTGTAATTTGAGAACTGTTAGTGGTTACACCCCAGTACTCAGAAATTGGCTCTTTGGCGGGAGAAGAAATAGGGTGCTCAACAAGTTGATCGTTCTCTTTGTTTTCTTCAGCTAGCAGCAGCTCATCCACAGTAATAACTTCAACATTTTTTACTTCTGGGTTTGTTTCCTTCGGAAGCAGAATATCTTTAGGTGTAATGAAGTTAGTGGTATCACCCAAGTTTTCTTCATCTTCTACAGCTGATAATAATTCTTCTTCGGCTGAAAATGATTTTATCACGGGTAGATCGCTGTTATCGTCTTTTGATTCCTTATGCACTGCTTCTTCAAGTGGTAGGGCAGCATCAGCATGGCTTACACAAGCATTCTCTATTGTCTCTGTCTTGTGTGACACTTGTTCTGTGTATACTTCATCAGGAGTAATGATAGGCCAAGCACTTTCTTTAGTCTCTTTTTCGTGCAACATTCCTTTCTCTGGTGATTCTCCAGATGCGGTAATTGCACAAGAGTCTTCCATCTGGTGCAACGCAGCTTCCTCTGGCAATTCTTCCGTGGCAGTAATGGCAAATGTGGTGTGTTCATCATTCAGTGGCTCTTCAGATGGCAATTCTTCTTTTGCAGGAATTATGCACTCGGATTCTTCTGCCTTTACAATATTTTCTTCTCTGAGTAGTGATTCTTCAATGGTAGTACTTGTACGAGTAGCATAGTTATCATCGTGTAACGCATATTTGTGCGACTCTGTGATTGCTGTCAATGTACAAGCGCTATCCTCTATTCTGCTGACTTCATTTGCTGGATGCAGTAAGTCGTTTGTAGATATTTCTTCTTCAGGAGTTTCTTCAACTGCCTCAGTCCCATCTTCGTCGTTTTCATGTTCCAAGGCATCTTCGATCACGATAACCTCAGTTTTGGAAGATGTGCAGGCACTGCTTTCTGCTTCTTTGTGCGGTTCTTTCATCAATGCCCCCTCGACAGCAGGGATGGTGTGAATTAATTCTTGCTTTTCCTCTTTAGTCTTTGATTCAATTTTTGACTCAATCTCTGATTCAACCTCTGGTTCAGCCTCTGGCTCAACCTTTGGTTCAACTTCTGGCTCAACCTCTGGTCCAACCTCTGGTCCAAGCTCTGGATCAACCTCTGGATCAACCTCTGGATCAACCTCTGGATCAACCTCTGGATCAACCTCTGGATCAACCTCTGGATCTGCCTTTTCTTCTTCTTTAGTTGTTAATTCTATGTTTGATGTTTGGGTTTCTCCTTGACATGATACATCTTCAGGCACAGACTGTTTAGCAGTGGTACACGTGTTGTTTTCTACAACATATTGTTCGAATAAATCTTCAACAGGAAAATCTATGGGCGTGGTATGACTGAAAATATTTTGTTTGGTCTCATTTTCTGTTGCTGACTCTTCAATATGCGCTTCTGCGAGTACACATGTTATTTGTTTATTATCCGGTGGCGTAACTTGTATAATAGACTCCAAAACAGCCTCCTCTCCTGCCTCTACGTCTGCTATCAGTGATATTTCAGGGATAATTGGGTCAGGCTCTGCCTCTGCCTCTGGTTCTATTGCTGTCGTTTCTGCTTCTGCTTCTGCATTTGCATTTGCATTTGAATCTGCAACTTCAACTGCAACTGCCTCTATCGCTGCATACACCTCTGTATCTGCATACACCTCTGTATCTGCATACACCTCTGTCTGTACCTCTGCTTCTGGCTCAGTATATGGTTTTAGATCTGTCTCCGTTTCTGCCTCTGCCTCTGCTTCTGCTTCTGCTTCTGCTTCTGCTTCTGCTTCTGCTTCTGCTTCTGCTTCTGCTTCTGCTTCTGCTTCTGCTTCTGCTTCTGCTTCTGCTTCTGCTTCTGCTTCTGCTTCTGTTTTTATTTTTGTTTCTGCCTCTGCCTCTGCCTCTGTCTTTGTTTCTGTTTCTTTGATAGATGGTTGTTTCAGTATTGTTACGTCGTTTTCCTGAAAATGTGTAAAGATAGATTCCATATAAGCCTTAATCAGCGCGTCTGCCTCTGTGTGCACAAAAAAAGTTGTCGCTTTGACTTACTGCACTAGAAACACTCCATACATCTGTCTTATCCGCCTGTTTCAGAGAGCTAATGCTACTATGATTTTCTTCTGGTCGGGATGGTTCTGCCACCAAGACAGGTGGATATGTTCGTTTTTCCAACACGGACCAATTTGGTTGCGGACTTGGCAAGGATTCACTTGGTATCCAATCAGCCTTGTTTTCATCTTTATATTCCGTCTTTCCCTTGGGATTTTCTTCTGTTGGCGCTGTTGACCTTGGAAGGGACAGAAGAGTATCTCTAGAAGAAGAAGAAGATAGTGATTCTCTATGTCCAATTCGACTGTGCCTATAATTTTTCTAATTGTGTCAAAAAAAATTTGATTTTTTTTTATGAAATAAAAAAAAAGAAAAACTTTTCTTGGTTTTGCCATACCGAATCTCGGTTTCCAAAGGTGGAATAGAGGCTTGAGAGATAAATTCGGGCTTGTTGGTTCGTTGAATTATCGTACTCAAGACCTGTTCACTTTGTCGCGTGCTCAGCTCTCGGGTCTCAGGGTATTTTTGGCTAGCTTCTGAATCTGTCGCACTGAAGGAAGTCTTGGGACTTGGGCGAATGACATTATTTGATACTTTAACATGATCTGGGATTAGGTGATTAGGCAAAGCAATGGCACTCGTAAAATCGTCTGGTAAACTGAGTTTCAACCATTTTTTTTCGTTCTCTTGCTTCTTGGACTGGCTTTGCGGTGGTTGTGGTGGTGATGGTGGTAGTGGGTTAGCCAAAGGAGCGACAGACGCTGTCGCAAGTTTTTCTTGGGCAGCCTTTTTTGCAGCAGCCTTTTTGCCTTTCTTTTTAAAGAAGAACATATAGGGTAAAGTAGTTACAAGAGTAAGAAGTAAAGAAAGAAGGTTTTTTTTTAGAGTTGAATATGTGTATAAAAGACGGAGTATAAGAAGGAAGGATAAACGTGTTGCAAGGCGATGTTGCTCAAGAAAAAGTAATATATATATATATATATACATGCCGCCTGCAAGTGACTTGTATTCAAAATGACATGCTATTAAGGGGTGTGGGGGAAAAGACCCACTAGTAATTATGTGCCTGGCACAACTAGAAGAGATACATCCGAGCAGTGGTGGTTAAGATCGCCGAGAAACAACAGATAGTTCTTATTTCAATGGTCTGTAATCCTCGTTCGATATATAAAAGAGTATATGTGTATTATATATGTAATATATAATATATGATGGCATATCTTTATAAGTTATAACATACGCAGTGGTTGCATAAACAAAGCTTAAAAAGCTAATGGCGGGCGTGATTTGATCGAACTGATAGTAGCATTATAGACATAGGTGACTGCAAGAGTATCGGCTTTTATACCTACTCCCAAACAAATTCTTGAACCGGGGACAATAGGAGCTGTAGGCTCAATCCCAAGGCTTAAAAGATGGTCATCAATGTCACCCCCAGATAATCCAAAACTCTCGGCAAGGATCCGACTGGTCACAGTACGTAGCAACAAGAAGGTTTGCCCACGGCATTCCAATGGCTCATGCAACGAGGCAATTTTGTGGCTGATTGGTACCATCAGAGGCATCATTGTATCCTTGTAGATGCTGGCAGTATCAAGGGCCAGAAGAGGCATCCAAATGTCGTCAGTACGTGAAAGGAACTGCAGATACTCTGCGACTGCTTGTCCGTAATGGATTCCGTTAAGGTAGGACACAGGATTACTGAATGCATAGCGTGCGTCCCACATCATCACACCACCAAATGTTTCTTTTGGCTCAATCGTATCCAGAATCTCTGTAAGCTTTTCATAATTTACATAGCCTGTATCCATATGGTTCTCCTTGCCCATCAAGCCCAAATAAATTTTGGTCCGTCCGTTTGTATTCTTAAGAGACCAATTTTCCCATTCATCAAAGTTGAATTTTGCTGGTCCTTTTGTATCAAAAGTATTGGCCGAGCAATAGTTGTTGTAGAACTGAACAAATACCAAATCCGGGTATGCGTTGTATTTAGGGTCGGGATGAAGTAAAGGGTACATGGCATTCATGGAATACATGTCGAGGTCTGGACATTGAGGTGCGGCTGTAATAAGGTAATTTCGAGGAGGATATGCTGTCTTGAATAATTTCCGGAGAGTATCGACAAGTTTATCATAGCCTTCGCCATTAGTGCCTTGTAGAACATATCATATTCACAAATACATATATACCAATATGTAAATCCTTCTTGTCTTTTTTTTATACTCTTTTTTTTTTCTTGATATACTTTTTCTTGGCTTACCTTCTGGATCAAAATCAATGCCGTCCAAGAGTACATCACCAAACGGTCTCTTTAGGGTACGGTCGTCCCCTCCTAAAAATTTATTCCAGATCCACCAGGCCAAAACTTCTGGATCCCATTTTTGCTTATGGTATGGGCCAGCAGAACCACCCATGGATAAGAAAACTTTAATGCCCTTTCTTTGACAAGATTTGATATCATGCGCCACCTGTTCGCAGTTCTCGACATTGTTGCAGTTGCTTGATAGGTTGAGTATAGGAGAAGATCGTTTGCCACCAGTGTAGTCTGCAATAAAACCCATCACAACTGCACTCACGCCTGGTTGGTTGCAGTAGTATGACAATCTTTTTTCTGTGTTGTCTCCTTGACCCCAGTAAATTACCAGGTTGGTTTTTTGACGTGTCTATGAATATAGAAAATCAAGGTGTCAAATCAGATATCTTCTTCTTTTTGCAATTATTCGACTATGTTTTGTTTTTAGACAATATTCATATAATCTACTTGCATCAAAGGAGCTGGCATGGAAATCTATGGCTCTATTGATGTTCCTTAAGGTATCCAGTTTTCCATAATTGGGATTTTCTTCAGCGTTATGTTCTAATGCAGACTGAGGTTCGTTGATTAGCACGCGCGCGGTTGCCTTTGTAGTCGATCCGATCTGCTGGGCATCCGCAATAGAGGAAATGGTGACTAGTAGTGTGCACTGGATAGCGATGAACCAGTAAATAGCTTGGGTAATGAGCATTCTAGATGGATATATTTCTTGGGCTGACCCAAGTTAAAACAGTGACAAAAATAAATTAGTGATTAAAAGAAAGGATAAGAAGAGATGGGTTTTAAGTACTCTCGGTGCTGACTATAGAATATAGAACCAAAAAAGGGGTATACTGCTTGGAATGTCAAATCTCTCTTTCTCTCTCCTCTTTCTCTCTTTCTTCCTTTCTCTTTGTTTGTATGCAATTTGAGATTTTATCATCATAGAATTTCATTGGGATTCCATCCTTTCTTTTTTAGGCTGCTGATTATTCTTTAGTCAAGTAGTATTTGAGGTTATTTAGTTTTGTTTTTGTTTTTTGTTTTGGGGGAGGAAAACAAGGTGAGTAAAGGTCTAGTTGTGATTGATATAATAGCTCTTGGCTACTAGGTATTTGAATTCCAAATAGAAAGAATTAAATACTGTGAGTATCAACCCCAGGTGTCATGAATTAAAATACCATCAAGCAAGCATTTGTACTGCTGCATTTAGGTTGTAATGGATTGAATATCTCAGTATTTTCAATATGAATAAGAATAGGAATCTAGGGATATCAGTAAGGGTACGGAAGATCTTATAATAGAATTATATATGCATGTATTCCAGCCTCAAGCTCTTTTAGATTGATCTCTTAATGACGTCTAGGAGGCAGAAATCAATGACTACCTTTTATTTGCTTTTATCTTGCACTTATATAGACACCGTATTTTTATTGCGACCATGACATCAAAATATCTCAAATCAGATAATCTCTTTGGCAGAAAACATGAGCCAAATACCACACAATAATTTGCTATTTCTATACTTTTTGTATTATCAATAAATTAGCCGCTTCTTCTTTTTTTAGGGGGCTTGATAGTAGGGAATTTAGCCAAACAAAGTCCATATCTCGTCTTGTAAGTGCGTTTTCTTTATTGTATTGCACATTGTCGATCACACACCTCCAAATCCTCGGATTCACTTAATCGAACGACAAGAAGCACGTAATGGTTTTCATAAGCTCCATACATATCCCCACCCTAAATAATCGAATTACTAAACGTACTCGACTCATCGTACAGAGGTAGTTTTACAGATACACAAAAGAATTTTAGAATTTTATATATAAAGAAAAGTAAGCTGACAAGAAAATAGCCTTTGTAACCGAAAATTCGGATTAATGACGATCTCTTGCCTTAAATCATATAGGGTTTATTTAGCTGCATCAAAGTTCTTTATAATACAGTATAGCATATATACATATATATCGTTTATAACCAGTTAACCAGTTGTTTAGAAGAGGTAAGAGCAGGTTATTAACATTTTAATTAAACAAAATAAATCTGAATCTTTTATACCATCACGTTACTTATTACGCTTATTATAGAGTGTAAAATATATTCATTTCAGCTGTCAAACACACCGTTTTGTGATGTATTATCTTGTTATTGTCACCTTTTATATTTTGATCTTAAAAACAAAGAATATCTACTCTATAGCTTTATCTAGATATAATTGAAGTACTGTACAAAAATTTGGTCTTTTTGGAATACTTGATAGTAAAAATATAGCTGCTCCTTGCTCAGTAGTCATTAGTATAGACACTAGAATTATCATTTATGAATTAAAATGGTCTATTGGAAGTTTACATGATAATTTGCCTATGGTTTATTTATAAACTAATTATTCTGGACTTTTGTTTGACTCCATAGCCTCCAAAGGTTTGTTGCAAAAAGCGTCTTGCGTCTAGGCGTTGATTTTCACAATTGTTCTGTAAGATCCAAAACTAAAATTATAGTTCAATTACCAGAGAAAAACATAAAAAGAAAATAAACCGGAATGGACCCCCTCTCCACCCCCTTAAGATGTCTTTAGCTAAATATACTATCCGGGCCTCTGATCCGGATGATTCATATTTTATGGTTATGTGGAAAAGTAATTTTACCGAGTGTTTAACCGTAGCAAGTGAATGACTAGTGCCTTGTTACCTACCCCTAGAGGTAAATTATAGATCAGTATTCTGGGGTAGATTTATTAATTCTTAATATAGCTCATTACAGCTTATTAGTTGTTTCAAATAAAACAAGAATACGTGTCATTTATAGAAAGCTGTTGTTCACAGACTGAGTTGGTTGGTTTAAGAATTTCGATTTAAGTATTAAAGAGGAAGCTTTTTTGTGTGTATTATGAGTATAGCTTCCATTACGAAGTGAAAAACAGAAAACAGTTTGTTTTTTTACTTGTTGTTGATATATACATATATCTGTATAAAAGTCTTGATCTATAAAGTGTCAATAGCTTTTATGGACATGTTTTATCAAAGAAAGAAAGTAGGTCAGTGTCCCATGAGTATTTTTTGGGTTCATTCACGTGCTTTTGATATATACATATACATTTTAATGCTTAATACTGACCCACAGAAGCAAGATGAGCTCTTTAGGGTCAGTACTAAGAGTAAAACAGAGGCTCTTTAATGGCTGAGCATTTTTGGATCGAGAACTCTCTATTTTTATCATATACTTCGTTGTTTATGTACAGCATTATCTCTATTCTATTTAAAAAAAATGGCTCTCTCTCTCTATATATATATACACACTTGCAGCTTTACAAAGTATACCGCAGTAATTCGCACATATATATATATATTAATTGATGGGCCACGTAGAATTTTCAAGGGGTTGGACTTCGGGTACCTGACAGGAGCTTGTCTTGTTATCGGCTAAATCACTTGCCAGACCTCCTTGTATGATACATGACCATCGTTTACACCCCTTTATAGCACACACACATATAGATCATTTTGATCTGGTTAGTTTATTGTAATAAATAACTCAATATTACAATACTGTATAATTTATACTTCTACTACTGATATAATATCTTGAACAAACAGCTGCCTATCTTGTTCCGGTTTAATAAAGGCCAACAATTGGACAGGTTAAACAAGTCAATACAATTCAGTTAGTTCTTGGAATGAGACATTCTAAAACTGACGTATGGCTATAAAAAAAATCCATTCATTGGGTAATTCAAATAAAGATCTGTCGCGCATTCGGCGGCCGAGTCCCAATTAAAGAAAACTTAACAGCATCTACCCCGTAAAAAAAACCAGACATTTGTCTCATTGGCGGCCTATTTTACCCGAACTCTCCTGCATACATTGTACTGGTTGAGTATATAAAGGTAATTTTTGACTGACAAGACTTTAATTTGATAGCTTCATTCTTTTCATCTAAATCACTCTCTAAGCACTCGTACTATTATACAGAAAAAAGCATGATCGAATACCTGAAAGAATTTGTTGACAGAATCGATAGTAAAACATTGGAAAATGTCAAGAGTCTTGCCTTTTCAAAAGAGGGAGCTATTGGGATCAGTACAGCAATAATTCTGAGCTCTGCTTACAATTACCACAAGTGGTCCAGTCGTACAGTAAGAACAAATCTACCAAAGTAAATTCGATTTGACCTTTTCTTTTGCTCTCTGTAGATCAGTAATGGCTGTCCCCGTGTTCCACACACACTACCTTTTGTTGGATTGACAAGGGTATATCGTAAAGACTCAAAGGCATTCTGTGAGGAATGGCATGCAAAGTTAGGTCCTGTCTTCCGTGCCCATTTGTTTGGAAAGGTATGATTTAATTGGCACTGCACCAAGTTAAACGGGCAACTTTCCTAACTTATGAATACAGGAAGTAACTGTAGTATCAGGCCATTATGTTCGGGAGGTCTTTCTTAATAAACACTTTGACTTTGTCAAGGGCGTTGCAAAAGTAAGCTCGAGATCAAATTCTAGATGGAGATCTAACATGAACACAGGTTTTTGACACTAGGCTATTGACAGACAGTGGATCTAGAGAGGATTTTACCCCAGAAGACTTGCGTGAGATTATTACAAAGTATTTGACACCAAAGCTTAACTTTTACACTAAGCGAGTAATAAAGCGGGTAATATAAAGAAAATCAACAAATCCAAGCTGTGTTAACAAATTAATTAATACAATATTTACAACAATTATGATAGTTGAAACAAGGTGTTGAGAGTAGTCTTGGTGATAAAGGTCAGTAGTAGTATAAAAACACTAATAGAGAATAATTAATATTAACGTTTTGCAACTGTTTGTTTTTTTAATAGATTCGATAGAACTTGATAATTTGTATCCATTTGTCCAACACTTGGTTGTCAATGCAAGCGCCTCTATTTTTGTGGGAGAGGAACTTAGTCAAAACAAACTTCTCATTGATTCCTTCAAGAATATGGTCCGTGATGTTGGCAAAGAAATTAAGCAAAATCCCTGGTTTGAGCCTTTCCCAACTATCAACAAATTTCGGATGTGGTGAGTGAAAAATAAAAGCTTTGGTTATAAATTTATGAATAAAATCTAAAAAAAAAACTGCTCCAAAAAAAAAGGCTTATAGGAAAAACTTCCCCTGTCATCAAAAACCACAAGGAGCAGCTACTAAATGCCATAAAGCCAGAAGTTGAATATAGACTATCACAAGCAAGGAGCAATCCAGACTGGAAGAAACCGGTAAGTTTTTGTTTTTTAGTCTAGACTAATTTCTTACTTAGCTCTTTCTCACTCACACATATACAATATAATTTTTAGACCGATATGCTTCAAGATCTTTTGGAAAATTCAAAGCCACCTGCACATCTAGATCTTATGGATCACCTTGTACATATCATTACTTTCCTCATATTTGTAGCTTTGCACACTACCAGTGAGAATACTACCGTCTTACTTTATCGTATGCTAGAGAATCCTGCAATTGTGGATGAACTAGTCATAGAACAGCAAGAGGTTCTTGAACAAGAAGGACTAGATGCAAACTGTGGGTCTGAAGTATTTACACGAGACATCCTCAAGAAATTTGTCAAGCTTGACAGTGTGTGTCGCGAAACCTTCCGAATGAAGAATCAGTATATTTCATTACCACATGAGTACGATGGAAAGGTTCCACTTACATTGAGCAATGGAGCAGTTATAAATCCAGGTATGATTTTTTGTCTATCAAAAAAACACTCACAAAAAATGAAATAAATTAATGTGTTTGGATTTTAGGTGAAGATGTATTGATTGATGTATGGACAAATCACCAGTACACAGAAGACGCCAACGACGTGGAGGATGCGGATCAATTCAAAGCCTTTCGCTTTGTTGACCAAGATAAACAGTCAACAAAGGTCGGAGAAGATTATCTGTTCTTTGGTATGGGAAGACGTGCTTGCCCAGGACGTTGGTTTGCTATACAAGAGGTACAGACCATATTGGCTATGCTAGTTCGTGAATATAAGTTTATGCCCAAAGGCCCTATTGTCTTTCCTACAGAGGAAAGATCTCCTATACCTACCGGAAAATGTATAATTCAAAGAAAGTAGATGAAGTGTATATTTTATGTTTATTAAACCTGTAGTTACCTATTTCTCCCTCCATTACTTTTGGATATATATCTCTCTCATTTTTGAACCATACGTATGAATAATTTGAGTAGCAAATTAATGAGCTGTTTTATTTTAAGCCACGTAGTCTACCTTTAATCTCGACAGTTTGTTATCAATGGCTTATGTAAATATTATAATATTTATATATTATTTACATATGTAAAGCTGTAAATGAGTATATTTGGTTTACTAGGAACTCATAGTAGAAAAAAAAACAGGCTGTTTTGAATGTTCCCTTGGAGTTCGACACCTTTCAAAAAATATTTTAAATGGACGCTTCATATATCACCTCATCCCTAATCATTTTTGACATCCTATATGGAGTTTACAGAGTTAGAAAGACCTCAAGAAAAGACGAGACTTATAACAGCTTTAAGCAGGTAGAGCGTATAGCAATGCTAAACATTGAAAGTTTAAGCGTTTTATTACTAGACTTGCTTTCTACTCATGTAATATATCCTCTTTAATATAAACTTTTGCCTAAGCCGAAATGGTTTTATTACGTGGATATGTCCTAGTACTTCTTCTTTTTAATTTAATTGTAAACAACCTTAAACAGTATTATTGGTTGAGTAGATATTAGACCTATTTAAGAATTTTATGTCTGTCTACAGCTATTATTGATCTTTGATCGAGCTCAAAAGAGATTAGCTTTTTGAAGAAGCATATAGACCAAAATATCGAACCACTTGCAACAGAGTACTTACTCAGAACTCTTAAATATTTCTGTCGCTAATCCTCTGTTCAAGCTTGAAGACTGTTTTGAATAACAAACCAATTGTAGGATTTTTGCACACTTTATCAACTAAAAGAAAAAAAGGGAAGTTTGATTGGTATGCTCTTTTAGTATGAAATTTATTATTATTATTATTTTTATGTACGAAACATTAGTGAAAATAATGTATTTAATGCTATCTTAAATGGCATTTAACCTACCATTTATCTTATTGTGAAAAAAAAGGATGAGCAAGAATCTCTTGTATAGTCAGTCGATCTTTTGGTTTGCGCTGAAGACAGCCATCCAGTAGATTCCTTAACTCTTCACTAACTGGTACATGTAGCTCATGATTTGTATGATTTGATGGGTCGAGTTGTACAACTAGGGCTATATCCGGGTACTTGATTGGATAATTCGGATTCGGTATACATTGTATCTTTTGCCACATATTTAAATGCTGAAATGGTGTGTGGCCATACACCATTTGATATAAAATGCACCCTAATGACCACACATCGCTTGGTTTTCCGATCTATAATAAATAGAGGTATCCGTAAGGTTCTATGACATTACAATAAAACAAACTGATCTATTACCACTGTTGGTCTTCCCGAGCCAGGACCACCTCCTGGATCCAATAATGCCTCTGGTGAAATGTAGTTCGGTGTTCCCATCTAAAATCAAGTTCTTAGATCGTGATAAATAAACTCTACAAGTCCTTCAAACTAACATTGTGATCACGGTGGACATTTGTGGTATCGTTCGCAATTTTGTTGGCAATTCCAAAATCAATCAATCTCAGTTCGCCTTTAACAATCATAAAGTTTGCTGGTTTCAAGTCAGAGTGAATAATCCTCGAATTATGCAATACATTAACTGCTTGCAACATCTGTCACAACCATTTGTTAAGCGAGCATACAAAAACAACACAAGATTATCACAATCTAAATGACGCAAGAACTAAATCCATTTTTGGGTTTCTTTATTTACCTTTTTCCAATAAAATCTAATAAAGTGCAGGTTGAGCGAGCTTTTCCTTTCTTTTGCCATAAGACAGGCCATGTCAACTTCCCCGAATTCCATTACCTTTTATATATATATATATATTAATATAAAAACCCCCTAAATTAGTTTATTTCAAGTCTCTCCGGTGACATGATCTCTTACAAGATATATAAGATTAAATGTTGCATTAATCTCATGGTCGTACATCTTTACTATCAGTTCGCTGTCACTCAAAGCTTGAAGGAGGTTGATCTCATTGAGATACATTTGATATGTCTGTACATCAGCATTCTCAAACGAGATTTGTTTTATGGCATACATTTTGTTATCTTCGGATAATACACAAAAAACTTTACTGGTGCCTCCTGCTCCAACTTGGGACAATATACTATATCTCACGTCATTTACCTAGAGTAAATAAAGTATTGTGAATAAACAAAAGTTGCTTGCGCAATTTCTTACATAGATTGCGTCTAATGGTCGTGAAGAGGTGGTTGATTGTAAGGGTGGAGATGTTTTGGATGGTGAAGGTCGGGATGGCGATTGTGATAATAGAGGATTGGCTGTTTGTTGAGCCATTCTTTTCGGAGCAGTATAAGGTATCGAAGACTTTGCATACAAATGGTTGGTTTTATTATGCTCAGTACTTTGAATTCTTTCAAAGTTTTTTTGTATTTGTTCAATTGATTTTCTTACATTCTTATTCTTGCTTAAGGATGGCGAGGGTTCTGGGCTACTGAATGGTGGTATTTCCTATATACCATACACTTGTCAATATTTAACTAAATCCTATGTTACATATATATATATTTACCGGCACCGTGTACTTGTTTACTAGACACGCAGACTTTTGTCTAAATTATCATGCATTAAATACCAATTGACATGTATAATATCCAGGTATCCTACCACAAACCTGATTATTTTATCGTCTGATTCTTCCCGTCGTCTCTTTGGTGACCGAACATCAGACTCCATATTAATACCATGGAGCATCTCTATAGATTTGTTACTGCCCTCTTCTTTTTGAATTGGAGAATTTATTGAATAACCTATGCATTGAGATGTAAAAAAAATTGTCAATAGAATAATAAAAATAATAATATTTCCTATTAGACACACCCACCCACGCATATATATATACATATATATATATATTTACCCGTAACATATAATTTACTAGAAGATGGTTTATCGGTTGATTGGTATTGCATTGATCCTTTTGTGAGAGAAGTATCACTGCACAAACAAGGTAAGTACATTTACTACTTTCAACTATTTAAAAAATATCCATAAAAGTAATAATATTAATACCCAATATTCATTTTAGAAAACTTATTCGTTGGTACATGGTCTTTAGATGAGGAGCTTTTTGTCGTCTAGATTGTAATTTGGTCAATAAATGCATCTGAATTCAACTATTCCCATACTATTATTATGTTGCTTAGATCTGCAGAGCGGCTGTGCGATAACGTTTTTGTTTCATTATTTGCGGCAGTTTCTTGGTGGTATTCCTATGTAAATTATTTCCAATTAATGAGCTTCATTTTGTGTGTGTAATGATAACAAAAAAAATAGAAAAAAAATATGGTTTGATTAATTCTGTTAGTGAATTAATTGGTCGAGAAATACTTACTTGAGATAATGAATACGAAGTCATCTGTGAATTCATTGGTCGGTCATCATCAAAGATCTCATCGAGACTATTAATGTAGCGCTTCACTTTATGAAATGCATTATTGGATTCGTCTTGTACAAGTTAGTTTTATACTTTCTTGTGAGTAATTTGTTTAATTATCTCAGGTGAATCAAGGAATTCTATTTACTTTCTGAATCTGAGACGTCTCTTTGCATCTTTATGGTATTGAAGGAATTTAATCTTTGCCAGGAAAAGAAAAATAAAGAGGGTCTGAATCACGTATGTAAGTTGTCCTTATTGACGTCAAATATATCGCGGTGTTTCAAGTGTGGCGTATGAGAGCAACTACAGAGCAGCTTCAGCAGTTTCTTTATACAAAATCTTTACATCCAAATATAGAAATAAAGTGAAGATTTCCCAAAAAATCGTCTCCAACAGCTTCATCACAAAAAATCTTTATACTCAAAACAGTCTTACGATCTTAATATTTTGGGTTATACTATAAAATTTAAAGTGACTCCAGAAGCTTATAAGAAATCAACAACTATTGCATTTCGTATTTTTTCTTCTAAATTTTGAACTGTCTTTTTGTATACTGTGACTTAGAATTATTGACTGTAAAGCAATGTAGATGATAAAAACTTTAAGAATTCTAAGATGTAGTGTGATCCAAAATCTTTATATTTAAAACGGTCTTGAGATCTTAATTTCTTTGTAAAAAAAACTGCTGGAGTTTCTTTAACTTAAGACATATTAATGAGGTTGTGAAGTTCGGTTAAAAATTGGCAAATATTACACTGGTCATTAAGAAACTCAAATTGAAAATAAATATACTTTGGATTCGATACTTCTCGGTACATCGTATATAAATACATCAATATAACTATATGAAAATAAGCTAAATAACCATCACCATTGAATTTTAATATATCACAATTTGAGGATCGGTTATATACGGATAACTCCTTATTATTGGTTAGAATCACTCTCCTTTTGCTTTAGAATTAAACCCTCCTCCTAGTAGTATTTATGTAGATTGAGTTGCTTGACAGAATACTTATATTAGAGTTTATAGAATTCCTGCAAAAAACGTTTAATTTACGATCAGTTACACACTTTGTACGTTTTTTTTTGGTACTATTAGGGACGTTTATGAACCTGAGTCAAGTTGATCTATTTTTTTTCTTAGAAAAAACAAGGTCTCTTTTTTTTGTCTATCCCAGGTCCATTGATTAACCCTTAACGATATATTGGACAACATTGAGCGAAAAGACAAAGGACCTGTGGGTTCTTAAATTTGTTTTTGCAAGATGTTACAAGGTTCTTGATACCGTACTATAGAGTGTTTTATATGATAGCTTTAATTAATATGTTTACTGCAAGTATGTAAAAAGAAACTTTGATTGAGTACGAAATATATTTTTTGGGCGTTAACTAACGGATAGGGTAAAACTATTATTTGTAACAAAAATCGCGAGGTGAAATGAGAGCTTCTCCCAGCTTTCCACCTGCAAAGTCTAACTAGAATCATTTAATATCGGGACAATTTGAACAGTAAGAAAAATGTCCCTGGTTGTCTTGGGAGTTGCTTTTGAAAACAACCACATTTCTTATTGTACTCCTTTCCTTATCTGGTACGCTTTGACTGCCTTCAATTGGAATGACCACCATTTCACTTTGGTACTTACTATTAAGCTTATTGAGATGGAACGAGGTTTTCTTATATAATCTACACATGGTGTGAGTTGTCATTATTCTTGCTTGATAAATTTTTCTTTTTGAAAAGAGTTAATGCGATTAACTAATTAAAAACGTGTAAACTGGTATTGTGTTTGTTTATTTATTTTTATTGATCTAAGCATATTTAGATATTCTGCTTTATTGTGTAAGTTGATATGACTATTGACGTGAATTCAACATCTTCTTGATCCATAAATATAAGCTGTATATATCACATGTATACTCACTTAGCTCTAGTATCACCGATACAAAATCTCAGATACATATCTTGAACGGTAACCTGTTTCTATACACCAGTTCTAAAATAGAGCCCTCCTCCTAATAATAACCGTGCTACATGTTTGGACCCTTTATCTTTTACATTTTCTTTTTGGAACTATATATTATCAGTCTGTTACAGCTGTTGTGCGATAGACATACAACGGGATATAGTACTTTATAATTATCGATTTTTTTTGTTGAAAATAGAAAATAATATATATGTATATCTTTTAGATTCAGAATCAAAGAAATATACTTAAGCTTTGACTTAGTTTACAAGTAGTATATACTTGGTCATATAATAAATATCAACTGTCATTTATTACCGAGCAAACAATTTTTCGTATTATAAGCAAAATTTATATCATTATTAATACTGGTATGATTGATATTGATTTCTAAAATATTGCATCTTATGGGATAAATTGTTACAATTGCTTCAAGTATAATTATACTGCATTTATGTATGTATGTATAAGTAGCTCATAAAAATCTATCACTTTAAATCTTTGTTTTCTTGATCCATTCTTACTCTGTTCTTTTTACATCAATGTACATAAAGAAAAAAGAGCCTGTTTTACTTAAGCAACGTCACGTATTTATATTTATATTTTTATATACACATATAATTTATACATATTAAAAAAATCATTTCTTTATATATATATTCCGTCCTATCAAACATTGTCTTCTTCTTCTAGCTCGACTTTACTCCAAAAACTTCTCGGAAACCTTTCATCTCACAATGAGAAAAGAAGAAAACTATCCAATTAAACCAATTGAGGTAATTATCCTCTTGGGAATGACCGCCACAAAGATCAAACCATCGGCTTATACATCATTAGATCACTCTAAATGAACTTGACAGAGAGATGAAGCGGGTAGAACTTGTTTTTAAAAGAAAAGAATCGGAAGAGACTTGGGAGATGCACAACGCTGCTCTAAGAAATATGACTACATGGATTCTTAAACTTGACGCCCATAAACAAACATATTTTATCGAACGCATAAAGAAACTAAAGGCACCAATCATTATATCAGTAAGCATTTCTTTTTTTTTAAAAAAAAATTATTCCACAACAAAGCTGCGTATACAAAAAAATCTTATTTTGTGAGCATGTGTCGTTAATAGCTTCTGTCCGAACGTAGTCGTCTCTCAGGCACTGCTATGGAAATGCTCAAAGCACTTTCAAAAGCCATGAAAACCGACTATCAAGACATACACGAACTATTTGCAACAGCATTATTCTCTTTATTCAGTAAATCTAGCAAAGTTACACACACAAGAGCACTTGAATGCTACAAGTCTATTGTTAATAACTCAAGCATCCCAAAAGGAATTCGTCACCTTTGTTTAGCCTTAAAAAAACCTCCAATCCCCAACAAATCCGCGCGCGAATGTGCACTTGAATGCTTAAATACACTGATCCAAGTTAATGATCCTACTAAAATAACGCAATACATCCTAAGTATTGAAGAGACTATAAAAATCTCTGCAAAGGACCCCAGCTCGGAAGTAAGATCCAAGGCTCGTGTATGCTACAAAGCTTATCACGATAAGTTTACAGAAGAAGCAGAAAGGTAAAAAGAGAGAGAGAAATAAATGGATTTTTCTGTTTTTAGTTGAAAGAATGTGTGTATATAATAAAGAATCCCTTTGTAGATTTATCTCCAAGCTTCCCGATGATGTGAAGAGATACTTAATACCCACACTCAGTGCTTCCTCTAGTACAAGTATGTCGCATTCAGTTTCATCCTTGGGGCGCCGTGCTTCCAACCAGAGCATTAGATCAGTACCCACAAAATCAGCATCAATTGGGACCAGAAGAATACTTGGAAATTCTACACTCACCAGTAAAGCCTCAAAGTCTCCAGTAAATCCAATAAAAAATGAAATAACGAAAGAAACTCCCACTAAAAAGCACAAACCCACATCAGAACCACTTTCTGAAGAACCGTCTAAAAAAATCTTGGTAATCGAACCTTTGATAACAGACCATGAAGCACAACCTACAAACGAAGACCCACTATCACCTACCCCTAGTCTTCGAACACCTACACAAGCCCCTGAAGAAACGTTTGTACAATCTAAGTCGGAGAACGCTCTAAATGAACTGGAGAATGAAGAGTCTCCGAAGGTCACACCCTCGCCAACTCTTCATCATAAAGTCTTAAACGACCAAGTGACTAAGCTTGCTGAAACACAACCTGACAAACAACCTGAAGAACAGCCTGAAGAACAACCCAAAAAACCACAACTTAATGCTTCACCTTCACCGACTACCCATCGTGGACTTAAACGTATTGCAAATACAGAGGCTGATGAAGCACGCTCTACAAAACGTATTAATGGGAGACAAATGAAACGCCCAGTAGCAACTCGACTTTCTACTGCTCGTCAAAGTGCAGTTCGTTCGTCCATGTCATTACCAGATACCCCTCAACCTGTACGTCGATCTCCAAAGCCAACAACTCCACCACAAAGGCTTACTACATATCATAAACTTCCTCGAGTAGCCACACTTGGTAGCAAATCAACTCCTTTAATTGGTAGATCATCAACTGAGTCCACCAATATAAACAAATCTCCCACTCAAATGTCACCAAAATCTGTCTTGTCACGAAGATCATCTACAGGGCTACCATCAACGGTGACCTCTTCTGGGTCTTCCGAAACAGCCATGTCTTCTACACCCAATCCTTCATCCAGCTCGCCGAAAACTTTAAAGTCTAGTCCTTTAATTCGTAGAAAACGTATGATTGCTCGTATGGATTTGGGTCAATTTGATATAAATGAGTGTCTAAGTCCAAAAACATGTATGTATTTGTCGAATGTTTACAAAATTAAAATATTACTTATCTAACCATTTATTTCGCGTATACTTTCTAAAGATACTACCTTTAAAAAGCCACACTGTACTTCTGGAACTCCCATACGTAAAAAGCGAGTGAAGACTACACAAACTCAAGACAATGAGCCACGAGCGCTTCGACGTGATGTAAAGAGATCTTGATTACTATTATCTTTGTCTCAAGCACGATACCTTTTTGATTCATTCCTTTGCATACTTTCAAAAATCCCTTTAAGAGAGATAAAAGAGAGAAAGATAAAAAAGAAGTATATTGGAAATTAATATCCCTCTTTGTATAGCATAAACTCATTTAAATTATATTCTCTAATAGACAGTCATATGTTTACTTGTATTTATAAAAGAATACGACATAATAAAAGTAATTTCTTAATAAAAAATTGTAGTGTGGTGCAATTGGGGAGGTTTATTACTTATTATCATTTTATGAAAAATGCCGGGACAATGATCAGAGCTGCGATTACTCTTATATAACAATCGTGCGAATCAAAAGAGCTACTTCTTGCCTGGCTGGTTTAATAGGTTTTCTTGATTGATGTAGTCTTAATGTTAAAAATATTAACTGTAGCTATGGGCTACTAATTAGTTTGAAGAATATAAAAATCCCTTTGTACTGCAAGAAAATTCGAAGCACAAACCATCTGGAAAAAATTCAAGTTATTATTTTTCTAATATAATGTATACAATATTTTGGTTGGTTTTTCTTATTGAAGATATCAGCTCTTTATATCAAAAACCTGAATACCTCGATAATAATATATATCTAATTAGTGCTTCTGTCTCTTCCAATCTGAAATAAAATAAATGAAATATTGGCTATTGGCTATTGTCTCTGTTGTATACGAATATTCAAGAGTGCTATATGTCTGTCAATATTTGCAGTAATTAACGTGTTTTAATATTATTCAAATGCAAAATAGTATACCTTAAAAATCTGTACTTTACCCATACCTTTGATATATGTGCTGTTATTTCCTGGGATATTTAACTTATACTACATAGTCCGGAATGGCTGGGCTTGTTTGTATCAGTTTTACCCTCGAATAAAAGGATAAAGTTCGAACTTTTCAGTAGTATTCATTTAGTGATTGCTTTCATTTTTATTAATATATAGCTAATATTGAGCGTCTAGAGCTCTTAAAAATTAACGTATATCATGTTTCACGCTATCATCACCAAACATATGATGACAATCACTCATTCTCTTGGGAAATCGTCTTGACACTTTCAACTATTGGTTTAACCTCATTTCAATAAAACTCAACCTGGAATTCAAAATTTCGTCAACTATCGTATTGTAATGAGATTTAGTTAGTATATACATATATATATATTCTACTTTTTACTTATTGCTTAATTTCATTTGGGAATATACGTGGGTTTATTTCTTAGTGGCTACTTGGTCCCTTTTGTGTCTACTTGTCCAAACAAAATAAAAAACTTTCTCTTGTACCCTTAAACAAAAGTGCACAGACCACTTTAGAGTAACCTACAAATCGCCGCTATAGAAACCTGTACTCCACCTTTAGTTATTTTGCCACGCCGATCAAGATTAAACCTTTCATTACTTCATTAATTCTTTGCTTTACTTCCCAAATTCATTTTCTGTAGCAATTTGATTAAATATTATTAGCTATATATTCTGCTGTAGAACAGTTACACAACCCCAATAAAAGAATATACAGCTATATCACGTTTACTCTGACGTGGACATCTAAGACTGACAAAAAGCGCAGTCCTAATCTTTAATCTCAGATGCAAAATTTTCTGTTACATATAGAACCCCTCCAACGCGCATCGTTTGTTTTCTCCTTGAGCAACAACAGTCCTGGTTTCATAGTGAGGCGTCTCTTGCGACCGTTGCAGGGAGATTCTTCCATGCTACAAGCATCGGAAAGTGAAAGTTGTTACTCGCCAGCTCAGTTAATTCTGAGAAGTCGTGGGGCATGGTCTCTTTTCTTTTGGAAAGACTACTGTGTACATCGCATCGCCAATGTGGAATCATGATGCTGGGGGGAGGGAGGTCTAACCTGTGGTGAGATGTGCTGGCTCTTCACTGCTAACCTGACTGAACTCTTTAACGGCTGACGGTGAAGCTACTGGTAGTCGAATGAGCTGGACCTTATCACCTAGTGGTAAGTTCTCTGGCGAGTTCGCACCCACATTACTCGGTGACGAGATGTGGGGCTGGATGAACGGGTGCTTTCCGTTGGTTTGCCACCATTCCAGCACCTCCTTCGCTACCAAGTCAGGTTTACGTCCTGAAGGAGATTGAGCCGCGTAATGCGGGGACAAAGAACTTGGTGTCATGCTTTTTATTCTTTTACTCATGTAAAAGAACATTAAGTGAAATTTAATCAAATAGAATAGTTTCTTTACATGTATCTTTAAATAAATAAATAAAGTCTTTCTTATCTATTGTCAGCTTTAATAAAAAAAAACACGCTTTTAAACATTTTTTTTTTACTTGATTGAAGTCAATGTTGTAATTAGGAGGGCTCATTTATAAGAAGAAATTAATTAGTCAAATAAATCTGAAAAGAAATAAAATAATGTTTGTATATTTTGACGTGGTATCGTCAATCTTCTTTAACTACAGATGCTGTTTTTGTCTATAAAGTATATAAATTGCAGAACAATGTTTGAGGATGCCGATGCCGTGAATTTTATAATATTGAATTTGGCTAGTGCGGATGGAGATTGTAAAGAGGATTTATTGGAATGAGAGAAAATTCAAGAGAAATGAAGAGAAATGAGAGATGAGAAAGAATATAGGCATGTGTTTGACAGAGAGACAGAAAAAACGTGATGAAGAATGAATACACACTAAGGCCCTCATTTTATTTACACAGATTGTGTGCAAGAAGTTTAATATTGACCTCTCTATAAACCAATGACCATTATCTACAAGCATTTTTTGTATTAAAGCCAATCCATTGATACAATTATTTGTATGATGCTGCCTTTATGTTTTTCTTAGGTACAAGTGTTCAAAAGACTATTGTTTTATCATTTCAATATCGTCAATTTTTCTTTAAGCTACCACCAAAATTTATTTATTTTTCAATTAACCTTTGAAGAGATTTCAGAAAATATTTCCTGTCCAGAAAAAGACAAAATATTAATTTAGATTGATAGAGAACACTCTTGTACATCTTGTCATATTCGAGCGACTTAATGAAAGACTTAAAAAAGTGTTTCAATGTTTTTAAAAAGCATCTCATCTCGGTAATACTGCAAATCGCATTGTAAGTAGTCAATTAACTGAATTAAAAAATATACAATCTTACCCAATTTCTTAGTATATCGTCCCTATCAATTGGCACATTTGATAGCACCAAGCAAGTAAGCTTCACATATCTATCTTGTTGTGAGTTGGAAGATAGTAAACATCATTACCCCATTCAGAGTCCTAACTGTGAAGACATCACTACAAAAAATCAGCTTGGGGGAGTGCCACAGTTCTTTGAATATATACAAGGCCTGGTTTTTAAAGCCCATACAGTTACCATACACACGTACACACTCAGCAGATACATCTTTCGTCCCGAGTTAGCACGCAAGCCATCCTTCGACATTAACGGATGAATTAAACAAGATATTTTTGTCAATGTCTCTTTATTGTTGCTCGGTTTTCATACTACTTCCTACTATATAACAGAAACGACAAGGTAAACTTGTAAGTTCATTTATCGCTACGACGGTGCTTATATTACGATGAGTTTTTCCATCCTCAGCTCCTCTTGCACAAATACCAAAAGTCAAAAAAATCGTCAATATTTAATCCGCACACTTCGTCCCTCTTCTTATAATAAGCAATCCAAAGCCAATAAATGTATGTATGTCAAGAAATAACAGTGCTTAATTTGGTTGGTCTTCTATATGGATAGTGAAAAACTAGTCTGTACCTCACAACCAATACCATAAACGAATTAAAGATGCAATAATGAGATGTCTACTTCGCAAGCATGGATTTAATGCTTGTTTGTTTGATGAACTTAGTACTCCCGAGCATTGTTTTTCATGCTCTCAACCTTCCCTTTGAACCTTCAAGTAAGTCGAAAACTAGCCAATATTGCCACACTTAAACGCCAGCTATAGCATGCCATAGTCTTCCAAGACAAATATTACAACCAGTCATCACTGCTTTGTTATTCATATTTCTTATAAATCTACGCATATTTACCAAATCAAAATTGTTTGAAGGTCATGGCTTCGTTAAAGTTTGAACATCGCTTGCGGAATAAAGATCTTGCTGCTGTCCTGAACTTCCGATATATACTTAACCAATTGAGACATATTTGTAGTATGCCTGAAGTATTCGCCCGTGTCATTCAGGTCGGCAATACTAAAATGTGAACGGAAGAAGATGTTTGGGAGGGTCATCCTGTGAGATGAGGACTGGCAAGAGTTCAAAGAAGATAACTGTTTTCTCCTAATATCCCTAGAATTCACCCAAAGTACCAATGGCAAACTATTACATTCTTTGAATAATTTTATCACCTTTATTTTTGTATTGGGTTGAAGAAGTGGGTAAAGATGCTTTGGATTGATTCCAAAAACATAGTATGTAAAAGTGGGCTATTTTAAAAATATGACATTACTTTTAAAATGCGATAATAGTAAAAACAGAGAGAGAGAGAATGAAATTGAAACGTATTTATGTTTATATATTTATAAACTTATATTAAAAAGAGAAGAAAAATTAGTGCTTAATCGAAATTCCACTATAGAATACACTTTTAACCTCGGAAAAGCTTGCGAAAATCTCACTAAAATCGTCTTTTTTAACCAGTGTATGAAACAATTCAAATTGTCTTCACATTTCTTCAAGAACAATAACAGGGTTTCAAAGTGCATACTGTGCCAATATTTCCACATATAAATATGACAGCGATTTAACTGTATCTAGATTTTAGCATCATGTAGGAAATAAGACCTTTCTTACAATAATGAAGGGTATACAAATATTTTTTGTAGCTAGTCTTTTAACCATTTAATTTTTCTTAACCTTAAAATAAGATACTATACTGGATTTCTATTTGTTTAAATATGCCAGACATGTAAATACAACATCTTTTTTGTTAATATAATGTTAGAATATTTAGCATAGAATCTAATATTATTTATTTAAAGTATCGCATGCTATATGTGAAGCGGGTGTATATTATGGAAGCTTCTTCAGTTGTTTGTATATGCATGTTGGAGAAAGTATTTGATTTTTCTATAGAGCAGGTAAAGGTAATAAACGATCTCTAAATACTATATATTTATATGTATATATATATTAAACAATGAAAAAAGAAAGCAAGCAACTTGATTGTTACTATGATTATATGGGTATAGACTACTTAACAAAATTGTGGATTATACATCTTCTGGGATTATATATCCTTGAAGTCCATGAGCGGTGGTGATGATAGAATAAAGAAGCTCCAATTTTTGCCGTAACCAGAAAAGTCGCTTGACAATGTATACAACATACCTCCAGTCCTCGGGATGACCCTCCAAGTCTAGAAAGACTGCTTTGAGTTTAACAATCACATCATCTTTTGGTCCAACTTCCACAGAAGATTTTGTCAGCATCTCATGAATAATCGGACACTGTTCATCAATTGTTTCATTGAGAAGTTTGACTTCTTCTTGAGCCTTTTTGTGTTCCAAGCAGAGTTTACTGAATTGAGTTTGGCTGTTGACGATTGGAGCCCGGTATGGTTGTGGAAAGCAATTTGATGATACATCGTAATTAGAAGTATCTATGTATCCACATTTAACTTTGCATTCAAAGTAAATTACGGTTTTAAAGCTTTTTTAAAAAAAAAATACCTTCGTTGGGTGGTTTTTCCCATCCAACTACACTTTTTGAAGAATATCTTGGTGTCGTGGTTGTATTTGATGGTTGGGGTGGTGTTACGTTTGTAGCCATAGGTAATGGTACTGCCGATGGTGTAAGTGTAGGAACTATAGAAGGAGATTGGGATACTTGATTTTTTGATGGTGGGGTTGGAGCTCGAACTGATAACTTTGCCGGTTTTTTGGAAGGTACTTTGACCAGTTCCTTTACAGGCGAAGCCATTTTGCTTGACATTGGTATTTTTTGTGATGGCAAAGTTTTTGTAAATTCTGTAAATTTAGTTGGTGTTATTACTTTTGTAGGAGTTGGTGTATTTCCCGGTGTCTTTGTCGGAATGGGTATTTTTGCAGATATTTTTGAGGATGACTTTAAGTGGAGATTTTCTGATACTGTCAATTTTGTCGGTGATGGAGATAATATTATTGATGATTGTGCAGGTGTAGGAGTAAGCGTAAGAGTAGGTGTGGGGGTAGGCGTAAGTGTGGGGGTTTCTAACTTCGGCTCTGATATTTTTGTACTTGTAAGTGCCGTGGATTTTAGTTTGCTAGGTTTTGATTGCTTTGGCATGGATGCAGGGGAAACTGAGCGGGTCGAAACTTCGCGAGATTCCTTTGTAGCCTTAATGCCGCCCAATGAAGATTTTGTACTAGCAGATTTTTTTGGATCAACTCTCTCTTCAATTTTTTTACTTGACTTCTGACGTTCGTTTCCATTACTGTATCCTGGTTGATCCGAACGTCGTCGCACAGAGCCCATCAACCCTTGTTTTCCATAATTTTCGTCTTTACTGTGGTCTCTCTTTTTAGGAATAGTAAGTAAGTTTTTATCTTTTAGTGGGGATGAATTGTTGCTGGTATTCTGCTGCCCTGAGTTTGGTCGTGAAGAACGAGGTGTAGTTGGAAATATTAGGTTTGCACGTTCTGGCGCGTCTGGTGAAAGCTTCATGGCTTTATCATACATATTTTTGGTGTTTTGGATTACTGTACGCCGATTTTTCTCACTGTATCCCGGCCATTCCCAAATATTCAGTTCGGTGTGTACAATCGGATATAGATGCCATTGATCCTCAACAGGTAACGCAACCTAAGAAAACAATGGAAATAGAGTTAATGTCAATCAGCTTTGGCCAAAATACAAGCAAAATGCCTGACTATGATTTTTATTACTTCATTTAGGATTGGCATAATACTCTGACTTTCTACATTTAGCTTTCGGCACAATACTCTAGTGCTGGCAGAGTTTAGCGCGAGCATATGGATAACCTCTTTTCTGAGACTATCTTTGGATGTCCGTGAGTCGGTGCTGGTTGACCTTTTGAGAGTTGTATCTACATTACTTGGTCTCCTTGTTTGGAGATCTGTGCCATGTTTCCTTTTTGGCGAAGGCTCTATACTGTCATGTCTTCTCGAAAGGGTATTTGTGTTGCTAGATCGTCCGGATCCTTGATCTAAACTACTTGGTCTTTTACCCGACACCTCAGAGTTCTTCACCTTTCTAAGAGGTGCGTCTACACTGCTTGTCTTTTTGATAGAAATATCAGAACTGCTGAGTTTCTCAAAAGAATTCTTGATCTTTGACTGGGATGGTCCTGAAGATACGGCGGTTGAATGCTGCTGAGTCTGAGTCGAGTGAGATGCAGATGCAGGTACAGATCGAACAACAGGCTGTAATTTTTCAGAATTATTATTTTTTGTGGGACTCTCGGTGTTCACATTATATGTCTCGCGCACAGTAGTAGATTGAAGCTGATTGTGAGCAGATACGGCTGATGCTACGGAAGCTGGCCGTTTCGATGCCGGTTTCTTCAGTTTTTTTGTGTCTGGGAAGTCTCTTTTATCTTCTTCATCTAATAGTCTCTCTCTCTTCTGCTGCTGCTGCTGGATGTTCTCATTTGTTTTTGCACTCGGCAGTTTGCGAGTAGGCTCCTTGATCATAGAAGGTTCTCCAAGTGTACCTTCGTGGCTAATATCGCATGTATGGTACATGATATTGCTACTTCCAGTATTTTTGTACATATGAGATGCAGTGTCTACTTTTTTTACGTTTATAGGATATACTTTATTGCCAATGACAATAGTCTGATTGAATTAAACGCCATGAGTTGACTGATACAGACAAGAAACATTAAATGCATCTTAAAGCACGTATGACTTACTATACCATTGCCAGTGACATTTATTTTGATGTTTCTACGACCTTCCTGGCCATGATGAAGGTATGCTAATGCATCTGATGGTAGACGCAAAGAAATTGCTTTTGAGAATTCGTTCTTCATGACGAACAAGCTTAATATAAAACAGAGAAGAATATATACATATATTATATTATAATATATTATAATATATTATATATTTTACGCTTGAAATTAAAACGATTCTTTTTTTTTTTACTTTCTTTGTATTATAATAAAATTATATAAATTTTGAAATTATTTTTGATCTTCTCCTTCTTCTTTAAGGAGAATATATTGTCTCTAAAGTACTTTGGGCAGGTCTCGAAGTGTCTTCTCAAGAAGACAAAGTATTATCATTAAGAGAAGAAGAAGAAAAATGAAAAGTCTTGATTGTAATAACTCGATTTTTATTTGTATAATAGTCCCATATTTGAAACAGAATACCCTTTCTTTCTCATTTCTAATTATAACCCTGAATTAATCGGGAGTCACTTTTACCGTTCTTTTGTGATATCGCAAGTCACAATTTCTGGTGGCCACAGTCATGCGTCGCTTGTGTGTGTGCCATAAATTTGAGCAGAAGTCAGGTAATACAGCGACATTTTGTCATCAATTGTCTTGACAATTCGCCTTGAATGTCTTAATTTTAAAATCCAAAAAAGGGGTTTCCCAAAAGCAAGCCTCAAATTTTATCTGTATACCACTCTAATTCTTTTTGGAAAACTCCCACACCGTGTCCCGCAAAATGTCAACAAGCTTACTATCGTCTTGAATATCATAAACATATACGATATAATCGCAGTGATATTCTGAAACCTTATATGTGTGTGCCAAGTATCGTTAAAGATTGTCAGGAAATATTGTATGAAAATAACGAGCGCAAAAAGTGATAATGAAATAATATCAGCACGCCCAGCCCAGCATTATTTTTTTTTATCGATAGCTAACAACAAAAAGTAGATTAGCTCAAAAGCTAACACAGCCAAAACCAGAATGCTTTTGTAGGAGTAAGACACGATTCTTCTTTGTGCCAAAAACTTGTCCAGAAATGGTGCCCAGACTCATGTACTACGTTTGAGAGTCTATGAATAACTCAAGTTCTCTTTCAATAGCAATGACAGATAAATATGAATTTGTTTCTTTCTTTATCAAGACTCGCAAAAATAGGGGCTTTGTAGAGCTTAGCTACCAACAGTGCTGAAGGAACAGAGATATCCCTCACATTTGACTGCCTTGAAAGTCACTGATCTTTTCATTTTAAGCACATTATATTTCAATTGCAGATGTAAATATCAAAACTGTTTCAAGAGTTTTTATCTGAAGAAAATATAAAGTATCTTTGATTTTTGTATAATTTTTATACAAAATAATATGTTTAAACTGAAAGTGGTTATTATAATAGACGAACTCTTTTATATATATATATATAAAAGATTGACTAAACATAATGATAGCTTTCCTTGCTGGTAATTCAATAAGACTATATTCTAATAAAACAACATCTAATAAATTCTACCTCTACTGAAATTGCAACCAAAATGTTATTTATAGTTGTAAAAATTTGTATTTACATATCTACTATTAAAGTGTTTTAAAATGATCATTACAGTATAATGTAACGATTATGTGAATACAAGTACACGCACATACATGTATACATGTGTGTGTATAAGCATCATAAAAATACAAAAGTTCAATTCAATTCTAACTATAAAAAGCCGTTTTTTTTGTTCTTGTTCTATAATTTCACTTACATTATTATTGTACTTTTGCAATTATGTGATTAAGAAATGAAGAGGGGATAGGGATGGGGTTTTTAAACTGACTTGTTTACAAATGCAAATCATAAAAGAAAACAACAGCGACAATAATATGCTGTGAAGTAATGAAAGTATATGTATATAAATTAAAAGTAAAAAGAAGTATGTCATGGCAATTTTACATAAAACCCCTTGGTAAACTAAGGTGAGCATGTAAATTTGTAATGTCAAATAGTTTGTGTGTGTAAGTGTGTATAGATTTGGTGGATGATTTTCTTTTCTTTTCCTTTGTTTATGTTTGTAAATTAGATACCGTCTGGGATGGTAAATTCTTTCTTGGAACAAGTATTTTCGATGAATGGATATAAAAGCTTGATCTTTTGGCTCAACCAAAAGAAACGCTTGGTCATGTACACAACATAGATCCAGTCTCTTGAATCTCCACCGAGATTCTCAAATGCCTCTCTAACCTTGTCAGATATATTATCACTTGGGCCGAGATTCAAAAGATTCTTCTTGAATAATTCATGAACAACAGGACATTGCGTATCGATTGTGTGTTTTAGTGCCCACGCCTCTTCCTGTGCATGTTTGTGTTCGATACACAGCTTATTGAAATGTGCTTGTGATGTAACGTTTGGAAGACGATATGGTTTAGGGAATCCATCCGGAGATTCGGAAGAGCTCCTTGCTAATATATCTACACCAAAGCATGTGTTTAATAACATGCAGAGAACATACACATACACATTTCTACGTTTATTCTAGTAATTTAATACCTTCTGCTTTTTTTATACGTCTAATTTCCCTCTTGGAGTCGTGGGTTGATGTTTTTGATGGAATTGATGATAATGGTGGAGGTGGGGGCGGAGGTGGAGGTTGGATTGGCGCAGGAACTGTTGGAGGTGGTGGTGGAGAGGAATGATCTTTTGGGGCCAATTGTGGTGGAGGCGGTGGCAGTGGCGGTAATGGTGATTTAATTGGAAGTCTTTGTGGAGTATGGTTACTAGAAGATACTGGAACCGATTTCTTTGATTCGGCGTGTTTTGGCCGAGAATTAGGATGAATAGGTGGAGCGATCTTCTTGTCTTTCTGATCCATGATCCTATCGATGGGAGAAATTGAATGAACGGATCGAAGGTCTGTTTCTTTCGATTTACTAATGATATTTGATGGTTGTGGTTGTAGTGGTGGGGTAGACTTCCCCTTTGTCGACTTGACATCCAAAAGTTCCCGTTTTCTTTGGTGCACGGAGGTTGATAACGTATCGTAGTTTTCTGAAACACGCCGAGAAGTGACAGAAGGCGATCGCTTACGAGGTCTATCTTCCAAGCTTAAATCTCTTTTTTTATTAAGTCCGTCTCGATCTATTACTGGAGATAAATGGCTGCCTTGTTTGTGAATTGTTGGTTGGGATGGCAGTTTTGGTTGAACTGGGGGGATAAGATTAGCACGTTCAGGTGCATCTGGAGCATATTTCATCCGTTTGAACATTTCTTCTGCTTCTCTCGCAACAGCGCGTCTAGTCTTGTCATCGTATTCAGACCATGTCCATATTTTGACCTCAGGATATATTTCAGGCATAAGATACCAAATTCCATTTGTTGACAAGGCTACCTGAAGCAAAACAAAATAAGTTGTACCTTTTTTTAGAGTATGGATTTTACACACAGAGACATAGACACACACATATGAACAAGCAAACACACATGAAAATGTTATCCATTGAAATGATATCTACCTTTTTAAGGATTGGCATAAATGTCGAAGTACTAACACCCAATTTTCGTGATAGTGTTTGAGGACTAAGGGATTCAGCAGCAAGTATGTGAATGAGTTTTTCGCGGATAGCATTTGTAGCAGCAGAAGGTCTGCTGGATTCAACACTTTTCCGCCGTTTTGTTGATCTGTCTGTACTAGATGTTCTACGACTAGTGTTGGAACTAGATGACTTTTGAGTAGGGGTGTTTGGTTTAGAGTGAGCTGATCCGATCGACGAAGATCCAGATACCCGTAAGAGCTGGTTTGTGAGAGGAGTTGTGGCATGGGACTGAGATTGATGTTTTTCTGTAGGCCTACGACTACCGGTACTACTGCGGCGTGCAATCGATTGATCTGTCGGAAGACTGGGAGACTGGGAGGTAGGTACGGTGCGTCTGGACGACGGTTTCTTTAACTTTTTCGGTGCCGGTGTCTCTGTTCTGTCTGCGTCATCAATAGTGCGATCTCTCTTTGTGGGTGTTCGATGTTCAATTGCTATAGGGGCTTCTTTGACAGTACCGGTGTAGGTAATGTCCCCGGAATGAATCATAGAGATTGCATGACTGGCTTGACGGTACAGATGAGCGGGATCATTGGATTTTGTTAGGGTTACAGTGTAAGTTTTATCGTCTAGGATGATGTTCTAATGATATGATTCAATGTACTGATGAGAAGAAGAAACAAAAATAAAATAAAGAGAGAGGGAGAGAGAAAAAAAAAGAAAGAAAGAATGAGAGATATTGTAGAATAGGATCACTTACGACACCATTACTGGTGACATCGAGCTTAAAATTTTTGTGCCCGTCTTGAGCACTGCGGAGACGAGCTAATACTTCAATGGGTAGACGTAACGAAATAGCCTTTGGGGCAGTGTTCTTCATAACTAATGGATTTATGAGAGGACAAGGATGCAAGTGTACCGGAGTTTATGTGCTTTATATATGTTAAAGATGGTCACATAAAGTGATTGGCAATATCCTGCAATGTCCAAGGTGCCACATGTACAGCTTGTCTTTATTCTTCAGATACACATAGAAGTACTGATGTGTGTATTCTTATTTTTAATATTAAAAAAAAATATTTATGTATTCATCATTTAATTGCTTTTGTTTAAAATCATGTTTATTTGACACCAGTCCATGATATTTACTGCATATTTATTTATTACAGCCCATAATCATTGAGGATTAATAATAGTTTAACAGCAATAACCACAACAACAACAAAGGTAAATTATATAGATACCGTGCGTATTTTTTATAGGTATTTCATTATTCATTTTTGGTAAAGGTAATAAACTAAAATAATATACTTCTTTTGTCGTGTATATATTGCAATAATTTGTTTTATGGCAAAGTCTTTGAGATATAAAGTACGCGTGTTCTCAAAATATTTAATTCCTGTAGCTGATCGCGTCTATCCAGTGCGTATTAATGAGTAAATCTTATGGCTCATTAAATACGGATTACTTTAACTCAATAGATATAAACAATACATTTGTTCAGTCCTTTTTTTTTACTGTAAAGACGATCGATCTGCACATATTTGCTCTTTGCATCAAATCTTGTAAGCCAGGACCATACATATGCACTCTTTGACAGCACTGTCATACTTGTCACAGAATATGAATATGAATATTATTAGACAATTAGAAAATAAAATATTTAAATAAATATAAATAAATATAAAGAAAAAATAGCCCCGCCTTATCAGTGCATTTAACACATTTCTATAGTATTCACTATGATAAATAAATGGTTAATCAACAAGGAGCTAAGAGTGTTATGAAAAATTCGATTGTGAACTTCCTACAGTCTTTCCAGTTTTAATACCTCACACGCATGCTCTACAAAACAACTAGTAAAGTCATATATTTAACATTTTACTGTAATAACAATGTCATGTTTCTGTCTATTAAGGTGTCCAAGTAAATTCTTTGCACTCTAATATCTTTAAATTGAACTTCGGCTATATATTAACTTGAGTATTTTGGATCATTTAATATATCAAATTTACCAAGTAATTTCTTCAATATATACCAAATATCAAGGTATCCAAGGTGCGACAAAGCTTTATTTCACTATACTGATATTTAACAATCAGATCTATACCTGTATAAAACTAGAAAGTTTATTATTTTAATATTGGATTTGTACGATATATATATATATATATATATAGCTTTTGTTTTTCTTTCGTTTACTTGTTTCCCGATAGTAAATTTGTAGCAGACACTAATAAACCTTGACGCGCCAAATGTTTTTCAAACTGCCATTCATAACTTTATACATAGACACCGACAGAGATCGATGTGAAAATAGTACCAAATCCGAGAAAAAGAGCTGCAATAAGAGAAGTCTGGACTTGTTTTGCAAGCAATGTATTCTTTTCTTGGCTGATAATATAATTGAAGATAATGGTAAGGATTGCCATTAGAATGAGAGAATGAAGCCAAAAAATAAGTAACTTGATGACTTACACGACGAACATGCCGGTTGCCAAGAGACCAGCGGACAGACTAATATAAGCCAATAGAGGGTAAAGAATAGGAGGGACTGGTGCTGTGACCGGTGCAGAATTCATCCATTCTTCCTAAGATGCATTGTTAGATTAAGTATTCTTCTTGAGGTAGGCCCGATGGAAAAGCTTACGAGTCCAGACATGGTTTTAAAAAAAAGTGTGTTGGAGAGGTCTAACTGGCTAGCTTGATTATTTTTTGTTCCTTAAGTTGGCTACTTTTGGCACACATAAAATGATGTTTTAGTGTCCGACTGTGAAGAGAGAGAGGGAGAGAGAAAATAGAAAAAGCGTGCTGACGTAGAATAAGCGTCTAAAGCCAAAAAGGGTCGTGTTTGTTTTCTTGCCAATATTTATTATACCAATGGCATCCAACGACAAAGTCTCACTTACAAAACAATCTGATGGAATAATCATAACGCAATCGTGGTATCGTAACCCGACCTTTGTCTGGATGCTAAAATCTACCGCCATCAATTTTATACTTCCCTTCTTCAACGGTGTCATGCTCGGTCTGGGTGAAATTTTGGCAAACGAGTTGGTGTTTAAGTTTGGCTGGTTTGGAGCCTCTCGCCTCTCACCCGTTTCACTTGGTATCCGTACTGGTGTTTCGCCAACTGCCACCGCAGAGTACAAAAAAGCACTACAAACTGAGGTTAAGAGATTGGACAAGCAGAACGAGCGGTAGACAAAGAAAATAACAGTAACAGAACCACAAGTACCGCCGCCATCGTCATGACTATTACGAACAACAACAACAACAAAAAGAACAAGAAAAAACCCCAAACAACATAAAGAACGTATGTTATTTTACGTGAGGATAATTTAGACGTCATTATTAGCTTCCTTTCCATGTTGACATGAAAAGAAATCTGGATTTGCAAAGGCACCTTTCTGTTGACAATATATATATATAAAAAAAAACACAATTTTACTGTTGAATGCAAATACTCTATATCTCCCTTCTGTTTCCCTCCTTTCATTTAGGTCCATAATCTCAATGAACCATCGGCACCTGATGAGAAGATCCATGGCTGGGTAGGATGGAATTCGATATTCAATACACCTAAAATACACAATGTTAGAAAAATAATTTATTTCCATGACAAACAAATCATTGGGCTTACCCAATCCGTCCTTTTCTGTGTGACCTCTGAGGATCTTCACAGGAACAATAAGAGGGTTCTGGAGAAGATCATTGTAAACCATTCCGTAGAAGATCTGAATAGTGCCATCATCTGAAGCTGAGGCAAATAGTGGGTATCTCTTGTGATACATGACCTGACGAACAGCCTTGGCATGGAATCTATAAAAAGCAAAGGAAGAAAAGGTCAATTACACCTATTCATTCATATTTTCTATAAAGGAAAGACAGTTTTTGTTTTGCTTTTGTTTTACCTCAAAGACTTGTACGGCCGTGAGCTAAGATCCATATCGAACCAGCACACCTTCTTATCGTAACTACCAATAATAACGTTATCACCTGCAGGGTGAATATCGATGCTAGAGATCCACTTGACACTTGGTTGGAGTGTCTTGACCAGCTCTTGCCGCATGAGATCGTAGACACGGACGTATATTTGTGTTGCAACGAAGAAGATAGGCTTGATGGGATGGAATGCAACCTTTTGAATGAGACCCTTGAGGCGTTTGAAGGGAGTTTGGGTAGAGTGTTTTGTGGTTTGGTGAATAAGGACAGCAAAGTTTTTGGCATCCGGTGCAACAGTAGCAAAGTAATCTCCCTTACGATGCCATGTAACTTGCTTGACAGCCTGGGTATGGACCAGCCTGACCTTATAACCGTACTTCTCTTCTTCATCATCAGTAGGGCGAGTCCAGGAGACAGCCTTACTCTTTTCTTCGTCATTAACATTTGCAAAGCCTCCCTTCACAAATACGTCAACAGTCATCATCTGCTCAGGACTACACAACTTGGGGGGAGCAATCAAAAGAACCTCACCCTCGCCAATAGAAACAGCAAAGAGCCACATATCAGCGTTGGTGTTCCATGCGATAGAGTGAATAACTGCATCAAAGTTCCACAGGAAGAGACAACGACCGGTCGACACTTCCCAGAGACGGACAGTTTTATCATCTGCACCAGATACGGCATAAAGACCTGCAGGATGTACAGACAGACAACGAATACGTGCAGTGTGACCTTCATATGAAATTGATTGATGAGTAGGGAAGGGTTGGAGATCTTTAGGACTGGGAAGCTTGGGAACAAGTGATTCTGGGTCAATATTAAGCTATAAGGTAGAAGAAAAAAAGATAGAAAAGCGGTGGGTAAGTTTTAAAGGTTATATGGTTCTTTAATATTTCTCTTTAAGTAAATCATTGACTTACTCTGTTCTTTCTGACACGTGGTGCGAGGTAAAGATCAAGGCAGCGCTGGAATCGCTCCTGAATGAAACGGTCGTAGGCAGGTACCTGACGCAGACTTGCATATCTAAAAACAAGCCAAGTGATCAATTTCCCCGTTCCTTCTGTATACTCTAAGTAGCAAAATATTTACTTTTTGGGAAGGTAGTTCTTGGGGCGTTCTTCATCCTCCATCTCATTCCATTGCTTAATCTCCTCCTCGTCAGGCAGATATTCGGCAGGAGGATTGTAACTCTCGTCGTGTTCTGGCAATTTCATCTTTGGTGCAGCAACGTGCATAACATGCTCTTCACGATCCTTATCATCATCACCCCACAGGTTGTAAAAACGGGGTTTCTCATCCTTGGGCTTACGGGGTACAATGCGACCTTCACGAATAGCACGTACAATTTTCATCACCTATAAAAGCAAAGTCAGTATACAGGAGACCCATATGCTCTTAAGTGAATATTGATTTCCGATTTTTTTAGGTTATACTTCTTGTAAATAAATAAATAATCATACCTTCTTTGCTTCCCACTTGGATGGTACAAAACGTCTCTTAGGCTCAGGGCGGGCAGAGAGAGGCATAACCTCAGTCTTACTAGTAAACCACTCGACAGTAGGCTCGTAAGGGTTATAATCAGCATCAGGAATATTTCCACCCTGGAGACGTTGAATGATATCCATTTCCTCGTCGTTCAAGACAATATCACGTCCTTCTCTATCGCTTCGTACGGTCTTCCATGAATCAGGATCTTCCATAGTGGCCAAGAACTTCTCGAGCTCATCTGCAGTAGCGGGTTTGAGGATCTTCTTGCCGTCGATGTCATAACCAATGTGAGGAAGGTCTTTGTACCATTCAAGAGGTACATTTCCAATGGTATTCTCAGTCTATTAATTTTCCATGCGTTTATATTAGTAAATTACCCTTATTTTATTTTTATAATAAATTCTAAAAAAAAAAAGTACCTCTTCGGTAGATGAATCACTGTCATAATCGGCTTCAATATCAGGAAGTCTGTGCTTGGGCATCTTTCCGTTGGCCATTTTAGGACTTATGCACAAATTCAAATTCATTAGTTTCAATTCTATTTTTTTTTTCAATTATGCGAACTTAAATAATCTTTTTTTTTCCTATTTTTTTTAAAAAAAGAGAGAAAGAAAAAGGAGCAAAAAAGAGTGTAAGCTTACCCGACATAAGGCAAACCTTCTTCTTCTTCCAAGTCTGCTTCGTCCAAGCTATCGCCACCCAAGTAATCATCGGTATCACTATCTCCCTCGATTGCCTCTCCCTCAATTTCGTCGTCGTCTTCTTCTTCCTCATCCTCGAATGCCTTTAATGCCTCGGGATCTTCTTCGTCGTCGCTCAAAGTCAATTCAGGGAATTCCTCAATCTCACTACCCGATCCGTTCATGTCGTCGTCCTGTTCCTCATCAGAGGAACCCATGTCGATCTCAACGGCTCCAAAATCTTCTTCTTCCTCTTCTTCATCGCTGCTTTCTTCCACAACTACTTGTCTCTTGCGAGAAGGTTTTGTAGCAGCAACAGGCTTTTCTGCCTTGGCAGCCTTTGCTGTAGAAGATCTAGTGGATACAGAGCTTGTTGGCTTTGTTTCCTTTGATTTCGGCGCGTTCTTAGTGGGTGTACGTTTGGGCATGACTGTGGAAATATGTAGTCAAAGAGAACAAGTCTATCGACCAGGAAAAAATCGAAAAGGCACAAAGAAGGAAAAACGAGAAGCGTGGCTTTGCGGACCCACCAAAGCTGCTTTACAGTCACATTATTTCCTGCTTACTTTTCTTTTTTGAGTGCCCGATCCATTAGTTAAAGAGGGAGAAAAAGAAAAAAGAAAAAAGGAAAGGGCATGAAAGTATAAGGCTAAGAATTAATAAAGGACAAGAGAGGAATATAATGAAGAGTAGAAATTATATCACAATTTTTGTAGCCTAAATTTCTATTAGTAGCTTTATATGTATATGTGTATACGTACGTATGTATGTTTGTTTGTTTGTAAACAGAAGAAGAAAACATTTCTTACAAGTAATAAAATAAAATAAAAATAAAAATAAAAATAAAATCAAGATATCAGGAAACAGGAGGAGGATTATTCTTTGTCAAGTCACACCAAAGAGAATTGAACAAGGAAATAAAAGTGTTACTCATCTCTTTCCCAATCCACAATATGAAACCACCAATCCATCCCGGAAATCCTGTGTGGAAAACTCGTTCAGAATGGCTCAAGATGAAGGAATCCACTGCTGTCGATATCATTATTACGAAAGAACAATCACGAGATGACCTGTTAAAGAAGTTTAGACTCAAAGACGAAATCACAAACCAGGGGTGGGGCGATGAACCCGTCGAAGCAGAAAGTGGTTGGGGAGAACCAAAAGCAAGCAGTGGATGGTGAAAAAAAAAACGAGCTTTTGTGGGGGTGTTTTTATTTTATTTTTATTGAATAAAAGGAAAGAGACGTGGGAGTATGCGCTTGTGTATGTGTGTATGAAGAGATAAAAGAGATAAAAAAATAAAGAAAAAGAGAGATAAAGAGGGATTGATAGAGACAGATAGAGACAGAGAGAAGAAGGGAATTTATATACACGAGGAAAGAAAAAGGGAGACTGGCATTAGACATGGTCTTTACCATGATCAAGTCGTCTTCGCTTGGTATTTGGGTCGGTGTCATAGATAGGTAATGCAGTTGGAGGAGGAGGAGCAGCCCATCTGAGCTTACCGTCGGCTGAAGTTATGATGGTAGGCCCGTCGTTGGAAGGAGGAAGCACTTCTGGTTGATCCTGAGAGATCCAAAAGGTAGTGGGTGATCCTGCAGGGGCACTGTAGGGTGAATGGCTAAACCCAACCATCGTTGTTGGATAGGGGTACACAAACGAGGACGATGATGAAGACGATGATGAAGCGACAGATGTTTCACTGTATTGTCCATTGTTGTTGTTGCTGCTGCTGCTGCTGCTGCTGCTGCTGCTGTTTGAAGTTGTGGATGTAGTGTTATTTGCGGGTTCTAGTTGCATTGCATTAGGGGTAAGGCATTGGAGAGGAAGGCCGAGGTTACCCAGTCCGCGCTGGACAGCTGATATTTGGTCTGCACTGCCCTGACCACGTTGAATAGCTCTCAAATGAGCGCAATACTTCTCAAGCATGTTGTAAAGTGTTCGTTTCGAAAATGGTTTGGGCAATATATCTGTCATTCCACTGCCAATATATTGCATAATATCATTATCTGTAAAATTGGATGTCATTGAGATAATTGGCGTCAAGGCGTCGTATTGGCGAATATTGCGAGTGGCCGAGATACCATCGAGATTAGGCATCATAATATCCTAAAAACGTACATATATATAATTGTATAATAAGAATTCTGTAGGATTCAAATCCACTGCATAATATTACCATAAGAATAAGGTCATATTTCTCTGCTCCCATCTTTCCGATAGCCTCTACGCCATCTTTAGCAAGGTCTATAGTGCATCCAATTACTTGCAATAATTTTCCACTGAGGTCACGATAGACAGAGTCATCGTCGACTAAAAGTACACGCGGTGGAACAGTCCAGCTAAATGTTGCTTTTTTAGTATTGTCAATGGTTGGCATAGTGAGTTCAATGCCAGGTTTGTTGTCACGAATGGCAACATGGGGTGACACTCTTCCCAAGGTAACAAAGGCCACTCCTTCGGCTGTTTTGAGTGGCGATCCGACCAAACTCCCTGCATTCATTGAAACCGCTGCCGTGGCTGAGCATATGGGAGGTGGACTGGTGCTAGTACTTGAAGGGGCGTTTGTAGAAGTGGTCATATCTGGTTGGGTGGTATTGTTAAGTGATTGTGGGGTGTCGTCCGGGTAACATTCGCGTTTAACTGGTTTTTTATCGGGTTCATCTATCCACGTATAGTGTTGTGAAGCCTGCAATTGTTGAGTAATACGTTGCATTTGTTCTGCGTTTACTCGTGCAGCCTCCGAATAGCAAGTTAACAAAGAATGTGTACTGTCCCTCGAATTTACACGCAAAGGATTTGTCTCTATTTAGATATATAAACACAGAAAAAAAACTGGTCAGTGCTTGTGTGTCATAGATAAGGCGTACAAAACTTTACCTTTTTCTCGTTGGGCCGATTGTTGGAGGAAGTCTTTTATGAGGTTATCTTTGGCTACCATGTTTTTGTTAAACATCAATAGTTCATTTAAAACTGTTCCGTCAAGTCGAATTCGTTTCTCAAACGTCTTTTCCAATTCAGCGCGTGATTGCTGCAACTGTTCGATTTGCGACTGTAGTCCTGCAACAATGTGTCGGACGTCTTTGATAGAGTCTGCTACAGCAGAGTTGGGTGATTGTTGCTGGGGCTGAGTTTGCTGTTGAGACTGAGACTGTTGTTGGGTTTGCGTTTGATTTTGTTGATGTGGTTGCTGCTGTTGTTGGTTTTTTGTTTGATGCGGTTGCTGCTGTTGCTGCTGCTGCTGTTGCTGCTGTTGCTGCTGCTGTTGCTGTTGCTGTTGTTGCTGCTGTTGTATTTGTTGTTGCTGTATTTGTTGTTGTTCAGGTACCAAAGTACGAGTAGAGTTGGTGTCTGACTCGTTGTTAGTTTCGTCCTTCTTCTGCTTTCCAGGTGTCTTTCGTCGAATTTCCTCCAATAGATCTTTACGGTCTCTAATGAACTTTGGGTGGACAAACTCCCACGCCTTTTAGGGTAACTTTTTTTTGTTAAAATAAGGTCCAGTAAAATAGCAGTACTTTACTTGCCTGGTCTCCATAGGATTTTGGGGCATCCTCGGCATTACGGACCTTGTGAAAGTCGTATTTATTTAGTTGACGAACAAAACTAGCGAAATTACAATGCTTAAAATGTTTTGGGAGAATTGTCTTTGAGAATTCGTTTGTATCCTTGACAATAAATGTCTTGCCGTTGGGACCCCAACAAAAGGTGTTTCGGAAAGCTTTATTTTCTAGCATTCTAATAAATGTTTACATGAGATGGGATAAAGAAGACTACGAATGTATTACCGAAACAGTTTCTGGATGAACTCAGGCACAGAGCCTGCGCCATCGGCTGTTTTCCCAGTAGGTTTCACTGGTGTTTTTCGGGGTGTGGGATTCATAATGTCTTTTCGGGTGATTGTCGATGGTGGTGAGGGGTATCCCTTGATGGTGGGTCGTTCCATGAAGGGGAGAGGTTTTTTGTTTTTTTTTTGTTTTTTGTTTTTTTTTTGTTGAGTTGAATTGTAAGCAGAATAACACAGGCACAGGCACAGGCACACACACACAAAACAGAAAGAAAAATAAAAGAAGAAGAAGAAAAATAAAAATAAAAATAAAAATAAAAATAAAAAATAAAGTGTGGGTGATTAGGGGGATGAAGTTGGAAAAGAGAAAGACGGTATTTTTTTGGGCAGAGTTAGCTTTTTATAAATGCACCAGTCACACGTCTCGCCCAACTAACAACCGAAACTAACTAAGCTACCAGCCAAACTGCGGCTGCCCGGGATAGCCCATTGCCGGTGGTCGTCCATAGGCTGGCATGGGAGGGGGTGGAGGGGGCCTAAAACCAGGTGTTTGTGGATAGGCCATCATTGGTTGGCCTGGTGCAAACCCTGGTTGCTGCTGCATTTGTTGCATCGGCTGCATTTGTTGGTGTTGGTGTTGGTGTTGGTGTTGGAGCTGGTGCTGGAGCTGGTGCTGGTGTTGTTGTTGGTGTTGTTGCTGGTGTTGTTGCTGAAGAAGTTGTGGTGGTGCACCAGGAACACCAGCCGTTCCGTTGGCAAATAATCGGTTTGGAAGCTGAACATTCTTGCGACCCTCGGCTGCTAAAAGACGTTCGGCTGCTGATCCATGACGTTCTCCGCGACCATCCTTCTTGAATGCATATGAAACAGAAACCTGCTTGTTCATCAAATATTGGTTGTCCATCGCATCGATTGCCGCATCGGCAGACTCGAAGTTGTCGAAACTGACAAAACCAAACCCCTTGAAATTTCCGGTCTCTGGGTCGCGCGCAATTTTGGGTGTTTGTACAATTATACCAAATGCACTAAATGTGTCATAAAGAAGCTTCTCATCAATATCCGGATCCAGGTTACCAATGAATAGAGTTGCGCCAACATCCAGATTCTTCTTGTCTGAGGTTGCCTATATTATTGTTGTTGTTATAATCATTATTAATAATAATAATAATATTTTTATCATTGTTGTTTTGTTGTTATCAATATTATGATTATGGTTGTGTTATAAGGATATTAGAGTTATCGTTTTATGTTTTTTTTGTTTCATTTTGTTTGTACTCTACGATTCTTTGTTACTTTACCTTGTTAACGCGAATAGGTTTGCCGTAAAGTCTGATCTGATTCATAATCTTAATTGCATAGTCGGCATCCTCTTCTGTAAGAAACTCGCAAAAACCATAGCCCTGATGCGATTGTGTTACTCGGTCCTTTGGTAAATGGACATTCACTGCATGATTTTAGTACAATTATGCTTTATCGAGTCCTTTGTGGTCTATTTATCTACAATATGTAAAAAGAGAACGAGAAAGAAAAAAAGAAATGGAGTCTTACCAACAGGTCCTGCCTGGAGCATCAATTCCCACACAAGGGAATCGCTGCATCGTTCATCGAGATTTCCTACGTATACCGTAGCTTCCTGGTTACGTTCGATCTGCTGGTGTGCCATCGTGATGAAACTGAGATCGCTTTTTCGTTTTGGGCACAGAAGTGTGCTCTTCTACAAGACAACGTCACTTGTGACTTGTTTGAAGATGAAGTTCACTTTCAACCATTTCTGACAGCTACCATTAAGAGTCTTACTCAGTCTTAGTTTTTATTGATTCATTTATATATATTTATATATTGATAAAATACTGGGTATTTATTGTTCATTCATATGTCAAAATATAAGCCTTTATTTTATTTTATTTATTTTTTGGTTGGTCTGTTTAGGCAATAAAGGGAAAGATACTAATAGAGCCGCAAGGAACAATAAAATAAAATAAGGGGATCGATACAACTAGTATTTTAGCAAATGAATAAACGAATAAGCGAGTGAAAGCTTCCAAGTATACTAGGCGTGAGCTGTTACTGAGCCGCTTTAAGCTTAGTTGTGAACAATCTTGCCGTTGTTATTGAGAATACCCTCCTTTAAGATACCACCCTTGAGGAGGTTGTTAAGGACGCCGTTATCATTTTTCTGCTCGGTATTTTGCTTGACTTCAATGTTCTGGTTGTTTCCATAGGTAGGAACAGCCGAAGAAACCATGGCAACGGCAGCAAAGATGGCGATGAAAAGAGTAGACTTCATGATGATTAGAAAAAGGCTGGTTGGTTGGTTTATAAGTATGTAAGATGAGGATGATGTTGTTTTTTGATATCGAAACAAACGGTGTTGTTGACGTTCCTTTTTATATGGAATAAGATGCAAGAAAATGAATTGATTGTCTATATTGCTTTTTTTGCAAAGATGCTTCAATTTCTCTATTGATTATTCGTGAATATGATCTTCTATCCAATCTTTTGGCTGTTCACACATTTAATGGCACATCTTTATTTATTCCTTCTTATTTCATCCCTTTGATAAATAATATAGCAGACCTCCTTGAATGAAAGTAAAAATACGACTTTAAATTATTGGCTGGAAGCTCCTCTTTTTTATTTTATTTTTTAATAATAATATTACTTATGTATTTTATGCATTTTATGCATTTGATTGTTGCCTAGATACACAGCAGTAAAAGACGTTCCGATTGCTTAACGATACCAATAAGCATAAAATGTATATATGTACTGGTTACGCGGATAGGACGTATTTACATAATTATAAACACTTTACTGAACACAAAACTAAGCAGTTCTTATGTCTTGAATACTTATAATCGATGTAGTAAATGTAATCAAAGACTATTAAATACAATACAATGGTGATACGGTATAGATACTTTCTGCAAAGAACCAAATAAGAAATAAGGGGAGGAAAGTAGGAGGGGGGTTTACAATACAATACATATCTATCTATTTTTATATATTGAAGAGTTGATCTCACTTGTCTTAATAAGACAATAATAATAATAATAATAATAATAATAATAATAATAATGAGTAATTAATGATTTCTACTGACTATACACCACAGGAAAATGTAGCTATTAGCTAATTATTGATAGGTCTGTTGTTTATGTTAGACTGAATACTAAAATAATAATAACTTTGGATCCAACTGAAACCAAAGATTTGCATGGATTTTTTTTAAATAATAAAAAACACACCCACACCCACACCCACATTCATATATGTATCAAACTTTTACAAAAGATGTATCTCATTAATTAGCTAATTTATCCCGGGCCGAAATGCAATTGAAACTTTTTGTCTTCATTATCCTCTTCTTCACCTGATATCACGTCAATATATAAATAAAAAAAAATAGTAAGTAAAATATAGAGAGAAACTGTTTCTAGGAATCGACAAAAAATCTGCACATGGTAAATCCAGTTTTTTTTGGGTTTTTTTTTGAGATTCAATACAGATAAGCTCAAGGCCAATACAATTAACGGATCTTAACTCGATAATACAACTACACTATTGGTGGGCTGAACTCTAATGTAATTACAGAATCCCCTATACGTGACGCCTTTTCTTTTTGACTCACTCTGAATCCACTTTTGCTATTATCAAAAGCCGGGCTTTGATTTATTTTCCTATCCACTTCTTTATACACAAATTCCACAAAATATGAGTACTAGCAGGGCACCGTTGGAGCCAAACGTCTCCAAGGTCTCTATTCTCGGATCAGAGTCTATTATACTCGGTTTCCACCTCACAGAATACATCGTACGCGACGTCTTGGCCAATATCACAGCCTCAAACTACGTTCTCATCACAGACACCAACCTCGCCCCTCTATACCTCGACCGTTATGTCGCTGCTTTCGAAGCCGCCCTCGCTAAACTTCCTCAACCACCACGTCTCTTCACACGCATCCTTCCTCCCGGAGAACTCACAAAGTCTCGCAAGGTAAAGGCCGAAATCGAAGACTGGCTGCTCTCAAACCATGTTACCCGCGATACCTGTTTCTTGGCCATGGGTGGAGGTGTTATTGGTGACCTTATTGGATTTGTTGCCGCAACTTTCATGCGTGGTGCTGCCTTTGTTCAAATTCCCACCACACTTTTGGCAATGGTCGACTCTTCGATTGGTGGAAAAACTGCAATCGATACTCCAGCCGGAAAGAACTTGATTGGCGCTTTCTGGCAACCCAAGCGAATCTTTATGGATCTCGCCTTCCTCCAGACCTTGCCAGAACGCGAATTCTCAAACGGTATGGCCGAAGTTGTAAAGGTAATAAATAAAAAAAGCTGTGAGATGTTACAAAATACCTTTTCTCTCTCTCTCTCTTTTATGTGATATTAAATATAAAGTGGATTGTTCACGCATGTTATATATAAATATATATTTTATAGACTGCAGCCATTTGGAGTGAACCTGATTTTGTGAAGCTTGAGAATGGTGTTGAGGCTGTCAGAGAGGCTGTTCTCAACGGTAACACTGGCATTCCTTTCCAAGGTAAGAAGATAAAGAATTAAGAAAAAGGCCAATAATTGGTTAAACCCAAATTTATTGTCAATTTCTACTTGTATATAATAAATGTGTAAATAAATTTATATAAATACATTAAATGATATCTTATGCTATTTGTAGGTGCCACTTTGGACACAAGAACAGAAGCTCAGGGCCTTTTATTGGATGTCATTCTGGCTTCAGCAAGAGTAAAAGCACATGTGGTCACAAACGATGAGCGTGAAGGTGGTTTGCGTGGTCTGTTGAACTTTGGCCACTCTATTGGCCACGGTATCGAGGCCTTGGTGTCGCCTATGATGCTCCACGGAGAGTGCGTGTCAATTGGTGTCATAAAGGAAGCAGAGCTAGCACGTAACCTTGGTCACCTCAACCAGGTAGCTGTTGGAAGATTGGCCCGCTGTTTGTCATCATACGGTCTTCCCATCAGTCTGGATGAGAAGAAGGTGAAGGACAGAATCGGTAATCTCTATTGCCATGTGGATGATATCATGGAAGTCATGAAGGTCGACAAGAAGAATCAGGGTGACAAGAAGCGTATTGTTCTACTGTCTGCTATCGGAAAGACCCTTGAACAACGTGCTTCGATTGTACCTGATTCTGCTATCCACAAGGTTTTGGCACCCGAGCAACTCGTTTTGCCAGTCACCGAATCTGCTACTGGACCCAAGAAACAGGTTAGCCTCACAACCCCAGGATCAAAGTCTATCTCCAACCGTGCCCTCTTGATGGCCGCATTGGGTTCCGGAACTGTCCGCGTCAAGAATCTTCTGCACTCGGATGACACTCAATACATGTTGGCTGCTCTCAAGAGCCTCGGTGCTGCCGACTTTGAATGGGAAGACAATGGCGAGTGTTTGGTGGTCTATGGTAAAGGTGGACAATTACGGGTGCCTGAAAAGGAACTCTTTGTTGGAAATGCTGGAACAGCCTCGCGCTTCCTTGCCACAGTTCTCACTCTCATCAAAACTGTCGATGACCCCAAACATACCCAGGCAGTTCTGACCGGAAATGCCCGCATGAAGCAAAGACCTATTGCACCTCTTCTTACTGCCCTCAAGGCTAACGGTGCCAAGCTTACTTCGGTCGAGAAGGAAGGTTTCTTGCCTATCGCAGTCACACCCAATGGTGGTTTCAAGGGTGGTCGCATCGAATTAGCTGCTTCAATCTCATCTCAATATGTATCATCTATCCTCATCTGTGCTCCATATGCTCAAAATGAAGTTGAATTGGTTCTCACTGGCGGACAAGTTATTTCCCAACCTTATATTGATATGACCATTGCAATGATGGAATCTTTCGGTGCCGTTGTTAAACGCCTTCCCAATAACACATATCGCATCCAAAAGTCTGTTTACAAGAACCCTGATCACTATCTCGTCGAATCGGATGCTAGTTCCGCTACATATCCTCTCGCTATAGCTGCCATCACTGGCACTACATGCACTGTTACCAGTATTGGATCCAAGTCTCTGCAAGGTGATGCTACCTTTGCCATTAATGTCCTCCGCCCCATGGGATGCACCGTCGTCCAAACCGAAACTGCCACTACAGTCACTGGCCCCCCTCTTGGCCAGCTGCGCCCCCTCGCTTCTGTCGACATGGAAACAATGACCGACGCTTTCTTGACCGCCTCTGTATTGGCCGCTGTGACCTCAAACCCCAAGGGAGAGAATATCACACGTATCACTGGTATTGCCAATCAGCGTGTTAAGGAGTGCAACCGTATTGCGGCCATGGTCCACGAGCTTACCAAGTTTGGTGTCACTGCCTCTGAACTCCCTGACGGTATCCAGATCCATGGTAAGCCTATCAAGGATCTCAGAGCACCCAAGGAAGGCGTCCACTGTTACGATGACCATCGTATTGCTATGAGCTTCTCGGTCTTGGCTAGTGTTGTTCCCAGCGGAACAATCATCCAGGAAAAGAAGTGTGTCGAAAAGACCTGGCCAACCTGGTGGGACGATCTTGAACATCGCCTGGGCGTCCGTCTGAATGGTGTCGATCAGGGTCTTAAGCTCCAAGACCAGAAGCCTAGTTCTTCCTATGGCAGAGTTAAGAAGGTAAAGGCCTCTACAATGGATCACGGCAAGTCTATCGTAATTATCGGTATGCGTGGTGCAGGAAAGACCACCCTTGGTCAGTATGCTGCCGAGACCCTTGGCTTTGATTTTGTTGATGTCGATCAATACTTTGAGGTCGTTGAAAAGACTACCGTTTTCGATTTTATCAACACATGGGGATGGGAACAGTTCCGTATCAAGGAATCTCAGGCTATCAAGAACCTTTTGGCCAAAGACTCTAAATACGCACGCAACTATGTTATTTCATGTGGTGGCGGTATCATTGAGACCCAGGAGTCGCGCGATATTCTCAAGGAACATACCCGTCAGGGCGGTAAGGTGCTCCACCTTGTGCGTGATCTTGACCAGATCGTCCGCTACCTTAACCGTGACACCACTCGGCCCATGTTTGGTGAAGACATGATGAGCGTCTGGCGCCGTCGTCGCCCCTGGTACCGTCAGGTGTGCAACTATGAGTTTGTAGCATATGCAGACTCTCTTGTGGATGATGGTTGGGTCTCCCCTACTGAGTGGCAGGCTATTAAGAAGGATTTCCAGCGTTTCTTGTTCTTTATCCTCGGCAAGGACACTAACCAGGTCGACCTTTCCCCAACCCGCATCGGTATTCCCACCACCTTTGTTTCTCTGACTATGAAGGATCTTCGGTCTTATGCAGACAGACTAGTTCAGGTCTGCGAGGGTTCTGATGCTGTAGAAATCCGTATCGACCTTTTACAACAACCCGAAGAAGATGAAAAAACCTTTATTGAGTACGTTGGAGAACAGGTCGCCATTCTCCGTCGCCACGTCAATCTGCCAGTTATCTTTACTGTCCGCAGCAAGGGCCAGGCAGGAGCCTTTTCGGACAAGGACGAAAGCGGAATGTTTGAATTGCTGCAGTGGGGTCAAAGATGGGGCTGCGAGTACATTGATATTGAGATTTGCTGGTCCACAACTGCCATTTCTTCACTTTTGAGCACACAAGGATACAGTCTGTCGCTTGCCTCGTGGCACGACATCCACCGCCTGACACCTTGGGATAGCAAGGAACTCGAAGCAAAGTACGAACTTGCCTTCCAGTATGGTGATATTGTAAAGTTGGTCGGTGTCGCAGAAAGCCTCGAAGACAACATCAAGCTCGAAAATTTCCGTGCCACCAAAACGGAAAAACCTATGATTGCCATCAATATGGCTGGTGCCGGTCAGCTCTCGCGTGTCATCAACAACTGCCTCACACCCATTACCCACCCTGCCCTTCCCCATAAGGCTGCTCCCGGACAGCTTTCGCTTGCTGAGATCAACAAGGCTCGCCACCTCTTGGGCCTTTTGCCCACTCAACACTTTTGGCTTATCGGCACTCCTATCCAACACTCCATGTCCCCCACACTCCACAACACTGGCTTCAATGCACTCGGTCTTCCTCACAACTATGGTCTCCTTGAGTGCCATATGTTGGAGTATGCTGAACACGCATTGAATGATCCCAGCTTTGGGGGTGCTTCAGTTACTATTCCTCACAAGGTTGCAGTCATGAAGTACCTTGATGAGGTTACTGAAAACGCAAAGGTTATTGGTGCCGTCAACACAGTCTATGTTCGATACGCAACCGTCAATGGACAAAAGGTCCGTAGACTGATTGGTGAAAATACTGACTTTTTGGGTATCCAGCGCCGTGTTCAGCCACTGATGCTTGATGCTTCAAACCCTCCCGCCGAGGGTCTTGTGATTGGAAGTGGTGGAACTGCCCGGGCTGGTCTGTACGCTCTTCATAAGATGGGTATTAAGAAGATTTACCTGTGGAACCGCACAATAAGCAAGGCCTATGAGCTCAAGAAAGTGTTTGAGGGCATGTTTGAGGTCACGGTTGTAGAATCACTCGAAAGCCCAATGGAGCCTGGTGTGATTGTGTCTACTGTGCCAGCCGACAGTGGTATCTTGCTGCCCGAGAAGGTTTATGGTGGTATCCGCGGTATCATCTGTGACATGGCCTACAAGCCCAGACGTACTAAGCTTTTGTTGCAAGCCGAGCGCAAGGGATGGTCATGTGTTGAGGGTATTGAGGTTCTTATTTCACAGGGCATTGCTCAGTTTGAGATTTGGACTGGAAAGCGTGCTCCGGTTGAAACAATTGAAGCAGAAGTAATGAAGAAGTACGAGTTGTAAAGAAGTACACATGTATATATATATATATATATATGGCTTATCATTTAGAATTCCCCGTCTATCTATATTTATCTCCCTATGTGTGTATTCACATCAACAACAAAAGCATATATAAATAAATAAATAAACACAATCTTGATATACATCATTACTTGTAAAAGTAAACTATTTACTGATTATCCTTTGAAATTAATTGCAATCAAATATACGATATTAGCGATTTTATAAGCAAAAATATCGTTTTTCGTGTAATTAAATGAATATAAAGTATGGAATATATATATACTTGTGCCGTACGTGTTTGATTATTTATTTCTTTACTCTTGGATAATATGATAGCCATTAGAGGGTTACATGTACAATGAATTAACAAATAGGCAAAACAAAGACAATCTTTTCTTATGCTGTAACAATATTAAGATATATATTTATTTCGTAAAGTTAATAATAATGATAGTGATGATGATAGCCTTTCAGCACAACACCGTGTTCTGGCTGTGAGGGAGGTGGCAAGAATGATGGTAGCGTCAAACGTACGCGTACAGAAACTTGGTACCTCCCCGCGTAAGGGTGGGAATTAGAATTATATAACCAAGATATAAAACAAAACTACCACATTCGAATTGTGATACCTTTTGTCTACATGGCAGACTTTTTTTTTTGGTTTTAATCTCTTGGTGACATGACTGATTGAGTTGTAAGAAAAGGCTATGAAAAAGGAAAGCAAATGAGGTATGGTCAAAAGAAGGTTATAATTCTGGTGAATTGGCTGTGTTTTATTATGTGAAAGTCTATATTTTTTGTAGTTTATTGAAAGCTTTGTAATATTGGAGCAAAAGGGTAGTATTAAGAGTTTTAAGAACGATGCATATGTAGTTGACCAGCTAAATTAGAAAATTAAAGAAAACGTAATTTTTTTTTGTAAATTTGATAGAGTGGGAAGTAGTAGAGAGTTTCTTGTGGGTTTTTCAAAGTTGATTAAGATTGTTGGTTACCTTTGTTCTTATCCTACGGACAGGCTGCTCAGGTCCGAGCCGAAAAATAATATTGAAATAGATAGATATATATATAAAAGTGTGGGGGAAACCTTATTGATTTGGTACACAACTCTTGTTGTTGTTGCTGTCATTTATGGCCGCAAAGGTACAAAAACAACAAAAGACGGCTTTTTGTTTTTGTTTTTGTTTTTGTTTTTGTTTTTTTTTTGTAATTTGGCTTCTGGATAGCACAACCCGTCAGCGTTTATTATCATTATCTTTATTGTTATCAAAAATGTGTGGGGTTTAGCTCTGTATTTCAAAGTCTTTCAAGTAGAAGAAATTAACATATTGAATATTAATAAATTACAATTAAGTTTATTAAAATATTATTATTAAGATTTATTAGGCCCTCTTCAAACGATAACTGTTCACCTTCTTGCTTTTCGCAGTACTCTCTTATACGAGTTAAAGTTTTTAAATGGAAAGGGGCGGCTTCCTCAAACTAGTGCATGGCATATTTCCTTGCTCATCAATCATTCTACCTTGACCATCTTCATAATAAAAACGAATAGTCATCTTATTTCCTATAAAAAACCGACTTTTGAGAAAATGAAAATAGCCCTTTGGCATTGGAACGACTGTATATATATCTTTGTATACTTTTAAAGATCAAAGTTAAATATATTGCTAAAAAAGCTGCTTTAAATAACCCCAAAAAAAAAACTTTGATTAGATGTGTGGAAGCCAGAAAAAATAAAGGTGCGCTTGTAAATAAGTATGTGGTTGTTGCCATGGTTTCTGCCGATCTATCTTTATTCTAAATTTATTTATATGTCTGTACATGCATATACTGGGCTTCAATTAATAGATCTATACAATTATGGGTGCAATAAATCAAAAACAACAATAATAAAATTCTTCAATAAAGTACTGAATTTGTCAGGCTGATTTCCAAGCACCAATATAACATGAATGGATGCGTTAAATTGTAACAATAGATAGATTGCAAATTTCAAAACGCTTGCCTTACTATGCTTATTATACAAATGCATCTTACATCTCACGGATTCTATTTTATTACTACGGGCATACGGTATTATTTCTCAGGTGTATACCAAATTAATATACGTACTACAATTGTAGGATGTCTTTTTTTTATAATTAAAGAGAAATAGCTATCATATATTTCATGATTTATTTATTTATATTGTAAATTAGCTACTCATATTTGATAACGATGTGATTAAACTTGGTTAGCTATAACGTGAGTTTTATGCTTCAGATAAGATCAGAGTAGAACGTACTGGGGGAGTACTCTTCAAAGATGAGCAAACAAAGCTCTGTTTGGGATATAATAATATGAAAATAAAACAATTGGTACTCTGAAATTGTTTTTATTTATTTAAGAAAGAAAGACATTTGCTTGGTTATATTTAGATGTTTGATTCCCTGGTTATTACTATTATTATTATTATTTTAAAAAAAGATATTCGCTGTTTAATGGCTGGTTGGCTGTCATTGAAGCGATGAAAACTGTATACGAGTACTTGGTGTGTGTATGTGTGTATATGTCTGCTATGTTTCTGGGATGTGAGTGAGCCTCCCTGCACAGATTCATTAACAGTTATGATAACTGTTTAAAATTATGGGATTTGCATCACATTCAATTGTGGTGCGTATATTACTTTTTCACTTCCAGACTTTGGTTGAATTATCCAGAGGTTACAGATAAAACATTTCCAAGTAGTAAAAAACCAGGCGCGACATAATTAAGCTTTATTCAAACATTCTGCAACCTCTCAATTACCATTCTCTTCAATGCAACATGATAACATTTTCTGTATACTTTTGGCAACGAAAGAGTAAAGCATCAAGAAATGTAACTCGTACTATTGGTATAGAAGGAGGGTCAAGAAGAAATTAAGAAAGATCAAAATGAAAAGAAAGAAAAAGGGGGTGTTTGGCAGCCCCAAAAAATTATTATTTTGGTTGAACACAAAGAGCTCTTGAAAAACGTGTACGACAGTGAACTTTATGACAGCCTTGGATGAAGTAGTTTTGAGAATAGTTATTACAGAGTTTTAAGGACTGAAAATTTTACCAAGACTTGCTGTGCATAACTTTGTGTCAAAATGAGTATCCTTTTTTTCATTTAAGAAAGGCAGGCTTTGAGCTCAAGGACAGAAACTCGGAAAATAAAAAGAAAAGTTCTGCAATGTATGACTGAAGGGGGGAGGGGGGGCTGTCAGGCCTATGGAAATCGATGTGGACTTCCAAATCAATTGGATTTTTGTCGATGAATTTGGTCTGTTAAAGGAGCCAGAGCTGTTGCTACACAAGACAAGACAAGAGAATACAAGAGCTAAAACAACGACAATCCTAGGAGCAATTTTTGATCAGTAGCCACAGTCAATATTAAAGTTTGACTGCCTTGTGAAGAGAAGTTCCAATAAAAGAAAGGTTACAGGTGAAAGAGAAACAAGAAAAAAGGCTAGGAAGAAGACAATAGGTACTGTTACAAATCACTATACTTTAACTTTTATGAAATTTCTCAAAGGATGATTATCTTGTGAATAATGCTCCTAATCCACAACTCTGGTGATATAAATGTATTTACCTTCTGGTCTACTCTCCTGAGCTCAAACCCCCGCAATTGAACAATATTTCTTGGTCTATGATTTAAGAAGCAGGATAATTAAGAAAAAATGCTATTAGAGGAAATTGTGACCCTAAGAAGTTACTTAAGCATGCTACAACAAAGTATGAATTGTTAAAAGGATCTTCTCTTTTAATGTTATTATTTTATCTTTTTGCCTTTATTCCTCCACTCTAAATCTATAAGTATGCTTGAACAAAGAACCTCTTTAATAAATTGTAGGCCTGTAAATTTATATTTATTATTATTAAAAAAAGCTAGTAAGTTTTCAAAAAAAAGTGAACAATTTGATAAAGATCAAAATTTGAATCTGAATATGAGCACCAAGCCTGGGTTAGGGTCCCTTTGTGAATGCGTATGTATAATTTTTTCTTTAATATATATATATATATATATATATATATTTGAGTAATCTATTTCCGGGAATATTGTATAAATGTATGTAAAGGGATTTTCTGCCTTTATTCGGCAAGCACGGTAATACACATGCTTATGCCTGACAGTGCATCCTTCCAAAAGATCTATTTAAGGTGATTGGCATGTCATTTGTTAAGGATCCCTATACCTTTCTATTTCAAGCATGAGCATTTATTCTTTTGATAAACAAAACACGTGTTCTTTCAACTGAATTGAATCAAACCCATATACAAGTATATATATATATATATATATATATATATTTGTGTGTGTGTGTGTATTATAAAGAGTGACACCAGCACTCTTTATTTTATATATAGTATATTGTAGGTATAAGTATAGGTATAAGTATAGGTATAGGTATAGGTATAGGTGTAGGTGTAGGTGTAGGTATCTATATCTATATCTATATCTATATCTATTTTTATAATATGATTTATATAGAAAGATGTGTAAGGAGAGTAATAAAGAAAATAAATGGAGGAGTATATGAAATCTCCTTACAAAGTCGATCCTCTTTATCTGTCTCTATCTATTTAGCTATCTAGCTCTTTCTCTTTCTCTCTCTGTGTGTGTGTGCGTGTGCGTGTGTGTGTGCGTGTGTGTGTGTGTGTGCGTGTGCGTGTGTGTGTGCGTGTGCGTGTGTGTGTGCGTGTGCGTGTGTGTGTGCGTGTTTGGGTGTGTTTATATGTATACAAATGTAAGTATACATATAAAATATACATGTACATATAGTTGAGCGTGTGTGTATGCGTTTGTGTTTGTGTTTGTGTTTGTGTTTGCGTGTATGTTTGTAAAGCAAGAATATATATACATATATATAATTCTTATTTGTCTCTAGTCTTCCGACTTTGTACCTTCCTTTTCACACCCAAAATCCATTTGACAGTGGCTCATGGCTTTCCTTAGTTTGGATCGCTGTGTTGCATTGGCATTCGCAAGCTGTCTGCCACTCATTTCTATCTCTTGACTTCGTTGGGCCATTATTTGGGCAGTTTCTGTGGCTAGATAAAGAATCTCTCCGGTTGTACTCATAAATTTGCCCATCATGACTCGTAGAACACGGTCATACCAGAATGACAAAAGAGGGACAGATGAAAAGAGGCCTAAAGAACATGTTAATACAAGAAAAATATAATTATTATTATTTTGTATATAAATATATAAAATAGATATAATAAAAACTTGCCTTCTACAGTCCAACTCTCCTCATGACGCTCGATTTTCAATAAACCACTATCAACCTCGGTTTCTTTAAAGGACAAGGTGACCATCACCTGAAGATCTAGCGATAAAAACGGTACAAGCCGGGGAGAAAGATGCTGGGTCAAGTACACAACGCAGGTCTGACCATTAAAACAAACATTCTTGATGGTCGGTTCACGCTTGTTGAGTGTTTTCCAGAGTAATAGAACACTATAATAACAATAAATAATAAATTAAATTTAAATGAAATGAAATGAAATGAAATAATATTATAGATACTACACACTAAAGAGAAGAAATAGAAAATTAAAGTGGGAGATAGTTGCTGGTGATTATATAGTGATATATTCGTTTACATACTGTCGAATATTGAATACACCTCTAGTAGTTAAAAGAGGCGAAACAAAGTCTGCTTCAGGAAAGTAGTAGTAGTCAAGAATACGTTTCTGTCGAGTGTTGCTAAACGAAAAAAGATCCTTTACGACGCCTAGAGATAAAGATAGATAGAGAAAAGTATTACTGTCTGCCAAACGGCTCCAATCAAAATAAATGATATTTACGATTAATGAGTTTATCGCATGGATCAGCTTTTGATTCGTACTCAAGATTCATGATTATCAAAAAAAAAAAAATTAATGAATGAATGTAAAAAAAAAGGGTAATGTGCTTTGGATTCCTTTTGTGTTGGGTATTATTTTTATTTGAATATAAAGTATCAATTACAAAAGAAATAAGGGAAAGGAGAAATAAGAAGAAGAAGCAGAAGAAGAGGAAGGAAAGATAGAATTAGTAAAAAGAAGTATATATATATATATATATATACGTGTGTAGCTGTGGATATGTATATATATGGTAATAAAATAAATTCAAAGAGAGAGAGAAAAGAGTGTGGGGTAAAGAAAATAGTATATATATATTTTATTATTGTAAATACATATATGTGTATGTGTATGTGTATATAAATGTATGCAGTATATACGTACAAATGTAACAAATAGTGTACAAAGTATGTGTGACGCCTATGTATTATTTATTTATTTTATTCTTGTTTTGTAGATTTTGTTTTTTTTTTTAATAATTCACATTCAAAATGAACAATGAAGAAAAGGCAGACTTGGGTAAATATATATATATATATCTTTACTTCTTTAATACCATTCGATCACTTCAAGCTTATGCTCAATCAGTGGGGATTGTCAACAAAACCTTTAAATTGTATCGATCGACTCCACTGTGCAACTATAGTGCCGACCGACGCAAACAGAAACGTCTTGAGAAATCACTTTTACAAACCCTGTCATCTCGACTCTGGTTCGATCCTGGAGATCAGTCTGGAATGGACATTCCAAGCATGACAAACTCAAATATCACGACATATAAGGGCATCATTCGGTCTGTCAGTTATCGCCAACTCCTGATTCCAGACTGGCCAAGTGGTAAGGATAGTAAAAGAAAAGGAAAACAGGCGTATATATAGACAATTAGCTAGTTAGATAGTTAGATAGATCAATTGACTAAATATATACATGTACATGTACATATATTTAGATGGCCACAGAGAACCTATTGAACTCAGGGTTGAGCTAATGTCATATGGTAAATAATTTTAGATTGAATTACAAGCCAAACCAGCCCTGTAAATATATAGATATATATATCTTTATATATCTATACATACAATATTGTAGACAAGAATATCCAACCTGTTCATCAAGTCATTTTCTTTCCACCTCACAGATCCGAACCTCCTGTAGCAGGTATAATTCATTATTCGTTTAATTAATTAATTAATTTATTAATTTATTAATTTATTTATTGAAATTTGTTTGACAAGAGGGCTTGACGTCTTTTCCACTACTGTTGGTCAAGGCAACCAGTGGAATTGGAGAAATTATTATCAAATGGTTACAAGGTGTACACGACTGCGTGATCAATCCTTTCAATGTGGCTAATAAGGATCTCGAGGAATTTGTTAATACTTGGACATCCTCACTCCTAAATAGGCCAGCCCCTCCAGAGGAGAGAATTGAAGGTTAATATTATATACAATAATCAAGAATAAAGGGAGGAAAAGAATGTGAATTTGATGTAATACATACATACATACACACATATATATATAATTCTATTATTATTTGATATTTGCTTGTTTTAGTGGCCGGTACACGCATGAACCAACCCCGGCCCCTAGAATTGGTGTATGGACTTCCTGGTGTATTCCATTTGACATCCATTACCATATCACTTGAACCGAGCGAACTTCGGCATATGTTGAGAGTGTAGGTCAATTTACAAACCTACATACACATACATACTTATATATTTATATAGTGCTCTTGCAAGTCGAGTAACAATGATGGACGCCATCAAAGGCCATATTTTACATACTATGAGTCTAGATGTTCAGGCTCTGAACCTAGTAAGACTTGGGACACATGTTGCCTACTTGACTAATGATGGAAAAATAAAGGTAAATAATGATACTAATATTCAATGGGTATAATAGACATGTGCGTATAATAATTTTGATATTTAATTTAATAAGCTTTCTTCTTCTACTTCTACTTCTTCTTCTTCTTACTGTTTAACCCTCTCCTTTATCTAATTATATAGCTTATTCCTAATGCCGAGAGAAGACAGACCATTGAGATCATTCGCCGTTTGACTGACCTAGCTAGCTAGCTAGTTAGCTAGTTAGCTAGCTAGTCTGATACTTTGAGAACCAAACCCAATAAATAAAGAAGAAGAAGAAGAAGAAATATACATGCATAATAAGATATATAAATAATATCAATCACTACAAAACAAGGAACTAAGAATAAAATACGCAAAACAGGCTCATTCTTGCCAATACAACCTTTGAAATACCCTTTGGTTTTGTTTTTTACATTTACTGTTTGATATCGATATTATATATACAAATAAAATATGCATATTTGAAAAGGAGTTGAATACCTGTAACATCGTTCAAGGCTACTTTATATGGCATCATGATCGCTTGTATTTTATTTCATTTTTATTCGTTCTTTTTTTTAATAATTTTTAAAATACAATTTCATTTATTATTTTTCATTATTTTCCTTTTTTTATTTATTTATTTATTTATTTATTTATTTATTTATTTTATTTCTTAAACACAATTCGACCCTTATATATTTGTTTCTTTCTCTATCTCTTACAACTCATTCTAAATGGCAAAAGAATCCACACAGCCAAAGGCAGTCAACATACTGAGGCCTAGTGCCGGAATGACTAGGTCTTCTTCAGTACACTCAAGCTCCTCCTCTCTTACTCCTTCCTATGTCTCTCAAACACCTACCTATGTCTCCCAGCCACCTTCGTATGTATCCCAACCACCGCCACCCTCTCTTCCTCATTCGGCAACCCGTAAACCAAAAATCGCAATGGCTAAAGTCATCCAAGAACCCACAAAACCAGTAATCAATCTCTACCATCCTCCTCCACGCCCAGCTGTCTACAAATCGTCTAGTGTATCGGATTACCAACCCCGGTCCCATCCGTCTCTTCCACTAAAGGAAACTCGCCCTCAGATTGAGATTTACAAACCCATCAAACGACAGAATTCATCACAACAACTCAAGCTAGAGCAACAAACACATCACCAACAACAGCAACAACAACAAGTATATCAGCAACAGCAGCAACAGCAGCAACAGCAGCAACAATTACATCACCAAAAAGTTTCTGTGGCTAGTCATCGTTCTGTTCTAGGACCAATCACTGCGCCAGTATCCTCCCACGCAACTATCAAAAGCCATTCAAGTGAACGAACTCACGGAGAACGAAAACCATCGTTGGAAGTGATCGACAGTTTTTATGTCAATAGTAATAGTAATAATAATACTAGTCATCATCATCATAAAAATAACAATAAATCCACGCTGCTGGGCAGTAGGATTAATACAGAATATGATGTTGAAGATGAAGATGATAATGAAAGCGAAGAAGGGGGTGAAGAGGACTTTGATGATGATGATGATGATAACGAAAACGACGACACCTCAGATGACGATGAAATAGACTACGATGATACTGAGGAGCAAAAACAAAAAGAAAAATATAAAAAAGACAATGATATCTATAGTGATGATGATGAGGATGGTGAACCAATAATGAGTGAAGCCAGAGTAAATCGTAAGGCAAGTTGACAAAAGAGGAAGATATATATATATAAAACAAATCGAATCCAATGCAATCGAACCGAATAGATTAAATACTAGTGGCTTCTAAATAAATATATACATGGTTTGTGCGTATAAATACATATATCCATTTTGACAGATCGCAGACCTTGAAATTGCAAATCAATCATTTATGGCCGTCAATGCAATGCTGGAGGCCACCGTACGAAGGCAGGCTTCACAGGTGGCTCAACTGAAGAAACAATTAAAACTGTACGAACTTCTTTTTATTTATTTTTTCTTTGCTATTATTTTATTCTATTTTTTTTTGGATAACGATGATTTGAAATATATCAACTGATTTTTTTTTATTGTTAGTAACCAAGCTAATGGACATGAAGAGATTGCCTTACTGGTAGAACCTCAAAAACAAGAGGTAAAAGCTTATATACATATATATACACAACATTTTATTTTATTGTATTATATTATATTGCATTGGATTTTATATCTACTACATATATTAAAACATACGTTATCTTATCATCAGTTGGCAGATTTGTCAGAGGATGAATGGGAAAAGGATAAGGTGTTTCAACGCCTGTGTCATTTGACAGACAAGATGCTAGAACAGGCACAAGCAGCTGTGGTCTTTGAATTCAAAAGTCTGGGACGTGTGATAACTCATTATGAGGGTAAGAATAAATGAGAGTAACTATAAACAAAGAAAGGACAAAACAACAAAGTGGCTTACATATATATATATATATACATTTGTGTGTGTGTGCGTGTGTTATGTGTAGATGTAGATATAGATATAGATGTAGATAAAGAACAATCCGATATACCTGAATACGATGATGTTAATGGCAATACCAATACCAATACCAATACCAGTGTCGATGCTGATGATGATATTGATAATGAATACAAGCAAGAACCAGACACGCCGGTTGTAGATAAGCCCTGTACAGATAAACCTCGAATTGATATACCACCCATTCTACTCACAGAGAGTCCAACCACTGTAAAGTCAAGTCATTCTAAAGAGCGCAACGGCCGTGCTCCAAGACTCCCAAGCAACAGCAGCTCATTTCACAAAGATAGTAACACACTTGATCCTCGCAAACCTCATTCTTCATCAACATCTTCCCTCACTCTTTCATCTGCACCTACTAAAAAGAAGATCCCTACTCTTAAGAAACGGCCAGGGACATTAAAATAAAATACTAAATAAAAATAAAGCATAAAAAGAGAGTCAAAGTGCACAGCACATAGTACATACAGCAAACCAAATAAAAAAAAAGAAGAAAACCTTGGCTCTTTGGGTTACACAGCTTAATTCAAGCCTGTAAATTCCAATATTATATATATATAATAAAGGGAACCAAAGGAAAACATTGCTATTTATATATCTATTATTACAAGTAGTATTGATTAAACATTGTGGGGTCTATGCATATATAGTGTTTGAACTTGAGGTTGAGAGAAATCATTGTTGGCTTTATATATATATATATGTAGAATATTTTTACCTGTAAAAACTTAAATTTCTTTGAAGAAAACCGTGTTCGATACGGCGATATAAGTAGTTGAGAAAAGGCTATTCGTCTCGAGAGAACAGAGCTGGTAGATGACGGTTGTTCAAGGTCTCTTTTGCAATTTGGTAATTATCTTTTTTGGAAGCATTCACATCTCTATTACATATCATCTCGCTACTTTGTGCAAGCGAGTATTGCTTGTGAAATCAATTAAAATATCTATGAGGTTGCTTTGATTACAAAAGGTGGCAAATCTTTATAGCAAAAAGTAAAATAAATTAAAAGCATTGTTAGCCAAGTGTTAAAAATATGCTAACCTTACTATGTTTACCTTTGAGGTTCTAAACTCGTCAACATCTGGCACAAGAGGGGTCTCTACTATTTTGTCTTTTTCTTCAATGCTCAGTACAGAACACCTAAAGCTCCTACACGATGGCCTTTAAACTTTATAGCATCTTTGTCTTTCACGCCGGTACCAAAAGCAATGGTAGAAAATTTAGAGGGATCGTGGTTGAAATGTTTTGGTCGCCAATACCCTTTTTCACTAATACAAATCATTAGTTCTCTTAAGGTGTATTAATGTACTATGTATGTACGTATGTATGTATGTATGTATGTATTACCCTAGATTGTGTATCTTTTACTTGCCTTTATCTTTCGTCGGGTGATCTTTCTTTTTCTTCCGCTTTCTTCTATTTCGTCTTATGTGTGTATGAGTACGTGTTTTCTGCCGCGATTCCCTGATATGTTTATCATTTCTCCTCTCCTCTTTGTTTTTGATTGTTTCTAAAGTGCTTATGTAACATTGATATCAACGTCTTGCTATTTCTATCTTGACTTGTAGAGTTAAGTGGTTTTTTTATTACTAAAAGATATCTTAGACACCAATACTGTTTATCTAATAAAAGAATTATAACGTCTAAAAATTAATATTTCATTTGTCCAAGTTTTTTCGAGAATAGTCTCAATCCCAAGTAAACCCTCATAGTACCTTCAACTCCATGTGACGGAGTTTGGTTGTTTATCGGGATATAAAATAAATATAATAGCGGTTTTGAAATTTCAAGAAAGACTCAAAGTGATTTATGATGCCGATGATCTAATTTAAACAACGCAATTTTGAAGATTAGAGGTTACTGTATTCTACTGTATGTTATATACATTACAAATAAATTAAATTATTTATATATATACATTTGTGTGTGTGTCTGTGTAGGTAAGCATACTAATTAATCATAGATGTAGTCATGGATATAACCCATGAATAACTTAGCACAGCTCTGGCTAGCATATATAAATGTATATATATAAATCATAGCCATGAAAGCTATTTCCAGATATGCTATATATAATTATATATTTTCATATAAATTAAATATAAAATATAAATAAATAATAAATATAAATAAATAATAAATAATAAACCTATTTTATTTATTTTTTAACCTTGAAATGAATTTGCCCAAGAGTGGGACCACGCGTGATAATACTTTTATACGCCTGCACGTGCTTGTGTCCTATTTCCCTTTCGAATTGCTTGGATTTCTTTTTTCTCTCCATCTCTCTCATCCACTTTCTTTCTCATCATGAACCCCGAATAGTAAGTGGTCAATCAGCCTTCCTTAACCCATCCTCCTCCCAAGCACAACCAAAGCCCCCAACTATCATACCACACCAGACACCTCTTCTCTACTTTTTTTTTTTTTTACTTCTCTGGTTATCGTTCTCGCTCTAGTTTTCGCTTTGCTCTGCTCTGCTCTGCCCACTATCTAGCCTCCCTTTCTTCCTTTCCAACCACCCTTCATGCACAAACACATATTATATATAAAAGAAAATAAGCATTTACTTAAACAATATTCTTCATCTCTTTTAGCGACTATCTCTTCAAGCTACTCCTTATTGGTGACTCGGGTGTAGGAAAGTCTTGCCTTTTGCTCCGTTTTGCTGATGATACCTACACTGAGAGTTACATCTCTACAATTGGTGTTGATTTTGTAAGAATGGGGGGTTTTTTTTTAAACCTATTATTGATTCTTAATTACCATTGTTCTTGATGATTAACAACAAAACCTCAATACACTATGCTACGTTGTAGAAAATCAGAACTATTGAATTGGAAGGAAAGACTGTGAAGCTCCAGATTGTAAGTACCATTTCTCTTCCTTTCTGTTATATTATATTCAGTCCAAATCCATCCGCAGTTTGATTAAATTAAATTAAATTAAATTAAATTAAATTAAATTATAAGAAAATACACAAATAACATATATACATATATACATAAATGTATACAAATATTTTTGTATATATATATAATAAAATTAACCTTGTCTATTGTCATAAATTTTATTTTTATTTCATTTTACAGTGGGACACAGCTGGCCAAGAACGTTTCCGCACCATCACGTCATCGTATTATCGTGGTGCGCACGGCATTATTGTTGTTTATGATGTTACAGACCAAGACAGTTTCAACAATGTTAAGCAGTGGATGCGTGAAATCGACCGTTATGCTGCTGAGGGTGTCAACAAATTGTTGGTAGGCAACAAGAACGACTTGACAGAGAAGAAGGTTGTTGATTACACAGCTGCAAAGGTAATTACTATTATTAAATAAATATATATATATATGTGTGTGTGTGTGCGTAAATCACATATATAGAGATTACATATAAAAAATAAAGAGCTGCCAAGATAAAGAGGGATTATTATTATTTTACTTATTTTACTTATTATAATAATTATCTTTGAAACAGGAATTCGCTGATTCCTTGTCGATTCCTCTTCTCGAAACTTCTGCCAAGAGTGCCACCAATGTCGAACAAGCCTTTTTGACAATGGCAAAGCAAATTAAGGATAGAATGGGCAGTGCGTCCGTTCAACCCCAGCAACAGAGTACAGTCAGAGTCGGTCCTGGTGCATCTGTCCAACCCGCAGCTGGTGGTGGATGTTGTTAAACTCATTTAATATTTTTTTTCCTTTCTTCTTCTCCTTCTCCTTCTTCTTCTTTTTGCATATGGTTTAGTGTGTGCTAATGCTAATGCTAATGTGTGTAGTGCGTGCAATATGTGCAGTGTGTGTAGTGTGTGTAGTATGTGTATAGCTTTTCCAAGCTCTTATTTATATTCCAATAAATTGAATCGATAAACAGTATATACATACTTCCAAGACCATGTATATATATATATATATATATATATATATACGTGTAGGTGGTGGTGGTGGTGGTGGTGTACAACCTCATTAAATTGACATATTCATTTCTGTCTTTATTCATGCCATCCAAAACTAATTAATAAAATTTAAAATAAAATAGAATAGAATAAAATAAAATAAAAACTCCATTCTATTCTATTCCCAAACAGTCACACCGGCCGGGCTAAGGAGCGATGTGGCAGAACAAGAGTGGGCTTTTATTTCATTCTAATGAATTATTAGCCTCATCCCCCCCCCCCCCCCCCCCCTCCTACCCACCCCCTTCCTTCTCTCCTCCCCTTTTTTGTAAAAAAAGAAAAAAAAATTAATAATTTATTGGTTATAATATAATATATTGTAAATTCGATTGTCTTGTCTTCTTCTCTTGTCCCCTACAACTTCTTTAATTAATAATGAACTTATTTCGTTTTGTGGCGGACCTGATGCATCTTGCATCTGTGGTCATTCTCCTACTGAAGATTAGAAGCACGCGGTCTTGTGTTGGTAAAGTATTTCGCTAATCAGTACCAATTACATCCACTTGCATACATACGTTAATGGATCATTATTCATGTATTCATAATATATACATGTACATATACATATACATATTTATATTTATATTTATATTTATATATCTGTATCTGTATCTGTATCTGTATAGGAATATCATTCAAATCCCAACTTCTTTACACCGTTGTTTTCTTGACGCGCTACCTTGACCTTGCAACCAAATATATCTCTTTATACAACACTTGCATGAAGATATTCTTCATCGGAACCTCGTTTTATGTTCTTTATCTGATGAAATTTAGATTCAAAGCAACCTATGATGCTGGTCTTGATACATTTCGTATCTGGTATTTGCTTGTTCCCTGTGCTATTCTGGCAGGTTTATCTACCAGAGAATATTCTGTACTAGAGGTAAATAAGGAGGCCTTGAATTGGTTAAGGATGAGAAGAGAAGATAGAGAAAAACAGAAAAGGTGATAAGATGTAAAAGGAAAAAAAAAGTAATAACAACAAGAACTTTGCTGCAAACAAAACAAAGAAAAATAAAACATTAGGAATGGAATCTAAATATTTATCTATAAACCTCTTTACATATTTTACAAATCTATATACAAATCTATACACACACGCACAAAAAAAAAAGACTCTTTGGACTTTCTCTCTTTGGTTGGAATCTGTAGCTATTCTTCCTCAGTTATTCATGCTACAGAGAACAGGAGAAGCTGAGACGATCACAACTCATTACTTGTTTGCATTGGGAGCGTACCGTGCACTTTATCTTTTCAACTGGATATACCGTTATGTTACAGAAGCACACATTGAATGGGTTGCACTTGTCGCAGGATTGCTCCAAACTGCATTGTACAGTGATTTCTTCTATATCTATTACACAAAGTAAGTTGTTTGGCTATCTGATCTGGCTTTGTGCGTGGATCTTTTATGCACATATATATGTATATATATTCTTTAATTGGATATTTTTATTATTCTTTATTTGTTGACTGTTTTGTGCGCATGTATATTATAGGGTTATGCGAGGAAAGAAGTTTGAACTGCCAAAGTAAGTTGAACAATAAATTTGATGCTTTCCATTTATGGAACATTCAAGAAGTACAAAAATATTAATTTACATATATATATATACATTTTAGGATGGTTTAATAGATCCCCCCTTCCTTTTTTTTTCTTTCTTTTTTGTTGGTTCCTAAAATCTGGAGCGGTTTAAAATATATACAAATATACAATACAATATGTATATCATATATCCATATACTATCAGTAGATTTCGATAGATAAAGATATTCAAATGTGTGGTAAATAATGAGGATATCGTTGGTTTGGTTTGGTTTTTAGAAATTGGCTGGTGGTTGTGGTTTATGGTTGGATAAAGAAGACCTTTTTTTAAAAAGTAATAATAATAATTCATTGTTGATTATAGCGGTAGAAGAACGTTGGTCTCGTCAATGTACTAAATAAAATACGAAGAACAAGAGAGGCTTTTGATAGAAAAGAGGTTCTGCTGTTTTGCTGTTTTGTTTTGTTTTTACAAGTATAGAAAATGTACAGAATATGAGTGAGCGAGTGAATTTGTAGATATACATAGATAATGGTTGTGATATTGGTGGTAATTGTGATGGTTATGATGGTTATGATGGTGATGATAATGCTGTAGTTTAGATAGCTTTCCCTGCCCCTTCTTCTTCAATCTTTTGCTTCTTTCTTGCTAAATATCTATCTCTTGCACTCATTGCAGATTCATCTGTGGTGCGTTTTGCTGTTGCCTTGGCTTCTAATTCCTTTTGTTTCTTCTCTTCCTCTTCCTTCTCTCGTTCTTGCTGCTCAATCATCTGGCGCTCAATCTCTCGGCTCAGTCGTTCTCGCTCATCGTGTTGTCCATGTCCGTGCTTGCGTGCCTCATACTCGGCTACCTTTTTACGCTTGTACTCCTCGTATTCGTTTTGTCTCTCGCGCACACGTTCATCTGTAGAGGCGAGCGATCCAAAGCTACCGAACTTGGGCTTGACGTTAAGACCAGCTCCCAGCAATTCTCGCTTGTCGACAATCTCATTGTTGTCATTGAGCATGACAGATTTACCCTCTCGTCGAGCCTCTTCAGCCAGTTTCACATCCCCCTCGGTATCCAATGCAGCCTTGTCAGCACCGGCCGCAGCACTACGGCTACCGCTTGACTTCTTTGCCATTGCATCCATCATATGTTTGTGGGCAGCTTCCTTTTTGTCCAAGACTTGTTTGTAAAAAGATGACATGGTTTTTGATTTCTGCATTTGTTCTACAAATCACAATAGCAATAAATAAATAAATAAAGCAAAAGATAAAAACAATATATGTTGTGCTGATCTTATTTACCTTCGCGTTCTTTTTCTTCGGCTTCAATACGCATCAATTCTTCCTTTTGCTTCTTATAACTAATTTGTTTTTTTTTATGATTCATCAAAATATGGTTACATTTTATACCAAGTCAATCTACACTGATACAGGTGCGTTCTTTAACTTACGTTTCTGTTTGAAATGCCTCCTTGTCTGCAAACTCATCTCCCTCAGCTTCTCTCTCACGTGCCACTTTTTTCTCTTCTGCCAATAATCGATCGCGTTTACGAATCTCTGCCATCTCCAATAGATTGTTGATATATCTAGCTTTCTTGGTGTCGGTTGACTTCATTGCTTCCTTTTGCTGTTTCTCGGCTTCTTTAAGATCATCATATACCGCATCATAATCAAAGATGTTTGGATCTTCTTCTAGTGCCTTTTGGTGTTCTTCTGCAATCTTTTTAGTGATCGTCTTGTAGCCCGACAACTGCTGGTTAATCGTTGTCAGATGCTGTTTTTTTTGTTGATTCTTTTTGTTTTTTGCATTACTGCCAGCCCCACGGCCCTGTTGTTCTTGTCCTTCTTCCTCGTCGTCTTCCTCATCATGCTGCGAAAACATTAAGGCTTTGTTTATAACTGGAGCAACCTTTTTTTTTGTTGTATTGAGACCGAATTTCATCTTTTGCATTGTGAATCTTTTTTTTTTGGTGTTGGGAATCTTCTTTGGTTAAAGTAAAAAAAAAAAAAATTCAAAATAAGTCTATGATATAGTTATATATATATATGATATATATATATATATGATATTAATTTTAAAAGAAAAAAAATTATAATAAAAATAATAGAAAATAATAAAAATGTGACGTTTGCATTAGGAGAGACTACTGATATCTTTCTCTTTCTCTTTGTTTCAAAACAAGATATAAGTAATAATGGCTTTTTATATTCTGCTTGTATTGTTTCAATTTTATGGATCTAATTTTGTGGTTGAATACAACAAAATTCGATTCCTTTCCTTTTCATTTGCAGTCTCTTTTAAAAAGCAACTCCAGGTTCATTCTTTATCTATAAGTCTATGATAGCTATATTCTGATTGAAAAATTGAGTGGTATTGAATGGTTGTTGGATAAATACATGTATACACATATCTTTACTCTTAAATTTATGCATATGTCTATATGTATAAGCGTGTGTTAGAAACCAAATTTTATTTGATAAAAAAAGTTTGTGCATTTGGTATGGACAGACTAAAAAGTTGAAAAAACAAAAGTGTGGACAACCATAAATCAATATGATTGGCTAATTTCATATTGAACTTTGTTTTTGAACCTTTTAGTCTGACCATACCAATGTATGGCTAGTTTAATAGTTCTGCCATAATTATATATATGTTGTATTGTATAATTCCAAGAATTTTTTATGCTACAAGTATGGAAGCTGTGATAGTACGCGTAATTACTATATATAGATAAAGCTTCTAGTCCGATTCGGGTGTTCAATTAGTTTTTTTTTTTTTTAAAAAAAAATCCCTTTTTTGTTGGACTCGTCCGAGAAGGTTTTTTTTTTTTAATTGTTTTGTCCTCCCCATCACTACTCTACACTATTTCCGGAAATTTTTGGTGCACTAACAAAAATCAGTTTAGTGCACACTCCGAAATGTAGTTTGATGCATTTTTAATTCTTTTTTCATCATAAGTTTTCTTTATTCTATGGACCATGATATATTTTATAGAATTTAGACGATATGAGTTCGTTAAAGGTCTTGAAAAGAAACTTATTGTTTTTATTGGAGATTTGTAACTGGTGGGTATGTAAATATAAGCGATCCTTATAATGATGAGAGAGAGAGAGAGCGTATAATAATACTCGTGGATAAAGTAGGTAATTGGCAGGGTGATAACCCTGGCATTAAAATGACAAGATAAAAGACTTAGTGCGTCCACTCTCAAATCGAACATTTCTTGAATTAATTTGGAACAACCCTTCAAACTTCAATTGGAACAACCCTTCAAACTTCAATTGGAACAGATTGTGAATTCAATTCAAACACTTTTTTGAAGTTAGGATAAAATATTTTGTTTAAGTAGTTCCCAAAATGATTTTTAGAGCGTTGAGTAATGTCGACAAGGTGAGATAAAAGGACATCCTTACATGCTTCAGTTGATATTTGTGCGAGCGTTTCAGACTCCACAAACTAGGTACGCTTAATTATATCCCAGAATTGTTCAATTGGAGAGTATGGAGGAAGATGTACGCATTTATAGTCTTTGTTTCTATTTTCTACCATCTGGTTTACTTTACTCGATGAATGGATTTGAAGCGTGATCCATGGTAAGGTAAAAAAAACTTTCATTTCAAGATATCTGTCCATGATGTCCAACGTCTCTTTGATAAAATGAAGATAATGGTCAGTTTTCGTACCTTTCTTTTGGGGAGCTTTAGCTGAGACAGCTTTTCTTTTTTCTTTTTTTTTACCATCTTGGATCTTATTTTTTTAGGTGGCATAGGTACTCTCATAGTTATATTAACAACACCTATGGTCGAAATTGCTGCAATCACATTATGAAATGGTGCTCCAGTACTTGCAGTAGGGATTATAGCTTCGGTGCCCTATTGTTATTATTTCTAATACTAATATCAATCAATGCATTTATTTATGTGAAAAGTATGGTGGCCTAACATTATCTTTTTTTTTTATTTGTTTTGGCTTTATAGGTTATTGTAGGTATTTTTTAGACTTTGAGCATTTGTATAGTTTTTCTTTTTTTTTAAAAAAAACAGCCTCTTGTCTTTTACCAAAACAAATTTTCCGATTCATCCTTTTGTTTTCAGTCGTGTATTTTTCAATGAACTTCTTTGTCCATTCCATGTCTGTCATTCTTTTTTTCCGGCTCAATTTCTCTAAGAGGATTTTTATGACTGCTACTACTACTACTATTACTTACTTCTACCACTTCTTGTAGTAAAGCCAACGGCTCCGGCATAGTTGAGCTTGATGGTTGTGAGTAAAGTAAACCATTATCAGCGTACAAACGTGCTCGCTTTACATCGCCATCTTTTTCTAAAGCGTCTAATATTCGTTTAAACTGGTCGCGGTTATTGTTACAAACACTTAATAATACGTCAACAGTTGTTTTTTTCGTTGTGGACTTCATGGTCAAGGGTTCCTTTCATAATACTGTATACCATTTGAACAGTTGGATCGTTTCTATGTTCTAAGCCAAGTAGGAATATTTGTTGTTTAGTCAATACATAAGATAATGCAACCATTGGCAGTAAAGGCGTTTCAAGGGAAGATGCAATAGTTGCTTCCTTAATAAACTAATGAGCTTGAGCTCATTCGTCGCTTGGTAACCTTTTTATGAATGGTACTTTGTCTGTTTCAGTGAGCTTTTTTGTTTTTTTAGTTATTTCTCTCCTTGCTGTATTGAGGCATATTGTTAAAGCAATTGGCTCAACCTGGTATTTGTCAAAGATGTACCCACAATATTTAATAAGGCGACGGACGGACGGTTTGTCCATAACATTTTGTATTTCAATTATTACAGATGGGAAATCGTCTGTTGATGAAGTAACTGGGGTATACAGAACGTCGGCATGACGACCATCAATCCATTCGCACAGACTAGAAATGTAATGGTCAATCGCATCTTCACCAATGAGTGTTGTGAGTATTAAGTTCATAACTCTTGAGCTTTGGAGTATTGACTTGGTCATTAAATTTGTGCCGGGTCGATGATTTTATGGAGTGTGAGCCTGGTATACAGTGGAAGGAGGTTTTGGAAAAATTCCTTGGCCATCTGCTTCCATTTATTTTATTTTAACAAAACGATTTAAAACAATTAGTTACACATCGATGTATAATATTTATTCTTACCTCGGCAGCCGGGTTGATTTTATTGTAAAAATCGGCCAACCCCTGATCTGAGGTGGCCAGAACATCTCTCATATCCATCATGAACTGGAGTTCAAAATGAATTGCATATTGCATGTCGTTCAAGGAAGCAGGGAGCATACCCATCTCAACCATCTACTCAGGGATGGATTTTCATCTGCAAAAAAAAACAACCTCAAATGTTCTTCAGGCTGTGCACACATATAGGAAGTTAATATATTAAGCTAAGCGCATTTTTTTTTTGAAAAAAAAATTAACAAAAATTGTTTACAATGCAAAAAAAAACACATATAAATGTTTTTCTTAAAAAACTTTGCACACGAACAAAGTGGAGGAGACAAAGGAGCAGTAACATGTTTATCCGGGCAGCCACCCTTGCATCTTACAAGGTAGCGCAGGAAGGAATCGGCCAACTGGGGAACAAAATCTACTCACTTGTTGTAAAGAGTTCTTTGCTTTGACCCATTTACTTCGTAGGTGCCATGCTCGAAATGGCCATCCAAGTCACGACGATAAGCAGCATTACTCTCAAAATGGTTCGATGTAGAAGCTGCGTCTGTGGTTTTTGCTCGCTTTGTACGTAGGTAGATGTAGCTTACGTTTGGGATGACACGTTCAGGCTCAGGAATAGGGGTCCTTTCGATTTCTGTGAAAGCCAAACCCCCTGACTGAAGTTTCAGAAGCAAAGGGTACTAATCTGCTTCCTGCTGCCATTCGTTTTTTTCATCCTGCGAATAGTGTGTTTGCTATGTCTATACATGTTTAGTTTGCTTGTTAAATTTAATAAGAATAGAGAGTGAAGGATTATGAAGCACTAGATGCAATCTAATATTGTTAACTAATTGCGTCACTAAAGTAAGTGAGCTGCTTTGTAGAGCTCATGAGCTCTTAATAGCTGTAGAGAATCACATGATAACACTAAAAAGACTGCCTTTTCAATTCGAAAAAAGAAAAAAAAAACAAAAACCTATACAATTCACAAATGTGTCCTACTAATTTGGCAGAGGAATTTTACATTTTGTGAAAATCTATGGTTCTTCCAGATTTGTGTGGTGTTTGTAGGGCATGTTTTAACAAAACCGTGGTTTTAAGATTTTCTTATGATTTTAGCGCCGCTTCGAGTTATACCGAGTGGTTTCCCCTGCAAATTCGCGCGTAAAACTACTTGGTAGAATTAACATTTTTCGGAAAGTAATTCATGATTTTTTGGTGTATAATTGCTATATTTAGATAAAACTTTTTTATCACATAATTTTGAATTATACCGAGACTGCTGAAGAGCACCTTAAAAGTCCAGTATAAATAAATAAATAAATAAATATTTGTGTGCGTGTGATAGAGAGAGAGCTAGTGCATATATATATACACACACTGTCTAAATATTTAAATTATATTTTGATATATTTTGTGCTTCCTATACACAGAAACACAATTCAATAAATTTATATATAAAAAGGCATGTTGTTCCAGAATTCACAGAAAGAATAAAAATGAATATCCACGAAGAGGTTAAATTTGATGATAATTATTATATATAAATAAATAAATATAAAATCGAAACAAGGTTTTATCTAGTGTTACATGGACTGCCTTGTACAATCGATTGGCGAGGACGTGCTCTACCCACCGTGGTTTTCATTTGCGGGACCACCAGAAATAAATAAATAAGTAAAAAAAAATGAATGCAAAAAGTTGAATAGATTTACCATTTTGCCCATCATCATCGGCATCGGCATTTGTATACCAATCACTCGATATTAATACTTATATAAATCAAGAGAGGTAAAAGCGCAATAGACAAGTGTTTTAAAAAAAAAACTCGAAATTCAATTGAATTCAATTATAGAGAGGAGATTAAATAATTATATAGTGCAAAAAAAAAGAAAAAAAAAGTTACATATTGTGGAAATCGAGTTTAAAGAAGCTCCATTCCTTTCCGATCATTAGTTAGCTAACTAGTAAGTTATATTGACAAGTATTTATTCAAGTCAATAAATTACCAGGGATTTTTACAATAATTTGAAATAGAATCTGGTATCAAAATATTTTAGCTTCTTTTCTATACAATATTCTAAACAAAAAGGTACTTCTTTGGTACATGTGAAGGAAAATAAGCTAAAGCTATTCTTAGATTCCCATTTTTTATTTTATATTTTATTTTATTTGAGATCAAGAATGTAGGGCAAGATGCATGTATATATATTATTTCTAGTCTACATAGGACTGTTTAATATTCACTGTATTTACTGTATTCATTCAGCTTAATCATAGTCGGACAGAAAGGATATTAATAATATAAACGTGTATGTGTTCATTTCCTTTAAAAATATATAATAATTACTATTACTGTTGGTATTAGTATCAGTATTTTTATATTATTATTCAGAAGCACGCTATCCTTGGACAACTTTGGCCATGTCCAATCGGCTAACGAAAACACGGCTTCGTTTTGTCCTTTTTTTTTCTGACAGGGTTCAAAAAAAAAAGGATATTCGAAATTATTTTATATGTAGTATAAATTAAACATGTTACACTAATGTTCTCGACAACTGGGAAAGAAAATTTCCTCATAATTGACTGGTTCCAAAAATATATATATATAAAAAAAAATTGAAGACGAAAGAACCGAAAAAGAAACGAAGTTAAGATCATCTTTAATTGCACATGTAATATAATATAATATTTTATATTGTGAAGAAATAAAAACAACTATAAAGAACGAAGAAGAAAAGCTAAATAAATTTAACTAGTAAAATCATATTTCTCTCTCTTTCTTCTCTCTTTCTTATCCACCCCCCCCCCCCCTACTCTATCAATTAACATAATATGGCCGGCCTTCCTGATTTCATGACAAACCCCAACGCTGTCCTCAACGACAAGGACCACGAATGGCGTTACAACCGTGTACCTGACTACACAAAGGTCAACGCTGCCTTTGAAGCCGGTAAGAATCATTTTCTTGGCAATTAGACTTTTTCAACAAAGTTTATATACAGCATATAATTGCATATCCAGAACTATTCTTTTCTTTCTTATTAAATGGTATATAAAACTTTAATTAATCACCTTTTGGTATTTTACTTTTCTCTTCTGTAAAATAGAAAAGTCAAAGGAGCATCCCGAAGGATCCCTCGAGAGCCTTGTCTCCAACCTCGTAAAGGTAAAAATTATTTGAATAATTAGTCTTAAAAAGTAAAGAAAAAAATAAAACAAGTAGTTGACATGTAATATTTGTCTGTAGAACTGGGAAAAGGAAGTTTCTTACAAGCTTCGTGCCGACCAAATCCGCACCATTGATCACACCAAGTACAGATTCTCTGTCAACGGAAAGGAATGGCACGATGTTGAAGACATGCTCAAGGTAAATAAATAAGTGCAGTGTTATCTATCAACCAATTACTTTTTTGTATTAAATCCTTTTGTTATATAAAGATTGGTACCTACAACGCTCTTATTGGTGACACTGAGCTTTACAAGGCTAGCGAGAGTGACTTTAGCGATTCCCACAAGCTTTTCAAGCGTTGTCTCCGCACCTTTTCCTGGGAAGTTCTCGAGGTTTACAGTGGTCCTCCCACTGTTGCCTTCAAGTGGCGGTAATTATTTTTTTTTCTTTTTTCTTTTATTTTACTTTAATTGATTAATATAATATATTGTCACAAAGAGCAATAACACCAAAATAGATAAATAGATAAATAGATAGATAGATAGATGTTTGGAATAAAATTTGGTTTCATAAAGCTCACGATTGATATACTTGATAACCATTGCTCACTATCATTCTCATTATTTATAGCCACTGGGGTACTATGACTGGTGATCTGTCAGTCAAGCTTGGTAATGGAAAGAAGCTTGAGGCTCCTGCTTCCAACGAGGTTGTCCAGACCTTTGGTATTACCGTTGCCAAAGTCAATGACAAATTCGAGATTGAACAGGTAAAAATAAATAAAGAATAGTAAATTACCTTGTGGTTGGGTTGGGATACAATTTTCTTATATATTTATTTATTTATTTTTACTTGATTTCTGATACACACAAATGCACGATTACTAATTTTCTATCTATAAATTCATTCATAAATTATTATTATTACTACTTTTGACAGCTCGAGACCTTCTATGATCCCAACGACTTGATGAAGCAGTTGGCTAAGAACAAAAAGACCGAAGAGGGAGAGCAGGCTGTCCAGTCATCCGGTTCAAAGTGTCCTTTTGCTGCCTAAAAGTAGAAAAAGAGAGATAGAGAAGAAACAAAATAAAGCTCTGTGCTCAATATCATTCATTGATGAGCCTCTATGTATCAATACCAAAATATCTTGCAATATATATTACACACTTATTTGAAAAATATACTTGTATTCAAAATGTGCTTATCTCTCTAGTATCTGTGCACACTTTTCTGTGCGACTATGGGTTATAGTTTGAAGAAGGTTCTTACAAATAGAATATAAAGAATATATATATATATATATAAATAAAAAGAGTATAAATAGGCTAAACTGTACATATTAGCACTATGCGCTGGTATGAGTATGAGTATGAGCATGAGTATGAGCATGAGCATGAGTATGGGTATGAGTATGTATATGAATGTGAATGTGAATGTGGGTTTGGATTTGTGCCTTTGAGTACCTGTATTTCTTTTTCTCTATATGTTTTACAGAGACAGATATTTATATATGTATGTATGTATGTATGTATGTATGTATTTTATTTTATTTTATTTTATTTAACGCTTTTTAAAACGGTACAATATATAACGTCTTATCAATGCTTCAAGCCTAAATATTTGTCTCGTTCAATTTGTGCTGGGGTCTTATTATTATCATTAGTATTATTGTTATAGTTTATATTATTGTTATTCACATTCGTAGTCGAAGTAGCATTAATAGTAGTAGTAGTAGTAGTGGGAATGGGAGTTGTCGCCGTATTCGTATTCGTATTCGTATTCGTGTTCGTGTTCGTGTTCGCAGTCCAAGGAGCTGATCCGCGCGGCTGTCGTCGTTGATTGCGTAAATTTTCTTCATCATTGGCCACGCCAGTCTTTTTTCCAGCTTCTTGTATCCTTGCCCGTTCAGCAAGAACTAACCCGCTAGGTTTGATTTCTTCAAATCTTTTTACCACAGATGGTTGAACAATCTGCTTCTTTTTTTCCGGCACTTTTACGGGTGGATCATCACAAGCTGGTATCATTGTTTGGACTGTAGATGACGAAAATGACACGGTTGGTGTCGGTCCTTGCACAACCACATCTTCATCCATAAAACCTATTGGCATCAATGGTCGCCGTCTTGGCTGATGTAGCTGCTGCTGCTGTGGTTGCTGCTGCTGCTGTGGTTGCTGCCCTCTCAAAGAAAGCGATACAAGATGTTGGTTCTGTAACCGAGGATTGATACTTCCAACAGGGGAAAATCCTGGGCGGAATGTGCTGCCTGTGTCTGAAGAGTTTAGGCTGGACAATGAACCACTTTCTTTTACGTTACTTGCGTTCCAGGTGGCCTGAAGCATTCTTCGGATAGTGTCTACATTACCACTGACTGGTCTTGCAGTCGTGCCCGGGGACAGACTTCCAAATGGACTTGTGTTGTTGCTTGTTTCGGTACGGTTATTTCCACGTATAAGAATATTACGTGATACCGGCAAAGTACTCGAGGCCAGCTCATTACTGCTTCGGTTTGTATTGTTGTTGCTAGTGGTCGTATTTATGGCGGTAGTGATGTTGTTACCATTTGTGCTGCAGTTGCCGCTCATGCCTTGAGACCCAGTCTGATCGCCAAGTCTGGTCTGTTCTTCAGATGCAGGGGTGTTGGTGTGGGTATAGGTGGGAGCAGGGGTTATAGCTGTAGATTGGTCTGGAGATTGGGCTAGAGATGGGGCCGAGGATAGACGAGCAGCGGCCATGTGAGTTTGTATCGACACCGAAGGTGACAGTTCTATCTTTTGGCTTTCTTGCTCAACAGTGTCAAAGATAGCCTTCAGAGAACGTACACCCTGGACTGATGTGTGCGCTGTAGTGGGAATCTGACTGGTGCGACCAAGTGTGGCTCGTTTTGAGAGCCGGCGACATGGTACGGCTATTGGAAGAGGAATCTTGGGTTTTTCCTCTGTATGGAAAGTAGAAGACCTTCCAGAGACTGTGGCTGACCCAGAGTGAACATATCGACGTCCTAGTAGTTGTGGTGGTGATGGTGTTGAGGATGACGATTTATATTGCTGCTGTTGCTGCTGTTGTTGAGCTAAGCTGGCGCCAAACATCACATGACTGATGTTCGAGAGCTCTCCAGAACTAGACGAACTACGAGATGAGACACTAGCGGCTGAAGAATATCCAAAGTCTTGGGAGTGGAACAGAGCAGAGTCGGGGGCGTGTAACTGTGATTGTGATTGGAATTGGGATTGTGCGTGTGAGTGGGATCCTACACTTCCACGATGTTTGGCTGCACTTGCTGCTGCAGAGTGGCGATCGTCAGCTACGATACTATCTCTCACTAGTCTGTGGGCAGACCCGGGTGTGATGGGAATATTGTCCAGAGCATGGGTCGTTCTGCTCCGTACACTAAAATAATCCATGTCACTTCCTGTTCTGTACATTGATTGAGTTAAAGACGCTGCGTGGTTTGAGGCCTCTGTGGGGGTTGTGTGGACCGCAGCATAGAGAACGTCTCGGTTTGTCACGATAGAGTGAGGCTTCACTTTTCGCGTTGCATGTCTGGAAACGTTGTGTGCACTAGTGATCGATGGTCCAGGCCCACTTTGGGCTGCATTGTTGCTGGCTGAAATACTTTGTAGTGGATGGTGGAGTCCAGATCCACCACCACCGCTACCATTGATACTGATACTAAGACTATTGCTACTTCCTTTGGACCAATCAGGTACTGTGAGTTTGAATCCATCGGAAATTGGTGAAGTGCTAGGAGAATAATAAGGGACAGTCGGCAGGTTGAAAATACTTGTTTCACTCAAGAGAGTGCATGCTTCAGGGCTGCCGATTATTAAAGAGTGAGTGTCGGCGTGAATTTGATTGTCGCACATTGATTCTCCTGAAGACTGAAAGCTTCTTGCTGTTGAAGGACGTGGCAATCGACTATGGCGAGCTGGTGGGACAGTATCTTTCTTTGTTATTGATGCTAATGTAGTTGCTGTTCCTACAGCTGTAGCTGTTGACGTTGATGTTGCTATTGCTGACGATGATGATGATGCCGTGGATGTTGACGAGGATGATGATGATGCATCAAATAATTGACTGACAGGGATAGAAGACGCTTTGGTAGATTTTTTACGACGCAGGGATTGACGCAGTGTGGATCGAAGGGTTGCGGTTTTTTGCTGAAATGTAGAATAAAAGAATTGCTGCTGCTGTTGTTTTTGCTGTTTCTTTTCTTCTACGGTGATTGATACAAACCCTTGCGCTGGCTTTATTGCCAAAGGCGACGATGGTGATGGCGATAATGATAGTGAATGTTCGGTGTGGATAATGTATTTTGCAAACATATCATTAGCTTCATCAGAATTTAATTCCATTTTATCTGAGAAAAAGGAAGTTGCCGGAGGTGGGAAGGGGAGGGCGATCATGTTGTCTTTTGATATTTTTTCCATCTTTGATTGTTGTGATAGTGATGGCAATGGTGCGACTGTTGTAGTTGATGTTGTTTCTTTTTCTACTGGTAGTGGTGGCAGTGGTGCTTCTACTTCTACTTTTTCTGCCGACTGTTGTGCTGTTTTTGCTGCTGTGGATACTATTATAATTGCATTTGGATCTTCCTCTTCCACTCTGGACACAATGCTTGCAGATTTTTTGGTTATTTCAAGGAATGATCCTGAGGCATTCAAGGTTGGTGAGAGTACAGAAGAAGACATTGTGATGTTGTTTCGATATTTTTCTGGGTAAGCATCACTTGTACGAATGTCTCTTGGGCTGTTGGAGGCTGTGGACGACTCTATTGAAGTTTGTTTTTCGAACGACATGTCCGCTCCCACGGCTCTTGGTCTTCTAAGTCGTTTTCGAATGACATAGTATCCAAATGAAAAGGCCACGAGAGACAGTATTATTGTCAATAGAAGGATTGTCCAAATCGGAAAGCTTGATTTGGACATTATTGATTGATCTGGTTGTAAGTTTCTAATGAGCTTGATTTTAGTTAGTTTTTTTTTGCTTTTTTTTTTTGCTTTTTAGCTTTTTGTTTTGTTTTGTAGTAGAAGAGATGAAAAGAATTTAATTTAATTTTAATACCTACAAGGATAAGTAAGGTCGATATCTTGGTGTGCTGGTGTGCTGTTGTGTTGGTGTGTTGGCGTATTGGTATGTGGGCTAATAAGCTTGTAGACAGATATGTAGGTATGTATATATGTATATATGTAGATAGATGGGGTAGATCTGTCGATGAGAACAAAGGTAAAGCTATTGTGAAATATAATATTATTATTTTTTGAGATCTAAAGATTGATTTTTAGTTGCATTCGCTCATAAATTGATGAAAATAGGTTGATAAGAGAGAAAGGACGCATTCAAAAGTCAAATCAAGGGGCATTTTAAAAAAACTAGTAGGGACCTCAGGAGGTAGGGATAGAGTAGCGTCGTAAATTGGCAGCAATGCAGAATCTCAAAAACGACATTAACACACACACACACAGAGAGAGGAAGAAAGGCAGAAAAAGAAAAATAGACTATTAGGCCACTGGGGGTTGTCTTTTTCTTTTTTACAATAGGAGTCAGATTACAATTGTTCTCAAGGAGTTGCTTACAATATTTCTTCTTCTTCTTCTTAGTTCTGAGTGATTGTACAAGATACGTTATGTTTTGTTAAGATTGGTTTGTAGATACAGTATAATATAGTATATATATACAATTTGCACTCATTTACACACACATACAGAGAGAGAGAGATTAACCTTTATTTATTTATATATTGTATTGTATTTTATTATGATGTACTGCCTTGTGTCTAACTTTGGCGGATAGTATTTTTACAATCGTCCACCTATATTAATGACGTGCATGCTTGTAAAACAAATAGGAGAGGATGTGTTAAAATAATAAGAAAGTATATCTCATTAACACAAAATATCTAGAAATGAACTGCTGGCTATGATAAAGAGTTCATAAGAAATACATATCTTTTATAATCTCACAAGACAGCCATTTGATACTAAACCTTTTCTTTCTCTCTCTCTCTCTCTTTCTCTCTTTTTCTTTTGATCTACAAAGTGCAATATTGGCCAATAACTCATTACATACTTTATACTAAAATAATTTAATTTACGTTGCCATAGGTTAGCATTCGTTGCTACAGGTTACTTTAATTTACCAGTAAACATTGATTTGTTTTTGTCAAATATAATATAATACAATACAGGGTAAATGCTTTATTGCTTATTAATTAACTATTTTTATTTGGATGATCTGTAGAAGCTCAACATTTTGCGCAATTGATTTCTTTAAGTCATTCAAGATGGACTGCAGAATTATGCAGTATACATATGTATATATATGTGTGTGTCTGTGTGTATCTGTGTGTACATATGTACATTAGACGATAAATAGATGGCAAGAATGACTGTATGGTATATCAGTGGTGGCAAAGCCGAAAAAAAACCAGACCAAACAAAATTAAACCAAACTAAAACAAAGCAAAACACAGTACAATACAATACAGTTGAATAGAATAGAATAGAATAGAATAAAATAGCAAATATGTATATATTTGATTCGATATTATTCCAAATAGCCTTTTTAACGATATATATACTTATTAAGTCTAGAAAAAAGAATCTAGAGGAGGGAAATTCCATATGTAAATAAAAAATCCAAAGAATAAGGCTATTTTATTCTTATTTATTTGATTATTTGTGTGTATACCTAATATATATATATATATACATACAAGTGTAGCTATATTGACATGTTGTCAGTGCGAGAACACGACTATGGTGTGTTTAGGTATTCAAATCTAAATCCAAATCCAAATACTTTATTTTGATTGGCCCGTCCTGACCAGTTTTGGATTAATTTCTATGTAAAAAGAAAAAGAAACAAAGGCACGGAATTGTGTGAGTCTAATAAATACTAATGTTCTCATTTTAGTGCCAATATATATATATATATATATATATGTGTGTGTGTGTGTGTGTGTGTTGTCCATTGTTCGATCATTTTGTTTGATCTAAATACCATCAAGTCAAATATCAAATGATTTACTTTGAGAATTCAAGGTGATGACGGTTAAGCTACAAAAGGTAATATGAAATAAACCCTGATTTGTGGCTATATTTTGTTTTTTAGCGAAACAAAGAAAGTTTTGTTATAAAACCAACCCTAACAATAAAATATTAAAATAATAATGAAAAAATAATATGTACATATATATATATCTTTATCTATATACATGCATGCAAGTAGTTACATATACATATATGCTTGTTGTTGTTATGGTTACAGCAATATCAGACTCAAATAAATAAATAAATAAATAAATATATTCGATAGATAAATATCTCCTTAAAAATAAGTATCTATGGTGATTCTTTTATTTTATTTTATTTTATTCACAATTCAAAATGCAAAATCAATTATCATTTAAGACTTTCTTTATGATATCGTTTATTTTTTGTAAAAAAAAAAAGGGGGGCTTGGATTATGGTAATTGATATTTGACTTTGATACATTTTGTATATACATTCAAGCAATCTTTCTTCAAGACATCTTCCCACAATATACATATATACACGACAGACACATAAAGAGAAAATACTTCAATTTGATATATATATAATGACAATTAACCAAAAGACAAATTCTTTTTATCCTCCCTGAAACGGCAAACAAAAAAAAAAACAGGGAAAATATGATTTCACCCTGCTGTTGTCAATCAAAGACATTCTATTATTTTGCTTTCGTCCCAACTATACCGTACATTGAGACCCAAAACAGTGGATCAACAATAAGATAGGCTAATTCGTATTATTAATACATATATATATATGATTTCTCTAAACCTTGAGTGAATTGACTATTTTTTTTTAAATAGACGAATAGAGATGAGCGAATCAAATGAGTTTTTAATATTTTTTTTTTACAAAGAGCGATTGTGTGAAAGAGAGAAAAAATTATTATTATTTTTAATGAGCGAAAAAAAAATTAATCCAAAAATCAGAGTCATAATAAGGAGTAACAATAACCGTAATCAGCTATCAATGTAAAAGAGAAAAAAAGGTGTAGAAAAGAGTATAGGGCAGATAAAAGCAACAGCTATATGAATTTTTCAATAATATTTGACTGTAGGCTCTTATAATCTATAAACTTTTAGCTTCATACCACTAAAAAAAAAACAATGAAACCCGATATTAAATAAATAATGGCGTTAATTTGTCAGGTCGCTAATCCCTGTACTGTAAGTTTAAATTCAAAACAAAAAATAGAAGATAAATATATGCCATGATATTTGTAGTAGCTTATTATTATTTTTTTAAAGAAATAAGGAAACATTCAATACATTCATATCACTCGAGCAAATACCACAAGTTCTTCTAATAAATAATATTAAATATATTGCTCCGATAAAACCATCTTTGTCTCACCATTATGTGATCAATATCGGAAATGTTTAAGCGGACATTAAGTTCGTAGCTTACGCAGTCTATCGTATCCTACGCGTTCCCGTCCTCAAGATCTAAGTATCTTATTTTTTTAATCATTTAATAAAAATGAAAATAAAGTAATAATTTTAATGTGATGTTATTGTAAAATGTCAATTTTATCATCGTATTATTTCACAAATGAAATTTTGTAAAGTCTATTTCTTGTAATGATATTTTAATTGCTGGATTTTGTTACATGGTTTTGTGATATTGCTGACTATATTATATGCTGGTAGAGTATATGTGTTTAGTGTAATGTAGTGCGTGAGTATTTTGTTGTATAAATGTAAATATAGACCAACATGTACATGTACATATGTATGCACGCAGGTATGTCGATATGTGCTTATTGTGTATAATTCTATCTTCTCAGGCCTTTCCCACCCAATTTCCGCCTGTTCACTTTGAAAAGCATGCAATAATATTATACACATATATTTGGTTATTGTAAAGAAAAAACCTTTTTTTTTTTACCAACCAAAATAATAATAATCAGATTTGCAAATCATTTGAAAAGATCCAAGAATCGTAATTCTTTCAAAAGTGAGTAGATTTTTCTTTTATCTACATCGATCTACTTGTCCTAAAAGGGTGGTCCAGATCTTCAATCTAATACGATATAGATACATACAAATGTTATATATATATATATGTCAAGACAGGCAATTTTCAAATTCACAAGACAATATATATATATCACATCATATACATATATATTTTGGAATGACAGTTTACAAAATAAATATATGGGTTTTTAATACAAAATGCAGATAATGTACAAAAAAATATTTGACAAGTATTGTTAAAATCTTGTATGTATAAGCCATAGTAATGTGTGCTGCGGGCTATTCGCTTTACAAAGTAGAACAAGAAGTTAAAATGAAAGAAAGGCTGACACAATTTTTTTTTACATTCTATACTTTTATAGATCTATTTATTTATTTATTTATTTATGTACTTGTATATTTTTATACTTTTATATGGACAATGATAGAGGAGGTAGACCTAACCTACAAGTGAGTCTTTATATTATTAAGCCAAGAAATAGACAACCTCTGCCTTTTTGGGTTACTACTACTATTGCTATTATTACTGCCACAACCACTGCCACCACATCTACCACTGACACTTCGACTATCACTACATTTACCACTACCACTGCGATTACCACAGCTATTACTTTCTGAATTCAATGACTGTGTGGGTTGATTCGATACTGGCTCCATCATTTGATCTTCACACTCGCTCTTGGAATATGTATCAGTCACACTACCTGTCACATAGTGAGGTTCTGATTTTCTCGTTTTCTTGATAATTCGATTTTTTATACGTGTCCACATTGGATTGTCTTGAGTAGTAGGAATTGGGCGTGAGGAAGAAGGAAAAGGAGAAAGAGATGTCGAGGCATTATTGGCGTATTCAAACTCTGGATTGGGAATCATTAAGGCATCTTGATTAGAATGAGACTGTGTTGTTAGAGTTGTGGATGGATTGATGGGATCAACGGTCTGAGTCGACCTGTTGTCGTTGGTATTCCGCCTATGTCGTGACACACCGGCCACGATAGAAGGGATGTATGGGCTAGAGGAGAATTCATCGGTTGAGACAACCGTAATAATCGAAAATGGTGACGAATGGGGAGCTGTTGGAGAGGCATCCAATGGGGTTGACACACTGAATGAATCTGTACTATCATTTGTCACACAGGACGATAAGGAACAATGTACTGGCCTAACTAGTGGGTCTTTTGATGCCATTCTTATGCTGCTGCTGTTGATGATGATGAAGGCTGTGGTTGTTATATAAAAAGTAAAATCAAATAAAAAGAATATGATAGGAAGAAGAAAGTTTAGAAAGCAAGACTTTACTGATGGTCTTTTTGTATCTATTTTCTCTCTCTCTCTCTCTTTGTATTCTTCTTCTTTAGTCATGTATATATATTTAAATAAATAAAAAAAGGTCTATTTTATCTCTGACCAAGCGATCTACCTGTAGATTTCTTTTCTTCTTCTTTCATATTTTATACATAAATATATATTAATGAGAAATGCTTTTGAAATTTTCGATCATCCTTTTACCTTGTTGTTTATAAATCATATCGTGAGTAAAGGCCACTTAAAAATACAAGGACAAGTACAAATATAGATATAGATATAGATACCGTATATGTATATAATAATAAAATAAAATGACCATTACTTGAACGGGGTGTTCGCGTAACAAACACTGTTGTCCGTACATCCCCCAATTCATATATATATATATACTTTTGGTTTTCTTTTTTTTTCTCGGCCTACATCATGGCCCTTGGACTATTTGTCATTGTCATTCGAAGATGGAATTCAACAAAATTGATTCACGGTCCATATCAATCCTATAACCAACTTGCAGAATACGTATGTGTAAAAAAAAGAAAGGAGGAAGAAAGGGAAACAAATAAAATAAAGAGATAAAGGCTGTTCAAGGTCATTCAGTTTCAAACCTCATTGCTACTCGCGCTCATTTATTTCAATATATATAAATGTGCGCGTGCGTATGTGTATGTGTATGTGTATGTGTATGTGTATAATAGCTTCCCGAAGAAACATTTAATGAACGTATGGCAGTTATTCAAGAACTCACCCACAGAACGTATCCGCATTTGTGGCCGAATACTTTACTGTTTGCCGGGTCAGTAGCACTAGTAGTATTCGCTGCTGTGTTTGCCGTGGTTGCAAATGCTATTAGACTTTCATTGTGGTATCCGCTTCTTATTCTTATTGTCCCCGGGATTATGGGATTTTGGTCCTCCCGTAGAAGATCAAGACATCCTGAAAGAGTTGAACAGGTATAAAAAAAAAGGAAATTAAAAATTTACTCCTTATTATTCGAGCTTAATTATCATGTATACACACACACATGCATATATTATCAATTAAGAATCATCATTTCCTTATTCTTTTTCTTATCTAGTACCATAATGAACTTAAAGACTGCCTAAAGATTATGTCTTTTGAAGACTATGGCCGACAGATAAAGTGGGGATTCCGGCGTTTGCGAGAAAGTGACAACATACAGGAGTTGTGCCTTGGAACATCACCCAAGACTTGGAACATTGATTTAGTAATTGAGGTAATTCAAATCGACCCAGAAGCAACTGTGAATCAGGATATTGGCGAAGCACTTCCCCTCTACGGTTTAGTTGCTCAGGATGTTGTTCTGGAGATTGGTCCTGCAATGCAAGAATATGGCCCTGGTAGTGGACCCATCGATGCCTTACCGGACTATCATCCCGGCGAGACCCATGTTTCTCTTCCCAACCAGAGACAACGCCAAGTAGATGACAGCGAAGGACCAGACAATGTCTTACCAATGTCCATAATACCATCCGAAGCACCACCAGACTATAGTCACCAAAACCAGAATCATAATAATGATAGCAATAACAATAGCAATAGTAGTAGCAATAGTAATCACAATAATAATTATAATCATAATCATCGAGAAAACAATATCAGAATGGAGGAAATGGCTTCACGGGCATCTTCATATGACAGTAGACAACCGCTACGAGCACATACTACCAGAGAAAATAGCGACAGATCTGAATGAATAATCCTACTGGGCCTTGACTTGGTTTGGCTTGGTTGTTTTGTTCATTATAATGTATCCCTTATTTCTTATCTCTAATCTCTTCATCCTTATTACGTATTCCTTATTCTACACTTAATAGCTTTATCTTGTATTTCTATTTTCTTAAGCCCAAAAAACAAACAAACAAAACGCCAAAAAATAGCATTACCTTATAGAGTACTTATAACATTACTCTTTGCTTCAAAATCCCCTGTTGCTGGTTTTTATTGCTATAATTGTAAACACTGTATCATATCGTTTCTGCTCAGAATATTGTTAAAGAGAATAACAATAACTAATTAATTAATAATAATAATATTATACCTTTATTTTTCTTATAGTAATATGTGCATTACAGAAGACATATTCTCGCCTGTACAAAAGCTCATACTCTTATTGGATAGAGCACGTTTGGGATTAATTGAAAATATGTACTGAAATCAATAGATATCAAAAAATAGAAAAAAAATTCATTGATTGAAAACAATCCTTCATGATAAGTGATATCATATACCTTCATTATTCTTATAAGGTTTGGCAAGAGATTTGTATATATATATATTCTTAAAGCAAGTATATCAAAACCCAGTATTACAAATCTAGTGAGATTTTTACAACATTTTATTAATGAGCTGGTTCACCAAAGAAACATTACAAAGTTGTCAAAGAGAGTTTTATAGAGCACCAAGCTCCTTCATTTCGTAAAAACATCCATGCTTTTATAAGTTTCAACGGCTACTAATAATAGTCCACCTAAGAAGTGTCTAAATTGCACTTCGGCGATCTCGATTCATAAAGATAATTGTGTAATTGGATATATTTCAAACTTTAAAAGATAATAGGAATACTGGAATAAGTAACCTTCATCTCTATTACTCGCTTATTCGGTCCAATTCTTTCTTCTTCTTCCAGGTTTACAAATGACTGATGGGTATATACAAAAATCTCAATAAGGACAATGTTTGTGACATACTATATACATCGGCCCTCTTATTTAAGTGGGCTTCCTTTAAACCTCCACGGAAAACCTCTAAATGATCAGTTTAAAGATGTCATTTAAAAAGTCTGCATTTTTGTCTAAAAAAAAAAGTAAGTTGAGAATCTGAAAATTAACTTTGATTCATCCAGAAGAGAGAGAAAATACAGTAAAACACATTCGTAAGTCACACAATTCGAGAAAAGAGTGTCGTGCCTTTTTTTTTTGAAAAAAAAAGGTGTAGCATATATAATTGTCTATTAAATAGGTTGGCCAGCAAAGTAGTCCTCAAAACGTGTAGCGGAATAGTGTGAAGATCCTTCAAAATATGACTGGGCCGCTTGGCTGCTAGCATCTGAAATTATTTGATGTGAATATATTTTTTTAAAATAAAATCTCTCTATACACTGCTCTTAACAACAGGCCAAAATTGTTCTATTGGGTTGAGTTCTGGAGAGTAAGACGACAAGTTAGAAAATGCGAAACTCGAAGGAGCATTATTTGATGAGTGGGAGCTAAAACTCAATAGAGCTAATTTCTTTTCGCTTGACGACGCAAGGCCACCATCCTTTGGTCAAGGGCATATTTGGTACTTTTCTGGTGACAGAAAATATTATCATCAAGTTCAATGAACTTTTTCACAAATTAGAAAAAGCATTTATTGCATGTGCAAATGTCAGTTCGCAATAAATATATTCTAAGTATTTTAAAAAAGTAAATTCAATAATAAATTATATAAGGGTAATCATATGAGGGGTAATACTTTTTGTATTATGAATTTAAAATGTATAAGAGCAATAATATTGAACATATCGTAGGTATAATGATTGTAGATATTGGTTAATAATAATCAATAAGTAAAAGTGTTTAAAAAAAAGCATCAGCTTATGCAGAAGAGGTCTTTCTTTTTTTTTTGGCTTACCATTGATAATGAATGACACAATTTTAAATTTTGTTTGCTTTAATCTTGTATTAGTCAATCATCTGATCGCAAAAGCTTTGCATCATTTTGGAATTTTTTAACTTCGATTCTTGCAACTCTTTTGTCCTATTTGCTACATGGTCACCCAAACCAGTTTTTACACAACCTAGCTCCAAAGAAACGTGCTTGAAGTTAAGATCGGAAAAATCTCTATTGGCATGACATACTAATTGTTGGTTGGTACCAAGGTCTTGTTGTGAATTTTTATTGCTATTGGAGGCACTACTTTGACAGCCACTGTAGAGAAGCTATGTTAGTGTTCAGAAGCTGAAAAGAAATGTGTAAAAGCTTATGTTTCTGTTGTGGTTCTGCTCATGTTATTGGCACTTCTTAAAAATCCGCGCACCTCGTTCAGAAGATCCTTCCCAGTGACAAAAGGAGTAAAATCATCACTTTCAATAAATAAAGGGGAACCTTACGGACAGTCTGGGCGCTAATTTTAGGGGCATGGCGTTTTCTGGTAGAAGACAACATTTTGATTCTAACCGACCACCAATGGTAATCTTTTTGCTGACATAAAATAACTCTATCTGGCCCCTAAGAATCCATTCTTATTAAAATAATTAGTACTGGCCAGGATACAAAACATTCATAAAAAAATTCTTATATGCTTTGTAAAAAAAAGAGTGGATGAGGATTACTTACCAGCTGGTACTGTTGAACTATGGGAATATGTAGGTGAAAAAAAGAAAAAGGTGTGCTACATGTAAGAAGACCAATAAATAGTAAAATATTTGACAAGATTATGTCACAATCTAAGGACAACAAATCTTTATAACCTTCTGCATAACTAGCTATTGATACAACGTATTTGTGACAGGTGCTCACAGAGTAAAGTGGCAAACAACCAAAAAGTATCAATTAATCAATTTGAAAATGATAGAAAAATACAAATTTAGATATTATTCATATAATAAAATGTTGTCAGAACCAGATTATAATTAATACTCAGTCTCAGTATTAGCCAATCATAAGTAACTATCTTATTAAAAGCGTTAATAAGCAATGACAAAGAAGTAGTTAGTAGCAACCTTTATACATTTTGAGAAAACCAAAAAAAAATATTTTATAAGGATATTGAAGGCTTTTTTTTCAAATTTTAATCTTAAATTAAGTGTAACAAAACAAAAGAAATTTGAAAAAAGAAGTATCTTATTTTTCAAATTTTCAATTAATTAGAGCATCTGCAGCAGTAGCATTTATGTAAATCTTAGGGGACAGGGGGTTTTTGGATGATGGGGACAGAGTGTTACACAAGCTTATAGTGAGTAGTCTGGCAGATAGTTAGAGGCATGACTACTTTTAACTTGTCCAGCAGACATCCATTGTTTCTGTGTGTAACACCCTGTCCCCCAAAAAACAGCCACCCCCTGCCCCCATCCAGTATAATCACTTGTTCTTATTCATTAAGAAAAATCATGTAAAAGTGGAAGAACATTTTTCTGTAACTTTTCATTTTCATTTTTATTTATTTTTAAAAATTCATAACTCGTTCAAAAAAATAGATAGAAATATGAGAGCAAAATGATTGGTTTCGTTGATTTTTTCTGCATAAAGTGAGTATTTTTTTGTTTTGTAATATTTTTTGAATCACGTTTAAGGTGCTCTCCAGCGTCCTCAGTGTATTACCTAAAAAATCGTCCATTGATTTAATTGACAAATATAGGAATGTCAGCTATTATTATAGTATTATTATGATAATAGATGATTTTTTTTTTGTTTGTAAGAAGCATTTTATTAGGCTTGGGGGGTCTGGTGATACTCTGATAATAGATGATAATAAATATCCAATAATTTAGTGAAAAATGAGCATTTATCTAAGCAAGAACATAGTAATTACTGAGCTAGATCAATTCGCGAAGAAATAATAGAGTAATATTAAGAATAAAGGATACTAAATCCAGCCTCTAAAATGACAAGAGCTATATTACTTATTATTATATGAATATTTAAATTTGACTTTATAAATGATTGGGTTTTTTTGTGGCATTTTAGTAATATATATTTTATAACTAATGTACCTATCAAATATTAGTTATTTTTTTTATACCTTTTACTCTCTTAATTTCCCAATACTTAAAATGAGTAACAACACCAATACCAGCAGCTACATTGACAGCAGTAATTCTGTTTACGATGATAGTGATGATGAAAATGAGACAAGTGCTGAGCGTGAGTTGGCAACTATGCAGAAAATATTTTATGTCACTTTTCAACGTAACTCTAATATTGATCTTGATAAATACAATTGTTTAGAGCTTGAAGTATCTCATATAACACAGATTAGAGAGCAAGCAGTAACTATATATACGCTATTCTCTCAGGCTTACAATGTAATGATGTTAGCCCAGAATGTCCAGACTGTAGACGATTTTCAGTGCGCTTGTTACTTGGGTCCCCCTGTCCATCTTGTGAAACAAAGTGGAATTTGAAACAACCTGAATGGAGGCACAAACCATTGGTGGACATATCGCCACCCCTACCTGCACGATGAAACTGGTCCCAATAGCTTTTGGGCACATTATCAAGTAAATAGAGAGACATTTAATGTGATTGTGAATGTTCTCAGATGAGACCCTGAGTACCAAGCCTCTGAGGAAAGGAGCAAGATTAGCCACCTCGTGTGGAAGCAGATTGCTGTTGTTCTTTGGCATCTGAGCAATATGCACTTTGGGTACAGAATAGCACTAGAGCTGTTAACGGTGAGCCATGGATCCTACAGTCGCTTTACCAATAGATTCGTAAATGGCATGATTCGATCCTTTTTGAAGACAACAATAAGATGGCCAGCAACACTTGAGGAAAGTCAAAAAATTATAGATGGATTTGCTGTTCCTTCTGTTATGTATGAGGTAAAAATAAGATATAAAATAAAACAAGTGCAGACGAGAGTACGGTGAGACTTTGTTTTATTAGAAGAAGTGAAAGAATCAGAAAAGAGATGCTATTCTATTGCTATTAGTATTGTGCGTTTATATAGACATTGTATTTAGCTTGGTGATGATATGATGATATCATGTAATGTCTGTTTCTCTACCATTATCTTCTATGATTTAGTTCTTATGTTTTTAGTGTTATTGACTAGAGTCTTAGTATGTTCTTTACGTAATTTCCTTGTATAAGGGAAGGTATATCTTTTAGTATCGTTACTAGTTGTCGGTAACTCAATGTATGTATTTATTGAGTGTCTGTACTTTTAATTTAAATCTACGATTATGTTGGATACAACACCTTCAGTCCGATCGGAATACCAGCACCTTAATGAATGCATTGGCGCTGTGGATGGGAAGCTAATTGTAATTCAAAAGCCATCCTTATTTGGTAACAGCTGGTTGGATCAGCACAGCAATGTCTCTATGGCTCTTATGGCTGTATGCGATCACAAAAAAAGATTTACAGATATAAGAGTTGGATTGGCCAGTAAATATTATATAACAATATGTATGTAATTACTTTTACTAAACTTTCTTGTATTTAGGAAGCCAAAACAATACATTTATTTTCAAGACTAGTAATTTATATCAAAATATAATTTACAGTCCTAGAGAGCTGTTTTGTGATCCAAGATCATACATTGTTGGAGGTAATGTATATTATATAAATACTCTATAAAGCTAATTAAACTTATATATATTTGAAAAAGACTCTGCTTTTCATATCTTAAAGCATTGTCTTATTTCTTATCATAAAGTCAATGACATGACGGTAGAGAAGAAAAAGTTCAATAATATATAATCAGCAACATGATTTAAAATTGAAAATGCTTTTGGGTTGCTTGTCTCTAGATAGAGATTCATGTTCAAGCATCTTTTTATCATGCAGCCAGAATCAATGGCAAAAGTCATAACTACATGTTGCATTTTGCACAACATGTGTATCACCTTTGGCAACAGCAAAGTATATCTCGAAGAGCTATTAAGAGCAGGTGAGGCCAATCTGCAGAGAAACACAACTATCATGGATTAGTTTGTTTGAGCTGACAATACAGACGGTGCCAGCTTTGAGGCACATGATGCTGACAATGATGATGAGGATTTTGAAGATCCATATGCTGAAATGGATAATTCTTGTATAGAGACTGAAACTGCTTCTGAGAGAAGATTTAGACGTGATCAAGTGAAAGATACTCTTTAATTTCTTTTCAAAATATTTGTAAAATTTAATTTTTTTATTAAACGTTTAATTTTTTTATTCAATATTTTATTTAAGGATAACCATGATAAGAAAGAAGATTTAAAATATTTTATTGATAGAATAAAGAAAGAAAAAAAGAGAGCATAAAAAAAAAGAAAGAAGGCATAAAAGAAAGAGGGCATAAGAGAAAGAAAAAAAATACATAAAAGAAGGAAAGAAGGCATAGAAAAAAGTAGAAAAAAATTAAGATATGTTGTTCATGTATATAAAGAGAAGAAGACATAGAAGAGAAATATATTAGTAAGATGCATTATTGGGAGAAGTAGAAGAAGCAGAAAGATACTGTGTAATTGTATCTGCACTTTTTTTGAAAATGGCTAACAATTTGCCTTTTGCTTCTCTTTCCTCTCTTGCGATTATTTCTCTGCTGAGAAGATTGTCCCTGGAAATCTGCTTTCTTGCGAGGACGTCTTCTCTTGCGTTATTGTCTCTTGATACCCTGTCCAAGTGACGTGCCTCCTGAAATGACACAGCGTATATATACTGGCATTCTACTGAGTAGACAAAGGCATCTTTTACCTCCTCCAACTGCGAACTTAAGGAGGTGAAAGTCTCATCAAAGATAGCAGTCTGTCTCTTGGAATTTCTCAAGAAGGCAGACTGGAACTCACGTTGCATCATTCTTCTGTTTTCCGTTTCTGGTGCCAATGATGATGGTACTGGTGTTGGTACTGGTGTTGGTGCTGGCATAGTTGCAGACGCAGATGCGGAAGGGAGTTGAAATGAGGACTGGTAAGACAGCTGAGAGCTAGGCTCAAAACTGCCTTCTGAAATTGGCAGTAGCTCCAGGTCTGCTGTCACAGGGGAAACGCTGCATTCAATTGCATCCATAATTTCTGGGACAAAATTAGGGCCAGAAAGATAGGTGTTGGAACGTGTGCTTCCATCTTCTTGACGGACGGATATTACTGGGGCTGCATTTGCTCCAACCAAAATGCTTGACAAACTGATGATCATTGGTGGGAAAAAACTAGGGTCCAACAGTGTTATCTCTTTCATGGCATCAAAAAATTGAAACCTCTCTTGAGAAGGAGGGCCACTGAATCCAGATCTTTGTATATTGGTCACAACTTTGCGGAATTCCTTCTTGACAGTTTGGAATCTTTTCTTTACATATTTAAGGTCCCTGTATTTCAGGGAAAACTGGTGTTCCACAGAAGTACCAGCAAAGCGTATCACATTGGGATTGATGCAAAACTCGGCATGAAGATTGCTCCATAGGCTTGCCTTTCTTCTACTGTTACCGTTGAGATGCTTGACATAAAACTCTGTCTCTATGATCAGGCGAAGCAACACCATTATAGTTGTGTCGTCCCATTCTGTACGCCGGCCTGCTTTAGGAGTTACTGTCATTTGTACGATGCCTTCTTGGTCTTCATAATTGTGTATGTTGTAGTTATCAAAAGCACTCATAGTAGTTAAAAAAATAGAAAAAGGTTGTGAAAGGTTGTAGGGAATTGTATGAGAGAAAACAGTATTAATTGAAAAGTATTTATATGGCTGTCAATGAGAATTACTCTTGTCATTTTAGTGGCTGGATTTAGTATCTTTTGCTCTTAATATTACTCTATTATTTCTCCACGAATTGATCCAGCTCAGTAATTACTATGTTATTGCTTAGATAAATGCTCATTTTTCACTAAATTATTGGATATTTATTATCATCTATTATCACAATAATACTATAATAATAGCTGACATTCCTATATTTGTCAATTGAACCAATCGACAATTTTTTAGGTAATATACTGAGGATGCTGGAGAGCACCTTTAAAGAGTGAATTACAAAAGCTCTGTACATTTTATTTGTAAAAGATTAAACAAAAAAACAACAATTTGAAAATATTAGTAAAAACCACTTGCAAATACTTTATATCAATAGAAAATAGTAAGAAAACGTGTCAGTAAAAGTTTTAGACTATATTATTATGTAGAAAAGATATTTATTAGCAAAAACAATCTATCTTGAATGGTTAAAGACGTGAAAATAAGTATATATTTTGCTTGTTTATTCAACCAAAACATAATAAATTAACTTCAAATTTTGGATATAGAGCTGTACATATTTTTTCAGCAATACAGCAAAATATCCAAGGTTTAGCGTTTGAATTAAGACAGAGATCTATGAAAAGCTATGTGTCATTTCTGTTTTACATCTTTTATGGTAAAATTTACGTCTGTGATTGGATGATGATCTTAATCAGATTGCTTATAAATATACAGACTTTGTACTCCAAAAAATAAAAGCCAATTATATAGTCTTCCAATTAGTTGGATATCAATAATATTTATATCTGGGTTTTACATGTAACATTAAAATTAAAGAAAAAAATAGGAGTAAAGTATATTAAAAGATAGAAAGATAGATAAGTTATATATGTGTGGGGTCAATAATATCAGAAGAATTTACAGGAGAATTTGTAGAAAAGTTAGTGGCAGTGGTAGTAATTGTAGTGCTTGTAGTAATGGAGATTAAAAGATAAGACTTGTTCTTTGGGAACTGACCCCAATGATTTCAACTTGTGGAAAAGCAGTTAATAATATTCTCTCTATAGATAGCATCAAAATACAGTGCATTTATATCAGGCCAAGACCGATGTACATGAGGCTTCACTTTGATTGTTGTCCAGTGGCACCCATGTATATGATGCAAGACTATTGGCAATAACTTTCTTTTGAGAGGCTTCCAATCATGGAGAGAAAGAAAAGTTACAGGCAAGATGCTCCGATTGTTTGAATACACACAAACAGGCTTGTTATAAGTGTCAGCTATTATCTGAGCACAGTCTGGTGCAGAAAACTACATAGAGAAAGGGCAATATGGGATATTTTTCTCAAGAGCAGAGTCAATCTCGGAGCCAAAGGCAATGATCTCTGTCACTTCAGCAACATCCATGCCAAAGTTGTGCTTGTAAAGTTTACCATGGGTTACCATTGTGGCCAACATCTTCTTCACCAAAGGAAATTGATTCTCTCTACCCTCTTTCAGGTATGCAAATATACGGAAACCACACCAACCATTGGACTTGAGGTTAAACATCAACAAAACACCATGGGAGATTTTTCCAGTGTTACAAAGGACTGTTTTGTATGATGGTAGCTCGATTTCCTTTTTTGGATTTACTATTTTTGAAACTTCACGATTTTAAAAATAGATCAAATTTGAAAAATAGAATTCTGACAAAATATTTTTTGGTTTGAAAAAAATATTTTTATTTTTATTTTGTGGGTTGAAAATATGGGTGTCATAAAATACTAGGTTACTAGTATCAGCCTAGTACTGGCTGCTATTGCAGGGTAGACATGAGCTTCTGGTACTAGTAGCTATTATTATAAATAAAAAGCTAGCTAGCTACTTCAATACAATTTACAAAATAAAAAAGCTATGGATAGGATCTTTTCATTTTATTGAGCTTGAAGTGTTTCAAACCTATATAGATGACAAGAATGATTAGTGGCTGCAATCTTTAAGAGTTGTTTCCAATAACTTATCTTTGATAATGATGATAATAAATAAGCCTAGAGTAAGATATACATTTGTTTTTGTTAATATTCATATTATATAAACTATACCACAGGAGATTTTTTGGGTGTAACAATAGCTTTCTTGTACCCCCGTGAATCAATTGCCTTATTGGGAAGACCTATTTTTAAGGATTCAGACTTTTAAAAATAGTTCAAAATTGGGGAAAAAAATAGAATGCTTGCAAAAACAAATTTGGTTGAAAAAATATTTTATTTATTTATTTTTGTGGATTGAAAATATCGGGGCCATACAATGCCAGGCCACCCCTACCCCTGGCCCTGCAATAGCAGCTATTGCAGGGTTGGCAGGCTTTTTTTTAGGCACTAGCAGTTAGGAATACAGCTGGCTACTTCAATAGCATTTACAGCAAAAGGGAAAGAAAAAACAAGCTATGAAAAATGTTGCTAAATCTTGTTGTACCTCAAGTGTTTCATATCTATACATAACAAAAAAAAATGATTAGAATCTGTAATGTTAAAATTTGAATACTTTAAATGACTTACCTTTTAATAACAAACAGAACTAAAGCAAAGAAAAAAATATTTGTTTATGTCAATATTTAATTCATACACATATTATTTGTATTAATATTCTTATCTTTGAAACTTTGGCAGATGAAGGCCTTTTTCTATTTCAAGATGAGATGAGACTTGATTAGTAATTGTATAAGAAAAATAATGTTTAGCATACCTTTTTTTTGCAAGTCATTCATATAAGCCAAGAGATAACATATGATATTGTAATATATTAGTAATTATACAGACTTCTGACAGAATATTTGGTCATTTTTAACCCCCGCCAAGACTCTTCAACTTATATTGTAGCTTTAAATTTATGATAAAAGATAGTAAAGTTCTATAAATCTCTGGTACTCTCACAGATAACTGTATAGGATGTAATAGATAAATTGAAAAAAAATTGAACAAGCTTTAATAAGAGATTGGTCTAAATTTATGCATCTTAAGTTCAGATAGACGATTTTGCATATTAAGGCAAAACGTCATACAAGTCTCTACACTAATTGCTTTCCACGTTTCTTGCAAAGCATTTTCCAATTGTTGCAATGTGGTAGGCTGAGGTCGTCTTGCGCGGATTTTGTTATCAAGAAGACCCCAGATGTTTTCAATAGGACTCAAGTCCAGACTGTTAGGAGGCCACTCCAAAATCTTCAATCCAAGGTCTTTCTTGAACTTTTCTGCCAAGGTAGCCTTATAATAACTCGCGTTATCTTCTTGATAAAGGTAGTCTCCCTTTTCTACATTAGGAAGACTTTGATAGAAGGGTATGAATTCCTTCTCCAGAACTTCATTGTACAATGAGGCATTCATGTTACCCTTAAGCATAACCAGTGGTCCAACTCCTCCAGACCAAATACATCTCCAAAGCAATACAGAACCTCCATTTCCTGGAACCTTTGGAGTCAAGCAGTCTGGATGATATTTCTCTCCTGGTTTCCGCCATACATGACTACAACCATTTTTCTTGAAAAGGGTAAAGGTTGCTTCATCTGTCCAAATGACAGTATCCCACTGTTTTTTCCAACCTTTTATTTTTCTATATCAAGCACGACGTTTGGCAATGTGCTCCTTAGTTAGAAGAGGCTTTGATTTGGTTACACAGTAGACTAGATTCATCTTCTGCAACGTTTGGCTGATAGTTTTTGTACTGACTTTTTTTCCAGTCTTTTCCTTAATCAAGTCTGCTATCTCAACCAAGTTTTGATGGTGATCCAATTTGACATCCAAGAAGAGATGTCTTTTATCTCTAGCAGTTAATTTAGAAGGTCTTCCTGTTGGCTTCTTATTAGTAGCAGATCCGGTTTCATTGTATTTTTTTATGATACGCGTGACAGTAGTTCTTGGTATTCCCTTTTTCCTTGCAATGTCAGAAATCTTCATGCCATCTTCATGAAGTCCAATTAAGATTCCTTTTTCAACTTCTGAAAGCCTTTCAAATGGCTTGTGAGGTTTACTGCTTTGTTGTCTAGGCATTATATTAAAAAGATTTTATTGAATTTAGCAGATTGAGTAAAGTGAAGTGTAAGGGTGTATTATGAAATAAATAGCAGAAATATAAAACAGCCAAATTTTATGTTTCACGACTGTAAACTAAAACTATTAGCATCATTAGTTACCTGATTATGATGGAAGAAATAATAATAATAAAAGACTTTGTTTTGAGTCAAGATTCACTTGGTGTGATTTTTTTTTTCATTTTTTTCTATGGACGTCCAAATTTGCAACAGAATAATCAAATGTAATTGGTTCACCAAAATATTCAAGTCCATGCTATCACACTAAGAAAATTTATATAAACACATGTACAGTAAATTTGACTTTCTCTCTATTGAATCTACTTTTACATTTACACTTACAAACATTAATGGATTCAAAAAAAAAAGAAAGAAATACGCTTCAGGAAGAGTATTAGTATCTACTCCTAGACAACCTGGGCAATACAACTTCAGTCTTGCTGAAGCTGGAAAAATCTGTACACATTGCGAGAAAGATTTTAAATCTCTCTGGAATCTAAAACGACATTTGGAAGAGTACCATCATATACATGAGATTCTTTCAAATGTTGAGGCCTATGTTGGAGCAGCACTCCAGAATCAACTTAACATGGACCAATCCAACAAAGATTCTATATCTAAAAATGAGATATTTGAATCTGACTTGGATGAGGATATAACTGAATTCAATGTCATTGACAGTGATGTTAGTGACACTGAGATAAGTGATGAAAGTGAGAATGAGAATGACAATGGAAAAAATGGAAACTTTGCTGATTTAGATACTGGAAATTACCTTTATGAAGCTATACTGAGCAGCATGACCACGTCTGCAGAAAGTATTAGCTTGTCAGTGGAGGAAGACGTTAATGTATTTGCAAATGGAGTTTTGTCTTTTGAGAATTTGGAAAGCTTTGTACCTAAAAATTATCCATTTAAGAACCTTCAAACCATGATTATGCTTGCTCTAATCGATGGTGATAATGATATGCTTTCTCGTAGAATTATTAAAAAGATTCTGTTTGCTATGAATCTTGTGCTTAAACTGCAAGAGGAAGCTATCAATACTAAGATACCCTTTACATTACCGCGTTTTGATGCATTGTTAAACTTTCAAAAGAGAAAAAAGTCTACAATGCTTGTTTTTAAGTCAAAGATTGTAAAATTCGATTTATCTGATGGCACACAAATGGAAGTCTGTTTTAATTTACCTTCAGAACACCTGAAACTTCTTGCGGCCAACCCCAAGACCTCAAAGAAGATTTTCTTGCTACCTGATCGAACACCAGATCAAGCAGTATGCTTGCAACAAGGTGAAAAGTGGAGAACCCATCCATTATTCCAGCGGCCTATGTGGACTATTGATAACATTGATTTCTGGCATGGTGATGTTGTTAAGCTGAAAGCTGATCAAAATAATGTTTGTTTTTTAATAGAGTCTTTTCATACAATAAAAAACTCTTACATATTTTGTTGTGGATATAACATTTGGTCGTCTGGAGCTGGAAAGTTTGGTATTGAAATCACTTGTAGTGATATTCCAATTGAAAGACTTGATTCTGTCTTACCTACTCCCAGTAGTTCTCTTTGTTACAGTATTTCACCTACTACTGTCAGTTCTTTGATTTCTTTGCATTCTTCACTGCTTGGGATATCACATTTTATGAGGAGGCATGTTTCTGAAGAACATCGGGTACAGTCCAACCACAGATTATTCTATAGAGTGGCGATTTCACCTATTTCACTTTTTACAGATGACACATCTGGAAATACGACTGTACAATCAAACCCGTATGAATGTTGATCTATGAGGTGTGCCGCAATGACTTTTGATGAGAGAAATTCGATTGATAATATTTACTTCATAGGTGGGATTCGAAAGAAGAAGGGTGTGACTGGAGCTTCTATGCTACCAACAATCGTCAAAGACGTACAACTAATGGAAGGTGGCATTTTAATGTACTCTCATGAGTACAAAGAATTTATCTTGGCCTATGCTCCTCTTGTTTGGATTGAAGCTGACATGCCATGTCATTCTATGTTGTGTGATATACTTGGTCCCACATCACTATACCCATGCAGAATATGTTATGTCGAGCTACAAAGAAAGGTAGAAAATTTAAAGGATGAAGATTACTACACCAAACGGCACAAGAACAGAACAAAGCAACATTATATTGCTGCTGCACCCTCTTTGGATAAGCTCATCGTAATCCCAGACATTTCTTTGATTTATGACAAGCACACGGCTGAATTTCTCAGGTTTAAGAATACCATTACACATATCCTACTGGATTTACAATCATTTGATCCATTGCAAGACACACCCGTAGAGATCTTGCATGTTATTCTCCTTGGTATTGCAGAATACCTAATAAATGATTTGGTAAATTCAGTGCTGGTAAAGAAAGATGAATTAAGACAACTTATGGGATATTTGAAGAATTATGAGCAATCCAAAGGCATGTCTCAAAAGTTCACAAGATTGCTTAGTGGATGCGGTTCCTACCTTGGCAGAGACTACAAATGTCTTATACAGATTCTTCTAGTCATTTTAGTGATAAAATTTACTGGTAATCCTGTATTAAAAAACATTACTCCATGTTTTATCCAACTTGGTCAACTTTGCTCACTTGTATTTGTTAGAGCCATAGAGTCTGATCTAGAAACATATATTCATGAAGTTGACACCGCTGTTAAAGGTCTTATCAAACAGCTTCTGGTTTATGATAAAAACTGCGAGCTCAATGGACATAACCCATACACATCAAAACTTAAGGCACAATTATTGACACACCTTCCAGACAACATCAGGAGATTTGGCACCCCCTTGCATTTTGAAATGGAAAAAGGTGAGCAGTTTAATAAGCATATACGTGAACACCTATTCCACACCAACAAGCTTAATACCTCTAAGGATATTGGTCTAAAGTTTGCGAAGCAAACTATGATGAGACATATCCTTGATGGCGGTTCATGGCCCATTGAAAATGGACTAAGATTGTCTTGTGGAAAAGGTGTTAAGGCATATATTGATAATACTGCTAGTGTTCACAAGTTTTGGAATAGTTTGTTTGGTGGTTCCAGAGAGTTTGCAGATAACAATAATGATGGTAGCATTGTAAACAGTGAACTTTGTGATGATACCTTTGCCTTGTTCATGCTCATGCACAGTGGAAGCCAAACCATTCATCCAATTATTGGAAAGGTTTCTTCTTTCTAAGTGATTCATCTTCACATAGATCTTCCTACTGACATTGCTCGAAAGAATAACTATTTACTTGTGTGAGAATATTCTGGTATGTCTACACCGCTGGAAGAACTAAAGATGATTCGCATTCTTGACATGTACACAAAGGTTGGTGATGCATATGTGATCAATTTGAGCAAGTTTGGCTCTTATTGGAATTTCTACTCTTACTTCTCAACAAGTACTTAATCATCGTTTTTGACGAGCCAGAATCTAATGGTAGGTATGGCTCATATATCTTCCCATAGTTAATATATGCGAGCAGAGAGTTTTAGCCAATGTACAGCACTACCAGAGCCTTTCTGGTGTCTTGTCCTCTGTCTTGAAGGAGGGGGGTGAGATTTCTCTTCATTGTTTTGCCCAGTCAAAAAAAACCATTTTCTTTATTCATTTTTTAAAATTCTATCAATAAAATAATTAAATTTTTTAAGTCGTTTTTTAGTTTTGTGATATTATGCCAAAAATCTATTTCTAGATGTCTGTACATCCGATTTTATCTTATAGAGATTGCTAATTTTAAAAAAAGAGAATAAAAGGAAATTACACAAGAGATATATTTAACTAGCCAATCAAAAAGTTTTTGAAATTTGGATTTCCTTATTTGATATCAAAAATCTCCCATGGTGTACTTTTAATGTCAACACACATATCTTTATGAGCTTAAAAAATTGTTTAATCTTATACTATTTTGAGATTAAATGTGATTAGTAAATGCTAATTAAAATAAGTGATCATTTATATTGTTTTTTTAGAAGTTTTCATATATATCATATCATAGATTTTTATGAGAGGAACATGTTATTATATACTAGCATTAAAAGTTTGATTAGTAACTTGATCGTGTTAAAAAATGCAGAGTAAAGAATGTTTTGGTTTATTTTTTTTATTTTTTCTTGGTTTTTTAAAATCTCAGCAAAATAGTGCAATTTAATTGATTTGTTCATAAAATAGGCACGTTGTAACTTGAACAAAATTAAGAGATACACGTTAATTCTATCTATTTTTTTGTCTTTACTTCCTTTATATTACAAACAACAATGAACAGAGTAATAAAAAACTTGCCCAGGAAGAGTATGAGTACCTACTCTGAGAATTATAGGCCAACTCAACTTCAGTCTTGTTTATATTGGCAAGTCTTGCTCACTTTGTGAGAAGACCTTTAAAGATCACTGAAATTTTAAAAGACATTTGCAAAGATGTCATGGCATAACAAAAACGGTTGCAGATGATATGAGCATAGTTCAGGAGACTGAATATCAAGATATACAGACAAACAACAGCCCAAAAAACCTGCTTACACCAAGTGAAAGTGTGGAAGAGAAATCAGACGTTGATAATGAATACTATAACAATATTTTAAATTATGACAAGTGTGAAGAAAGTGATGATGGAAGTAGAGTTGATAATAGTGATTTTGATGTTGAGGAAAACACAGAGACAAACGCAGACATTTCTCTGTTTAATCACATCTTGAACAATATATCTGCTTTTGCCAATAACAACGAATCTTCAATCAATGAAGAGAATGAATTCCAGAGTGAAGTGTTTAACTCTACAGCCTGGAACAGATTTATACCAAATATTCATTCATTTAAAGATATCCAGATGATGATTTTGCTTGCACTTGTTAATGATAATAACGACATGATTTCTTATAGAATGTTAAAGAAGATATTATTTACCATCAATCTTCTTCTAAAGATCCACAAAGAAACTATTAGAAAAAATATTTCTTTCAAGTTGCTCTGGTTAGATGCACTCTGGAATTACCAGATATAAAAAGGATCGAACATCCCAATTTTCAAATTGAAAAGTTTAGATGTTACTTTCTCTGACAGCACAAAGGTCACCGCATTCCTTAACTTGCCTTCTGAGCACATCAAACTCCTTGCTGCTGATCCTATAAAGTCAAAGTCAATCTTTTTTTATCTGATCGCACGCCAAAACAATCTGTTTGTCTTCAACAAGGAGAAAAATAGAGAACAAATCCATACTTACTGTTGTGGTAGTTGAAGTTGAAGAAGTTTTTAAGAGAAAGAATTGAAGATTTGAGATTAGGAACGAAGATTCGTGAGAACTTGTGTAGGTTTTGTTTATTGAGAAAGGATTTTGTATCAAAGTTTGACCAGGTTCCTACACTGAACTACTACTACTATTTATATTATTTTGGATTGGGAAAATTATATTACTGGGGTCAGGTAATCGATCCTATCTGAGCCTTAATCAGAGCAACATGATCTTGGGATAATTAATGTATGATTAATTATATAAATGTTTGTAGTCCCAATGAAGTATTAACATCGAAAGTAAATGTGTTTATGAGTAATAATTATGCTTATAATAATCCACTGATGTATCCCATATTATAGTGATATCATCATATGAAATATAATCACTATCATGCATGCTAAATCTGTGTGTTAAATAATAAAGTAATCAGTAGACACCCACTGGAAAAACCACCCTGATGAACAATGTGGCCAGGTTGGTAAACACATGTGTAGAAATAGTGATTTTTTTCAACTCAGTGTGTTTTTTGAAGTTCAGGTCAAAGATATAGTTTTAGTTGGTTTCATTGGCTAACAGAATTTTAGAATATCAGTCTGATACGGAAGGCTAAATTCACATACAGAGACCTATCATAATTCTCATTCTACCACCCCTTTTTTTTTATTCTTACTATTTTCTGGATTTACTCTTGCAATAATCTATTTATAAACTCATAGTAGAAAAATATATGCCTTTTACACACAACAGGCATTCTTGAAAACATTTGAATAAAGACTATGAATTGATAATATCATAATTGTCATATCTCTTTTTATATTTAATAATATAGAAAAGAACTTGTTAGAAGAATTCAATTAAACAACCATAAAATATAATGCTTTTTTTTACTATAAAGTTGGTGCAAATAAAGTATATTTTACGCTTGTTCCTCTTTTTATTCTCAATAAATCACATCAAACAAAACACATAAAATGTCTTCTATCCCCCACCACCATAATGTTGTCTGCCGTTGTGCTCAATGTAGCAGAAATTCACAGGGATACTCATTGATGACAAGCAGAACTGCTAAGCACCATATTAGAAAAGATGAGCTTGAGAGAATTGAGAGACTGGATATGGCTGAAAGATTAGCAAATAGTATGTTATATTCAGGATTTATTTTTTGATTACTGAGTAATAACTTCTTTATTTTTTAATTTTAATGAAACACAGCTATGCAAAAAGAACAAATGATGGACGTTGATACCCAATGTAAGAAAAGAAAAGAAAAAAAATATTTGAAAACCAGTAGAGACAATAAGCTAAACTAATCTATATTTGTATATATCCCGACCTGTCAATCTGAATCCATCAAAAAAATAGACGATCAGGCCGACTCACCTGATTCGAATGCCGCCATAATGGCTGACAATGTCTCAGCAGACGATGAGATCAGTGAGGTCAATGGCAATGACTCTGACATTGAAAGAGACATGAACTCTGACTCTGGCAGTGGTAAAGAAGAAGGTGTCAAGACAGACGTTGAAGAGTGTTGTGGGGAGAAAATAAAGCAAAATATAATATAGACGAAAGAATTCGTGAGAACTTGTGTAGGTTGTTTATTTCAAAAGAAAAGTAAAGAATGATAAAATTCGATTGTCTTTCTACACGGAACTATCTACTGATATTTATATGTTTTTCTAATTTGTAATTCAATGTGTGCTTAAGTAATCTTTATCACGATGAGTCATCTTCCAGGAGTATTGTTCTTCTGGAAAGATCCGGAAAGACCAATTGATATGATACTTCTCCAGTCAGATCAGTCCAAGAGTTTTGGTAAAGAAGAGCATTTATGCTATTGGTAATATTTTAGTATTCCGACCCAGATACTCGGGTAATGTTTCATAATATTAGATAGTTGTAGTTGTAGTCTCTCAATTAAGTATTTGTATAATAAAAGAAATATGTAGATGAAATATAATGATGCCATATATATAATGTATATGTATTTGTATATCCCATGTCATGGTGATAATAATAAATAATCAATTATGTGTATGATGATCTGTGTATTAGATAATATCATAAAGGGAGATCCGTTTGACTGGAATAGCTAAGGATATTATTTTATCCTTCAGTCTTACTCTCAGATTCAGCAGTAATCAATACTCATTCACAACATTATCCTCCACCAGATTCAACAATACCTTTTGTTGATTCGGCAATAAAACATTTCATTTACTATTTCATTGTCTGGCCAATTGCTTATTTTATTATAGTCAATCATGCACATAATTTTTGTACTTTATGGAGATCTACACTGTAAACTCAGCTTTGTGGATTACGTGTTCATTTTTTGTTATTTTAATTTTTTGTTGCTCTTCTTTTGTGTAATCTTTCTTCTCTACTCAAAGTGGTAGGAAGTGTTCTTTTCTTGTGCTCATCGTTATTGTTACTTTTACCATTTAGTCTTGAAGTGTGAACTATTTTCTTTTTTGAGGATGCACTTTTGTTAATCAAGTCTTCAGCTCTCTCATTCTCTAAACGTTCCAACTCTCTAACTTTCTTCCAATATTTTTGTACAATTGTGGAATCGGTAAAGTCTTCAGCCTTTTGCCATGTATTAGCGCGTTCGCCATAGCCAGCCCATTTGACCAAATATTCTCGTTGACCAGCAGTACCACGATGATCTCGAATGTCTTCAACTTCGTAGAGCTCATTCTCAATTGTTGATTCATCGATGGTGACCATCTTGAGTTCTGAGGGTGTATAATTTCGGTGTAACAATTCACCTTGCTCATCCTTTAACTCATACGATCCTCCTTTATTCTTTCGAACCACTGTATATGGACCTTCATAAATAGGTGCCAATTTATTTGATCGATGTGGTAATCTGACCATAACGTGTGTTCCTTTGGGGATGTCGATTAGGATATTTTTGTGATCATATTTCTTTTTTAATTCCTCATTAATCCTTAACACACGTTCGTTAATGGCAGGGAATATAATATTTTCCATATGATCAATCTGCTTCTCTAGCTCATCAATTGTAACTGTGGCTTTTGGAAGAGAGTATTTATCTTTGTCACCATACTCATCAGGCACATTGACTCTGCGAGCATACATTAATGAAAACGGCGCACTTAGTGTTTTTTGAGGAATATGTCTATTGATACACAGCTGAACAATCGGTAGATAGTGACACCAGTCATTGCTGTTCGCTCTCATCATTTTACGTACAGTATTCTCTGCAATTTTTACACTGGCTTCGGCAATACCATTTCCTTGTGGGTGATATGCTGTCGAATATCTTCGATCAATCCCAAGCTCTTTAGATAGGCTTGACATTAAAGAGTTTCTAAATTCCAGACCATTGTCACTTTGCATTACTTTGGGAAAACCATAATCTCCAAAAATCTTTATCAATGCTTTAGCTATTGTTGTTGAGTTCTTGTTTGGCAGTGGTCTCAAGATAATGTACTTGGAGCATACATCAACCAGAACTAACATGTACGTGTGTCCATCCTCTGATACAGGGAATTCACCGCATAAGTCAATTGCAATATGATCAAATGGTCGGAATGCTACAACATTAGTCAATGGGTGATAGCCTTTCTTGCTAATATTGTGTTTCTGACATTCAGGGCAAGAACGAATAATCTCTTTAGCCTCTTCATATATATTAGTCCAGTGTAAGCCTTGTGAATGAAGATCATTCACTATAGCTTGACTTCCAAAGTGACCAAACGAATGTGCTTCTTTTAGTAAGCCATTACGCTTTTCTTCAGGAGGTGACATATAGTCGGACGACTCTGAAGCATTTTCGACGAGTTGCGTTGCAAGTACATTTAGCACTCTGTCTTTACTATATTTTTTCTTTTGAACAATAACTCTGTTTTTAGCTTGAAAGTCATTTGTTCTGATTTTTCTCAATCCATCATCCTCCACCAGCTTGTCACTATCCTCTGGAGGATACAAGCGGCTTAGCAAATCAGGTAGTTTATTCAACAAACCAGGAATATGGACCACTTTAAAATCAAAGTCAAGGAGTGTCTCAATCCAGCCAATCATCATTGGATTAGCGATTTTTTGAGTGTGGAGATAAATGAGTGCTCGATGATCAGTAAAAATTGTGAACTGTCGGCCCCACAGAAATGGACGGAATTTTTCAAGCGCCAAAACGACTGCATATAATTCTCTTTTAGTTGTGCTCCATCGTCGCTGCGATGGGCTTAAGGAAGTTGATACAAAGCTGATATATTTATCACGCCCTTGTTCATCTCGCTGAAACAATAAGCAAGCTGCTCCATAAAGGGATGCATCTGTGGCCACATACATTTCACGTGACATATCTGCGTAATGAAGAATTAAATCTTGGTGCAATATGTCTTTTAGTGCTTTAAAGCTTTTCGTCTGCTCATCTGTCCATTGACCAGACACATTCTTGGCATGACTCAAACGTGAAATAGGCTCAGCTACCTTCGAAATCATAGGAATATAATCTCTGAAGTAATTGATCAAACCCATGAATTGCTGAATCTGTTTCGCAGTTGTAGGAATAGGCCATTTGTCAACATTTGTCAACTTTCGCTTATCAACCTTGGTGCCTGTCTCATTGACGACAAAACCAAGCAATCTCACTGAATGTTGAAACCAGACACACTTTTCCGAGTTCAGAATCAACTTCGCGGATGACAATTTTTCAATAACTAATTTTACGTCTTTGACATGCTGTTCAAATGTTTCACTGGCAACAATACAATCATCAACAAAATTCTGTACACAGTCAATCTTATCAAATAAAGTAGCCATGACATGTTGAAATTGTGAAGTAAGCATCTTCAAGCCAAAACAGCCTTTAATAAAGCTATACTGTTGCCCATCTAAGTGAGTGAATGTCAGTTTGTGTACATCCTCAGGTGCAACTTTGAAACGATGATACGCATTGGATAAGTCGAGTGTGGTAAAGAATTTCTTTCCACTTAAGTTTTGAAATATTGTTTGAATTTTTGGAATTGGATAATTGAATGTGGGAGGTAGGATCTGATTTAACAATCGCACATCTAAACACACTCTATGACTGACAATCTCACCAGCTTTGTTTCTCTTTGGAACAAGCAACATTGGACTGTTGAAGGAAGTGTTGGTCTTGGACTTGACAATAGTTCCTGTCTCAAGCCATTCTTTTACTTGCTTGTCAAGTGTTGGTCTTAGAGCGTGCGGTATAGGATACTGCCGTCTGTAAGCCGTCGCACCTTCCTTAGTAGGTAAACGAATAATAGATTCTGATAAAGGACAATATGACTCAACGGGAATATTCTTATTTTCCTCCAGTGATGCTTTAATAGAGCTCATAAATTCTGCTCGTTGCTGTGCTGTGCCAGCTGGCGAATTATCAGGTTCAAACTTTTTCTCTTTATCAATATTTAGATTTTCATAAATGGCGGCATAGTCTTTTGCATTATCTGAATGGACATATTCTCCTTCAATATCATATGCAACATTAATTAATCCAATATTCATCTTTGCCAAAATATCTCTTCCAAGGAGGATATCAAAATTAAAACCCGTATTAAACTCTAACACCTCTGGTGCATGCTTAAAGGTGATGCCATTTATATATTTAAAATTTAAAGGATCAGTTTTTCCTAATCTCTTTGTACTACTATTCTTAGACAGAAAATTAAAGGAACCAATTGAAGAATTTATTTTTGTTATTTGTAAATTGTTATTTAAACATTTCAAATTTATAAACGTGCGGGAACTGCCTGTATCGATCATCCCGATTAACTTCTGGTTCTCTATTATGATTGGAGTTACAAGATTAAACGCATCATTAGCTTTAATTCTTCTCTCAATTCTGTCAAGTAGGTACTTACATTCAAATGATATTTCCTCCATGTCTTCATCTATCCTGTCCTGGATCGTCTTGAGCGTCTGCTCAGACTTATCCTTTGCGGGAGACTGGGATACCATGAGAATTGGCTCATTGTTCTTGCTTTTGCAGACATGACCATGGTAGTAGTTTTCACCACAACGTCTGCAAGGATTGCGACTGTTGGAACTACTGGCTTTGTTCTTGCGGTTGATCAAGGTAAAACACTTGCTGGACTCATGGGTCGGGTTTTTTCCATGGTGCGAGCAGAAAAATGTCTTCTCATGCTTGGTTATCTTGTTGGAGTGGTGAAGCTTCTTTCTGGGATGTTCCTCGTTATTCTTCTCAGGTTGCCCACGGGAACCAGGAATCAATCGGGTCGCCTCAGCATAGAGCCTGTTGTCATCCCCAAGGATGTCTCTGCCGATCTGCGTGATCTGCTCTACAGTCCAATCACGCTTGGACTCCCCATTGGGACCAGAGCGGGCCATGGTAACTCTTACCAGTGTTTGCACTGATAAGGTCAGCGAGGCAAGGAAGCGATCAGCGATGCGAGCATCGTCTTTGGGTAAACCAGCATTGTAAACCGCACGGAGGAACTTCTTCGAGTAATCACCGATGGACTCAGTGTTCTTCATCATCATTGTAAAGACCTGGTCTGTGAATCGCCGAGACACCAAGCTGGAACCATGTCTTTTGTTGAAGCATGATTTCGCCGCCTTCCAATCAATACACTTCTTAAGATCCATCTCTACCCATCCGTCATCAGTGTGAGGCAGGCAAAGTGGGAGGAATTTCTTCCAAACTCTCTCGATGTCCAAGGAAGAAGACTCGATCACATTCTTGAAGGTACGTAGGAAATGTCCAACTGATTCAAAAACCTCTTCATTTGGGAAGGGCTTAATAATACTGGAGGCCAATTGGAATTTGGGAAGATCTCTTCTGTTGAGAGTCAACCCTCCTTCACGGCCAGCTCTCTCTGTGTTTGTACCAGGAGAGGCAAGCATCTCGCTGCACTTTTCAAGGCTAGTGATTGCCAATCTTGTGCGCTCGATCCTGCGGAGTGCATCATCAGCTGCTTGCTCATTGTTTGCTACATGAGCAGCGCTGAAGGCCTCGATATGGTTGCCCAATTCAGCCTTGAGAACGGCCACACAGGAGGAAGCAGTTGCTACTTCTCTACCAACGGGAGGGGAACCAGAACCAGAAACGGAACCAAAACCAGGGGCAGCATCCGGAAAGAGGACGGGCTCACTCAAGTCAGAGAATAATTCATCCGCAGACATGGGGGACAAGGTAGCCTCCTCAGGAACAGGGGTCAAACCAGCGGGAAACAAGTCAGCAGGAGAGTTCATTGTAGTTCACGAAAAAAAAATGTTGTGGGGAGAAAATAAAGCAAAATATAATATAGACGAAAGAATTCGTGAGAACTTGTGTAGGTTGTTTATTTCAAAAGAAAAGTAAAGAATGATAAAATTCGATTGTCTTTCTACACGGAACTATCTACTGATATTTATATGTTTTTCTAATTTGTAATTCAATGTGTGCTTAAGTAATCTTTATCACGATGAGTCATCTTCCAGGAGTATTGTTCTTCTGGAAAGATCCGGAAAGACCAATTGATATGATACTTCTCCAGTCAGATCAGTCCAAGAGTTTTGGTAAAGAAGAGCATTTATGCTATTGGTAATATTTTAGTATTCCGACCCAGATACTCGGGTAATGTTTCATAATATTAGATAGTTGTAGTTGTAGTCTCTCAATTAAGTATTTGTATAATAAAAGAAATATGTAGATGAAATATAATGATGCCATATATATAATGTATATGTATTTGTATATCCCATGTCATGGTGATAATAATAAATAATCAATTATGTGTATGATGATCTGTGTATTAGATAATATCATAAAGGGAGATCCGTTTGACTGGAATAGCTAAGGATATTATTTTATCCTTCAGTCTTACTCTCAGATTCAGCAGTAATCAATACTCATTCACAACAAAGAGTTTGTTAATGAAGGTCAGTCATAAATGATTTTGTTTTCTTAAAAACAGATCTAAAGAAAATTTGTTCTAATTTATTTTTGTTAATTTTAAATAGACCCATTTGAGGTTTCTAACATGTCTGAAAACCCTGTCCATCATTTCATTGCTACCTTTGCCATTCTTTTTATCTCGCGTTATGTTGTTAACAAAGGTGCCACCATATTGATTGAATTTATCAATCAATTACTCAAGATGTACAGCAAAGATTTCCAATTACCAACAAGTCTTATTGGCCTGCAAAGAATGACTAGTTTTTCCAATTACGCCAATAGTATCAAGAAGTCTGTTGTATGTGAAGACTGCCACAAGGTTTACGAACAAGATGTGCCTCTCCCTACTCATTGTGACTTCAAAAAGCATGGTTCTTGATCAGCATACAATTGTGAATTGATGAAGGTTTCATCTTCTGGTGCCATGGTAGCCAAGCAATCATACGTCTACAACTTTATCCAGAGATTATTACAAGTTTTCTTTCTTCGTTCTGGGTTCGAGCAAAAAATCAGATAATGGAACAAAGAGCTTAAGGTTGTAGATACACTATGCAATGTCTATGATAGTACTATGTGGAAGGAGCTAAAGGACCAAAGTGGCGTATCATTTGTGGATGAACCTCGTTCATTGCTGTTAACAATGAACATCGACTGGTTCCAGCCATTTGATGGCGTTACATATTCAACTGGAGCTATCTACCTTGCGATAAATAACTTGCCTCAGGAGGAAAGATTTAAGCCTGAAAATGTCATCCTTGTTGGTTTGATGCCTGGTTCTAAAGAGCCAAAGACCAAAGAGATCAACCACTATTTAAAGTCAATAGTTGATGAATTGCTGCAGTTGTTTATGGGGATAACCATCCCAACCTTTAAGTGCCCAGCCGGTGTTAATATACATGCTGCATTACATATGGTTGCCTGTGACATCCCCACCACCAGGAAGACCAGTAGATTCACCACCCACAACAGTACTTGTGCATGCCCCAGATGTGTGAGGCAGTTTACCAGGTTACCAAGCACCAATCAGGCCGACTTCAGTGGGTTTGACTATTTGACGTGAAAAATCCGTAGCGGTCTGGAAAACAGGTTGCATGCTGAGGAGTGGAAGAGTACCAGTACGCCCTCAGAATGGCATCAGTTGGAAATCGAAAATGGTGTTCGATGGTCACAGCTGCATCACCTTGGATACTTTGATCTAGTACGTAGAACGATCATCGATCCCATACATAATTTATTCCTGAGGACACCAAAGAGAATGATGGAGCGGTGGATAAAAGAAGGACTGATAGACGATAGAAAGCTAGCTATGATGCAAACAATGGCAGAGACAATAGTGGTGCCAATGGATTATATGGTGTTGAAATCAAAGATCGGAAAGGGCTTTCCATACATGAAAGCTGATGAATGGAAGTCCTGGGTGCTAGTGTATTTGCCTATCTTGTTGAAGGCCGTCCTGCCAATTAAAATGTTCAGAAATTGAATCAGTTTTGTTGATGTCTGCCACCAATTAGTAAAGCCAAGCATCACGTTCTCTGACATTGACGATGGCCATAAATTTCTTCAAGAATTCTATACTGAGTGCCAGCGTATTTACACTCCAACTATTCTCACCTGTAACATGCATTTACATCTCTATCTTCACGAGACCATCAGTGATTTTGGACCAGTATATGGATATTGGCTCTTTGGGTTTGAGCGATATAATGGTCTGCTAAAGAACGTGAATACGAACAGAAAAAATTCCTTTGAGGTTACATACATGAATAGTTTCGTCCAAGATACATTCAAAGGTGATTTCGTTCATGCTGCTCTCACATGCCCAAGCCAAGTACCGTTTCTTTCTCTTCTTGTCAAGCTTACTACCACAGCTCAACCCTCCACTTCAAAAAATACAATAACTTTTCCCCAGCGTCCGTTCAGACTATCAGCCTTCATCCAAGCATACTCAAACCCTTCTCTTCCAGTCCTTGGCAATGAACCTCTTCCTCCATTCACATTTCCTCTCCATATCGAACCCCCATCAGCAATGAGTGATGTCGACTATCCTCATTTGCTTGATTACTATAAAGTTACATACTGCATGCCAAATCTTGAAGGTTACCAGCATCCCTCCTCTCCATTCTCTTTTGTCGACAACTAAATCATAAAGTTGAAATCAATCAATTTGCTTGGTCAGGTTTACAAAGGCTGCAAATATGCTTCTGGTCATGGCTCATTTGTTCAATCTCTGTTCCTTAGAAGTCAAGGCAATAATCGGTTGGCATATGTAGTGATCCAGACACTCAGATATTGGATTTATCACATATAAGAACATATTCATATTGGGATAGCGTAGTAGTTATCATCTTGTCAGTATAAAATATATATAAACGATTAAGTAATCAACCCAATAATTATTACAGTTAGTACTGTAGATAATATCTTAAAGATTGTTAAGATAATTATATCATACTGCCGGGTAAACTATGTCAGATTGATATGGAGCTAATTTAGTAGGAAATCCTAAAGCTCTAGTATAAAAGAGAAAAGAATAACTAAGAGCTAAAGAAGTAGGATTTATGACTTGATGTCATAATTGTAACACTGACACTAGTTAAGCAGTAAATACACTCTAATAACCAAATATAGTAAAGGAAGAAAGCCTTAAGAAACTAAGACGTAATGACAAGAGCAGATTGTGTTTTCTTATAAAAAGAGACACTTTTTATTTATGAATAAAAACAACTTATATATAGTCTCAAAGTATTTCTATACGTCTCTATTATTAAATATTTTATTTTTCTATTGTTTTGTACCTGAAATACCACAGCATACACTGGCCAAATTCAGTATCTGTTCTTGCACTCTTTCACTCTACCAGTAGACGACACAGAGCTCCAAACACGTGTTATTTATCAAGATAAACATGTGTTTGCGTTTGTTAAGTGGTTCCAGATTGAGCATGACCGTTCAAGAGAGTTGGAAAGTGTTGACATCTGCAGTGCAGATTTTATTGCATGTGATTTTGAATGCATCTTGCCAGTACATCGAATATCATCAGTTGTTGCAACATGTGATTATAAAACCAGCACAAATAATAAGAAAATACTTGTTAACGCTTTATCACACAAACAATACAATTAATATTTAATACATTTCTTTTTTAATAAAAAATTTCAATACATAAGCTAATATAGTCTTATTATATATGTTGCAAACAATACATATGTGTTAAGAAATTTTGAGAGTAAAAGAAAAAAAATAACAAAAAATGAGTTTTATTTATGACCTATATTTAAGAGCCTATTGAGGTAGAGCAGAATCTAAATCAGTTGGGACTGTTGATTCCACTGTTCTATCATAAACTCTCTTAAGCAGTTGGCAGGAATTTGCACTCAATTGCTTAACAACAAACGAGTCAACCTCCGTAATGAATTTGTTAAGCTAAGTAATAAACATATATTAACATTCAGCCTGGCATCATTCAAAAAAGAAAACTGTTAGGTTTTATCTCGTCACTTCTCCAACTTGGGCGAGCAACACAAATCTCATTTCTTGGCTGAGAGGGGGACATATCATTGTCTGATTCGCCTTCAGACATGACCAACTTTTGGATCAGTCCAGAGCAGTTTCGACCCATCTTGAGATCAATGTCAGCCTTGTAAGCATCATAAGCAAGGCGACGGCAAGTGTAGTTCTAAAGGAAAAAGACAATACAATTAATATTCTAATTGTTATTATTTAGCATAAATTGAAAATATAGTTTACATCAGTTTCACGGCCAGATCTTCTTGAATTAGTATTCAAGGCTCGTCTTGTTTCTGGAAGTTCCCTTTGCTGGCGATGTCTACTACAGAAGTTTGTGTATATACACTTACGAAGGTCGCGTGTCCTCATATCAGTGCCAGCAAACTTCTTTTCCAAGTAATACAAGAGTTGTTTGACTAACTCTCTATTTGGAGAGCGATCAAAACGAACATCAACTGCCCACTTTGGTTTTATGGCATTCACTTGGATTTCTGCCTGGTCTCTTGATTTTAGCTTTGGGTTCCACATATAACCATAAATGTATCCCTATTATATTTTAATTAGCAACAAGATTGGCAAGTGTCTTTTATATCTTTATACTTACAAATACAGCATTAGTATCACTTGATTCGGCGGTGGGAAGGGCAGCAGAAGTGAATGCAACACTAGTGGACACATGCGCAGGTGCTGGGAGGGCAGACAAGGCATCAATGCCATTAATGGTGGTTGCGTTACCGGTGATCACTACACCGATTCTTGTATCCATCAATGTGATCTTATCCTTCATGGCCTTCATCTCTTCTTTTATTGCATTCAAAGCTTGTAGCAACTGGACATCAGTGCTAGCAAGAGAAGGAGCGAGTCTGCAGTTGGGGGTAGGCATTATCTGTAATACATTATAATATTTTCAATTGTTAATATCAGTTCTTTTTCTTTTTTTATTCTCTTTTGTAAGAGACAATCCATCTATTTTGTTATGTAAATTACAGTAAATTTGCAACGTAGATTTGTTGAGATGATATAATCAAGAGTGAGTGACATTGAATTGCAAGTAGAAATATTAAGTATTTATAGGTGGTAGTGATACTTCAGGAACACTTCAAAGACAACTTCTTGAAACACTGAGATGCAAATCGACCTTGATACATTTTTTGGCCTCAATTGATCACCTCTTTTCAGTTTTTTTTTTGCTATTGTTTATTGGATAAGCTTTTTGGTATTTTGTTTCAAACGCAGAAAAAAAATTTACATCTTTTTCTTTCTTCTTTTCTGCTCCTTTTTTCTTTTCCAATGTTTGTCATTATTATATTAGTGGCTTTTTTTTTGGTAACATACTTCTTTATTAAATATTTTATTATAAACAATAAAAATTAATACATTCTATTATTATCATAATAGATACTCATTTGCTTTCATTTAAATGCATTCATTTCACAATCGCTGTCCAGATTAACAAAGGTCAATATTATATTTTGCGAAATTGACATCTATAAAAATCCTTCTGACTTGTTTTTTTTATTACAGACTTGATCATCAAGAATAACTGCTACAAATGAATTTGGTTAAAAACATCAAGGTAGTATATATATATATATATTATTTTGACATGTATCTTACTAAAATGAAGTCTTATTATAGATGAACACTGTTGATCCTGTCTTTGATTTCCCTTACATTATACAGCTGGAAATGATATTACATGGTAAGGATTACTACTTTATTTTTTATTTTAGTAATATTAATATTATAATGTGTTAACATAAAATATTATTATTTTTCACTAGAGTTCTATCAAGTGTTTACAAAGACAATCTATCTCTGTTAATATATATTCTTGCTACTGGTATGTAAATTATTTATTATTTTATTTGATTCACAAAAATTAATGTTTTTCATTGTTTTTATAGTGAAAGATATCATAAGGAATGCCATGGATTATCAATATCAACATCTATTTTTTGCTTGCTCTTTTTCAATATTTATAATGTAAGTATAGAAGTGTACACAAAATGTAAAAGCATATTACATTAAATGTAGTATCCAGCACACATAGCTAATAATTTGTCTATGCTTCTTAAAGTCTGTTGTATTTCAACAAACAGTCTGCTTTCTTTTTATATTTTCAGGTATTTCTTTTCTGTAGATAATTATTCTATTCAAACAGTATCAAGCAGACCAGTAGAAGCAATAATGGATATCCAATAAATCAATACTATAAGATTGTTATAGTTCTAGAAACATTCTGTTCTTTTCAAATAAATACTATTATAAACTTTTACCAATAAAACAATTTCTGAAATTAAAATAAAAAACGATTGAACTATACTATGGTTCAGAACCCAAAGAATTGCTCAAGTATTGAATTTAATTGGATATAAAATATAACGAAGAGGTGTAATGTTGAACTATACTACTGTGTCAAGATCGAAAATAAATATATTATTCACCTTTAAAGCTCCATATAAAACATATAAAAATAAAACCTTGGTTTCAAAAAACTCTTTTCAATATCCCAAGTCAGATCAACACACCGAAAGTGCTAAAGAACTATATTCCTGTCATTTTTATTTGACCCCACACATGTGTATAGCTGCTCATGGCACATGGTGCTAAGACGAACTTGTTACATGGTGATATGTATCTGGACTCAATGTTAAATCCCGTCTTGACACCTGAGTAACTACGCCTTTACACATATGTATGTCAGATCATTTTTCCAGTGCTTCCTGGTCCTGGTACACTTCCATTGCTATTGCCCTGTACCCACAATTTCCGTCTGCTTCAGGAGAAAAGATTGTTGATATATGTTTTGGTGCGATTGTGAAATTTGTTAGTAATGTGAGATCGCATGGTGATCCAAGGTTGATAATATTTTTTATGGCTTTTTGCTCTTTAGCTGAGAATATTTTTTGCCTAGAAAACAAAGCAAAGATTTAGTAAATTAAATCTAAACAATATTAAAATCTTACTTTTTTTGTTCTTTTTCTGTTTTAATTTTTTTTGTGATTTTTTCTTTTTTGGTATTGATGCAATGCTCTAATGCAATCACCTTGTGCTTGGTATTTTTTGGTCGGCCCTTAATGGCTTCAACTACTGTTGGGCTCTTAAGGTTTTTGAGTTTCTGTGCGTCGATTTGTTTCCAAGTTTTTTCTATCAATTGGTATATATTGATTTGTTCTTGTTTGCTCTGAGCATTGACAAAATGTTTGCAAATAAGCTCAAGAGCATAGTTGAATTCTGGGGTTATTGGTTCGATATTATTGATGTTTGGGGATACTGGGGTTGCATTTTGGATAGTTAAATGGTCTACATAATAAAATGTTATATGAGAAAATCGTCACATAATTATTGCTATTATTATATATATTACCTTCTCCTTCTAGATAGTTTTTTCTCCAGCATCTTGGGATGGTATCGAATTTAGCGAGTGTGTAGTAACAAGGAAGCAGGTAGTTGTATTGTATGAGACATTTGCATGCTTTGGCTAGTTTTTTGGGTATAATGGATTTGGATAATTCTAATTTGATTTGATCCATTGCAAATCTACAGACTTTAAGACAGATGTCACTTAGTCTGGCGGCATTGACTTTATTGAACACAATTTTTGTTCCTTCTCCAAGGCTTTCCACCATTAGCCAATGCTTGCGATCTGCAACCTGTACAATTTATAAATATATTATAACCAATAAATACATAAAATAGTATAGAATAAACTTACCAACTCGTCATACCACTTTTTTACTTTAAGGGTAACTGTCTTCAGTTTACCTGAGAAAGTACCAAGAGAATGCTTGAGAGAAGCATGGGCACTTTCTGCATGGTTCAACATGTAATTGCCAAAATGGGCATGTTTGTAAACATACATGTTCACTCAGTTTTCCTTGTCTTTCATTTTTCTGATAAAGTATATTAAAAAAACACAATTTTTTATAGTTAAATACACTGTTTACATCAAATTTAAAAAATTTATATGTACTTCTCAAGAAAAGCACTAGCAGCTTTTTCCTGGTCTTTACAATTTTTCTTTGCAAATTCAAAATATCCATTTGTTTCCTTTTTTACTTCTTGATGTGTAATGCATTTTAAAGCAATTCGGTCAAGGAATTCTGACAGCTTATCCAACAGGTCTCTCTTTTTGCTACTCTTGTCTCCCTTCATTATCAGAAGCAATTGCTTTTTAAAGTTGTCTTTGATATGCTTATAGCACAACAACTGCTTCGACTCAGGAAAGACTCAAGTAATAGCATTTCTCAATGCTTTTTCATTGTCTGCGATGAAAACATCTGGGAGAAGTGTTGTTTGTTTGTCATTGCTGCTGTTGTTGTTGTTATTGTTGTTGTTGTTGTTGTCATTGGGCCAGACTGCATTGCAGAGACAGCTAAGCACTCAGAGATAATTTTCTTCTGTCTCATGCTCTACCCAAGCACCGGCAATTGGATACATCTTTAAAGTGGTACAAGAGTTTCCACTCATATTGCTAGTACCAACAATGTTGACATAAGTCATTTGATGACTATTTGTCTTATATGTGGCATCAATAATGACAGTCTCAGGCATTCTTTGTGCCTCATTAATCACATCCTGATGCACAAAGAAGACCATATTCACTTGATTATCTTCTGTATTACCAACAGAATACCTGACATGGAAGTCAAGATCTTGCAGAGTAGTGATAAAGTCAAACATCTCCTTTCCTTTTTCCAATTTTCCAAAATGTTGCTTTATATTAGCAATGTCATGGCAAACAATGTTTGTATATCCATTTATCTTCAAACTGTTGAAGATGGTGGATACATCGTCATTGTTCTCCAGATGCTTAACCACAAGCGCCATTGTCTCAGATGAGAGCTTGCAGTACATAGCATATGCTCTGTGGTCTTCTTCGATGGGGTGGTTATGTTCTGCCTCATGGGAGCGCACAGTGAGCTTTCTGCCCTTCTTGGTGTTGGCATACATGAAGCAAGGGCAGCCATGCTTCTGCATGTCTTTTTTGCGCTTTCTCTCCCATTCAAAAAGAGTTTCACCCATAACTGATGTTTTGGAAGCAACCTTCTTGGCTTTTCTGGTATCTCTATATTTGCCAGAGTGCTTGCAAATCAATTTGATACAAGAGCTTGATGCATATTCAGTAGTGAAAGCAATATTATGCTTGACACCATATGTCTTGGCAGCTTCTCAAACAGCTACAGCTGAAGAGAATTCTCTTCCAACAAGAAAAATTGAGTTGAACTCAGTCAAGGCAGCATCGTACTTCTTCAATGTCTTGCTAGCAATGACAAAGTCGTTGGTGTTGTTGATGTTGTTAATGTTGCTCATGTTAAATGTCAAAAAAAAATTATGTACTGATGTTGTAGTAAAAAAAAGCAGTGATTTAATTGGCAATCTGGAGGGTAATTTATCTGATCCCCCCAAAAAAATGCGTGTAACATGCAAAACTAATTATATGTGACGTCACAACTAGTTCTTCAATTTGCTCACTTTTGCATGTCTTATCAGTGTCCAATTTGTTGGTAACACTCCCAAAAGTCAATTATAAATGACGTCACATTTAATTCTTCAATTTGGTTGCTTTTGCATGTCCATATAGATCCCCTAAATAAAGTAAGATATTAGCTAGCAATAGATGACTTAATTAATTTGATTCCTTAAAAAAAATCTATATTTTTGAAAAAAAAGTAAAGTACTTTGAAATTTTACCATCTTTTTTGTCTGAGCCAAAAATTATAAACTTCAGATAAACAGTGACTGGTTGCACTTTGTAGTAATTAAATTTTTTCATAACCAAGATTATATATTATAACAAACTACTGAACAAACTTATCAAATAGACTGACCTTCCAGTACTGGATATTACAACATGGTCAAAAACAAAACTTCTTTACAATATATGTGACATATTTATTGTAGCTGACAAGCTAGAGCTTGAACAAAAGAGAAGATTTAAATCAATTGTTTCAAAAAGAGAAAAGGGTAAATGGATTTCTTTTTGTAATTAATTTACTTTGACCTTCACTCACATTCTCACATAGCACAAAAAATAATTTAATTAACATTTTTATGAAAAAGATATTATATCAAATAAGACTTCAAGATAAATATTCCAAATTGAGGTATTCGGGATTGTTTATGGGTTAGTATCTCAATAATGGGAAAAGTAGATACTGTGAGAGTGTTATTTATTGAAGAGACCAAATAATATTGTTTATATCTGCTACTATTCAAATCCCTGTAATTCAAATCCCTGTTGTGTAATGGTTGGTTTACACTGTATGAGTGTGTAGTGTACGTGTGCCTGGTGTGTAACAGTTCCGGAGATTGTTAACTTGCCAGGTTCATTAGCAAGAAGGAACCAGTGTTTGGTTGTGGGGTCTGTTCTTCACTCAATTGTGGTGTGTATACCACACAAATAATTAATATCAATATCAATAGCAATTATTTATAATAAAATCATCTTTTATCTACTATATTATTTTGTTTATTTTATTGTAATTCTTTAAGTACATTTTTTTATTATCAAGTATATTCTTTGTTTGTTTTTATATTGCTTAAGGCGTTCATATTGTTGTGATCAACTGATTTTTTTCCCAATTTTAGACAAACTTTTTATTCCAAAAATAGGCAACAAATTCAAGTGCATTCCCAGCAAAAGACAGGGGATGCACTAAATCTCGCTCCTTTTAAGGAAATCTGAATTGATGAAATATTTTAAGTAACAACAGACTTGACTCTTTTTATTTTGAGATAACAGTTTATTTCTTGAACGTTTACTTCTTGACCTTATCTTAAAACATGCATACTTTCAAATTTGTTAAAGTAGCAATCTCTGTTACAGATGTCTCATCCCTCCCAAACCAGAATCAGGACATTGCTTCGAACGTGAAAGATTCTGAACCAATATGTCTTGGCAAACTGGAAGGCAACGAAGCCCCAGAAAGTGATAATGACAAGGAAAGCAACTTGGGCCCAGAGTCAACTCCTGCCACAGCCTGTAGAAAACAGACCAACATGTTGCACTGTTCCTGAAGGTGATCTTGGACGATTATACCCATGCCAAGATTCTAAGAGTAAAAAACAATAGCTTTTTGAAAGGAAAAATCTGGAAAGATCTGGTTAACAAGTTTAAGCAACATGACCAGTTTAAAGATCTCAATGACGATTACTTCAAGAACACAATTGATGGTGATAAATGTGGCAAAAATTTCAAGGACTTAACAAAGACCTACAAGCTACGTGCTGATTGTAATAGACGCAAAACTGGTTGTGCAAGAAGCCATGAAGCCCCTGCATGGGCTTTTTTTGATCAGATGAAAGAGATCTTGATCAATGATCCCAGTGTTTACCCTCAGAACTTTGGTCAATCAAGAACATCAAGACCAACAAGCATGACCACAACCTCAAGTAATAGGCCTATTGTTCATGAAAACACCTTTGGAGATAGTAGAACAGAAATTGAAGTTCTCTTGAAAGCTGTAGTTTCCAACAACACCAATGACAATCATGCCAGTGATCTTAATTCTGTTATCAGCAACAATGAGAATGAGAAGAGTTTAACAGCTGCTTAGCTATTAACTGAAAGAAGTGGTTATTCTGCTAGTGTAAATAAAATTCTGAGCACTATCACCTGTTTGCATAAGGAAATGCAAGATGAAGTGGCCACAGAGCGTGATGTCTTCATCAGTCAGTTGCTTGGGACACCTGAGCAAAGAGCAGCCAAATGAGCAAGAGATGAGAAAGACAGAGAGCTTATGCATGAGTTCATCAAGGCCTGTATAAATGAATTGCATCATAGACAGTTACAAGACAATGTTATTCTTGCTGAGCAGAAACAATCGAATAACTTCTTAGCACAGTTTCTCCAGTATAGATGTAATAACAATCAATAAAAATATATAAATCAATAACTTTTATTTCTTAAAAAAAATTCATTACTGCCAGTTGTTGTTGTTCACCACCAGTTTTCAGTTGTGCAAGAAGTGCATTAAGTACTCTTTCAGATATAATTGAATTAGTATTTTCTATTTCTCCCAGCCCAAAAACAGCACCATTCTCATTGCCTGAATCTTGAAAATTGCCCAAGATATTGTCGTCTTCATTCTCTTCAAGTTCTCACATATCATCAACATCTAGACACAAGTTGTGTAAAACACAGCATGACATGATTGCTCAAGTCAGTCTTCCAACATTCTTCAAGTAAAGATGCTTGTATAGAAATTTCCATCTTAGCACCAAGAGTAAGATTGTGTTTTCAATCTTTTGTTGAGTTCTGGACTGTACTGCATTATATAGTTTCTGTTCCATAGTAAGTGGAACAATTTCTTGGTTTTCAGATCTACATCCATGGGCAGCAATGAACAGTATCAAAAGTTGGGGTAATAGTAGATACATCAAATCTAGGAACATAACAAATTTAAAAAAACCCATTTTGTATAAATATGATCATCAATCTACTAGCAATTATGTATGTGTTTTTCAGACACGTCTCTGGTTCTCAGTGAATCAGATCCTGATAAAGATCACCTAACTTTAACATATGAGCATCATGAAGACTGCCTAATATATTACAAAGGTTTGCTAAATCTCACATGAAAAAATCACATTTAATGTAATTACCAGGTGTATCAGTAGCAATGTGAATAAATCTTTTTTTATAATTACTAACGGCTGTCAAATTTATGCTGATATTTTCTTTGCAATCTGCATAACTGTCACCATAGTTGGCAGTAGTTGGTTTTTTGATGGAAATAAGCTTTCCATCTATGGCACCAATTACTTCTTTTAATCTTTGTTTGCCACTTTTTGTTGGTTGTTCAAATCCTGCTGTAATCTCTAGGGTTCGTTTAATTGTGTTTGGCCAGGTAATGACATTGTCAATTACAATTGAGCTCATGGCAAGAATAAACTAGTCAGTGAAATTGTTGTAGCTTTCATAGCTACACTCAAACTTATCTTTCGCCATTCTATATCCAAAGTGAGTGTTAGAAAATCTCCAGAGAACAACTGTTACCTGTTTCCACACAGACTAAGCCAGTTCACTTTCATCACATCTTCTGTATGGCTCAGCTCCCAAAAGAATGTTCACTAGTGTCTTGAAAGTAGACAAGGTAATGCGGTAGTGCTCTTTGAACATATTTTCTTTAACTACTCTTCTAATATCATCTATGTGAGGAGTGTCGCCCAAACTTGGGTTGCATGATACGCCACCAGGTTGTTTCCTCTCTGAGTCGATTAATTCTTCTTCTTGTATGTGTTGCCTGAATATGTTCAAAGCTACCATTGTATATGCAGAAGAAGATATTGTAGTTTGTCAACTGTAAGATTTACATCTTTTAATTGATCAGTTGTCTTTGAAAAATCAGATACAAGTCATTTAACTCTTCTTTATCTCTTTGTCTTTTCTTATTGAATTCTTCAAGTACTTAGTCATCTACATTATTTTCATCATGTTCTTTTTCAAAGCCATCACCAATATTTATAAGGCTCTGTTTACAGAGCTCTAAAAGAACATGCATTTCATTGTAGATGATGAGTGGATTGTTGTTGTTGTTATTCATGATTATAGATAGAGAGAGTTAAAGGGGTAAGCAGATGGTATTTTAGTAAAGTGCTCACATTACATGTAACAGATCTCAAGTGACTGACTTTTACAATCTCAGTAGTTACTATAAGAAGTGAGCAAAAATTAAAGTGGTCAACCAATAAAAATCAGTTGACCGCAACTTTGTAAACACCTTTAGTCATTGATTTATCACGTTAGTTCAATCTGATACATTTGATGCATGTAGTATTTGTTTTTGTAATAAATATTAATATACAATAAGTTATCACTGTTTTTGAGGGTTTGTAATGAGTTTGAAAATATGAAATAAGCTTTTTTTTTATACAAAAGATAAAAATACAAACTCAAAAGAAAATAGAAAAATTAAAGATAATAAAATCAATAAATATGTGGTATTTCAGATATGAAACAATAGAAAAATAAAATATTTGATAATAGAGACGTATAGAAATACTTTGAGACTGTATATCAGTTGTCTTTATTCATAAATAAAAAGTGTCCCTTTTTATAAGAAAACACAATCTGCTCTTGTCATTACGTCTTAGTTTCTTAAGGCTTTCTTCTTTTACTATATTTGGTTATTAGAGTGTATTTACTGCTTAACTAGTGTCGGTGTTACAATTATGACATCAAGTCATAAATTGTACTTCTTTAGCTCTTAGCTATTCTTTTCTCTTTTATATTAGAGCTTTAGAATTTCCTACTAAATTAGCTTCATATCAATCTGATACAGTTTACCTGGCAGTATAATATAATTATTTTAACAATCTTTAAGATATTATCTACAGTACTAACTATAATAATTATTGGGTTGATTACTTAATCATTTATATATATTTTATACTGACAAGATGATAGCTACTACGCTATTCCAATATGAATATGTTCTTATATGTGATAAATCCAACATCCGAGTGTCTGGATCACTACAAAATATATTAATGAAAAATAATACTATTGATTAATTTTAATAGACTTGACTCAATATATTTAGATAATCAAACAAGTAAAATATCAACAGTATTAAATATTAAGAGCACTTGTTATCAGAAAAAAAGATAAAGTAAAATCAATATTTATTAAATGCAAATATTGCGATATTTATAGTTTTGCAATTGACTTGTTAAATAATTAAATATATAAAATATTGAAAAATATAAGGATAGTTATATAATTGATAATCTTTTAAATGTGATTTATTCTTTACTATCATTAAGTACAAATAAAATAAAATAATTATTAAGTCATAATAATGAAAATAATTATGCTTGTAAAGAAAATATAATAAAAATAATGTTAATTTCAACTTGATTCATTCAGTTAAATATAGTGAGAAAATAAGATACAATATGTAGTTACGTAAAGTTATTGTTGACAGAATGATGCTTTTTTATTGTACTTATTGGTGTTTTGCTCTACAAATAGAAAATTTTTTTTCTATTCAGCTTCAGCCACCATCAGAAAATCAAAAAATAATAGAATATAATTTTTCTTGAATTACAAAGAATTCTGCAACATCATTTCACTGCCGGACAACCAAAATTTTGTTGAGAGCTGGCTATTTTTACAACACCTGGTGTCACATTTGACGTGTGATGTGTTAGATTTGTTGTAAATTCGTACGGATCACTTGGCAAATAAAATACAATGATTATTGAATAGAACAGAAGATGAATACAGTAAAAAGTAGCAAGCAGTAATAGTTGACAGGTAAGAAAAAATAGAACAATCAATAGAATTGTTGTTAAAAGCGAGAGAGAGACAGGTATATGAAAAGAGAATGACAAAACAAAAAAGTAGTAACTGATGAAGAGACCAAAACCGACAAACAGTCTTCTTTAAATCAAGGAACTGATATGCTATATTGCAAGATGTTATAAATCACAAAGAGAAGAAAACAAGAAAAAGATATTGAATTAAATCAAAAGATAAAGATTTTATTGAATGAAATTTCTTCTCTTTTATAGTCGACAAGATTTACAATTGATTATAGAAGTATAGAAAAATAAAGATAGTAAAATAGAATGATGAGTAATCGATATGGCAAGGATAAAATATATGAATAAAGATACAGTAAAAATATAATAATAAAAGTACTGATGTTGCATGGAGATATAAGCAAGATTAATTATGTGCATTGTAGAAGAGGAATGTTACTAGCATGGGGGACCATGATTTCGAATGAGTACAATGTAGACAAATATGTTAACAAGAGAAAAGGAAAAAGTATTATATGTAGAAGGAACAGGGAACGGAAATGAGATTTTTCCTGTGCACGGAAAAATTCTCCTCTTACTACCGAGGGCACAGCACCACATCAACAAACCGTTGACGTCAGCCTCTCATAACCGGGACGACACGTCACAACAAACCACTGGACAAACCCACCGAGCAGACTGACCTTCCAGTATCGTGCACCACAACATGGCCAATTGATAGAGTTGTGTACAATACACATGACATTCATGAAAGCTTCCGTGGCGCAATTGGCAGCGCGTCTGACTGTTAATCAGGAGGTTGGTGGTTCGAGCCCACCCGGGAGCGTTTAATATGATAAATACTTATTTTTTGTTGTGCCTATGTCATGCTTAATTTTTGTGATACGATGTCATTTTCGATCTGGGTTGTTCTTCCAATGCTATAACACAGCCAAAATTGATCAAACCCACTGGGAATCGTAAACAAAGATAAAAGAATAAAAAGAGGATAGAAAGATAGATAACTTTTATTAAATAAAATAACGCTCTCTTTTATATCTTTTTTAAACCTACTCAGTGGTTATAAATGTCTGTCTTGGTTTCTATTCTACTTTTGTTAAGCTATGTGCTTTCTAATTCTTTTGTAAGCAAAAGAAAATCACTTTGGTTGTCGTTCTCAAAAGAGAATTCTGTGTAACCGTCATTCTGATTAGTTGACAAGAATTTGGGCATGACAACGAGTTCTACTGACTTGTTATTATTGTCAGATATTATTTTGATAAATCTGTAAAATCTGAAGATGACTAACCGCAGTACCTCTTTATGCATAATAACATCTTTCTGAGCATTAGCTGCAGTATAATGACTCTTCTTTTATTTAAATATAATATAATAGCTACTGCGGATAATACACAGTATTAGTTTAGAAAACTATATAAGACAATTCAATTCATATCAATAAAAAGTCTCTTTTATTTTCTCTTTGATTTTATATATACCTTTTGATCCCCAGTGAGTTTGACCTTTTGACTTTGTTATAATAAAAGAAAGATCAACCCAGATCAGGAACAACATTATGTTAATGTCAAGTCTCAATCTGATATTTTTTTCTGACACTTATAACAAAAACCTTTAATTACTACCAAGTGCAACCAGTCACTGTTCATTCAAACTTTATAATTTTTGGCCCAGACAAAAAGATGATAAAATTGCAAAGTGCTCTACTTTTTTTTCAAAAATACAGATTTTTTTAATGAATCAAATTGATGAAGTCGTTGATAGCTAGCTAATAGCTTAGTTTATTTATTCTGTTTTTATTACTAAATTTATAAAAAAAAATAGAATTGATAAAATATGTTTTATTGTTTTTTTTATTGTTTTTTTTTTATTGTTTTTTTTATACTTCTGCTGGGGAGCAGCACCTGCTTCTTCCGAAAAGGAGAGACAATCCCTCAGGATCTGAACAGAAACGTCCATTCCAGAGAGATTATCCATGACCATGGCATTTCGTTTTGTCACGGTTTGCTCAATTTTCTTGAGCAAGTTTATCTGTATCTCAACAAACTCAAGACAATGCAGCTTATCCTGTACTGTAGCACTTACTTCTTCTCTTTCTTCTTGTACATCTTGATTCTGAATAATAGGAAGCTCCTTGATCAAAGAGTACTGAAGTCCTATCATTCTGCAGACCAAAAAAATATGCTTGTACAAATGATTTGTGTCTGGACAAGAGCAGGTTGGCAGTTCTTTCTCTTTGACCAAGAGCTTATACCAAACAGAATTGTCAGCAAAGGAGCAACACTTATAGACCTTAAATAAATAAATAAAAGCATAGTATTAATACTAGTGACACTATGGGAAATAAAAGTGCGGCTTTCTGGTGGTTTTCTGGCAGTTTTAGATGGCAGTGTTCTGGCAGTTTTTTGCCTAAAATCCATTTTACTGCCCTTGAGTTTAAACACTTTTTACAAATTTCCGCTTCCTTATTATTTTTTATTGGCTTTTCTATTAGACATGACTTCTTTATTTATTGTGTAAAGTTTATATAGAATTGATTATTTTTACTTGAGCATAATTTTGATTCATGTTTTTGCTTTAAAACTTAGTTTATATAGGATTTCTATAGGACACTAGTTACTCATTATTATTGTTACACTTTTAAAAATAGTTTTTATTGGATAGAATACATATACATTTTGATCATTTTAATAAATACAAATTTTTAATGGTTGACTTTATAAAAATAGTTTTTTTAAATTCATTTTATTGGCTTATACAATAAGAGATAGCTTTTATTATTCATTTTATTAGCTTATACAACAGAAAGTAGTTTTTATTACTCACTTTATTGGTTATTAACGCAAAAAAATAGATACATTTTATTGGTAATAAACTATTAAATCTTTTATGTTTTTAAAGTATAGTATCCTATTCAATCCTATTGCATTTTGATTACTTACAAAACTGCAATCTTCTATGACAATCTCTTCAGAGAAGAGCAACTCTTGCAGTTGATGCCCAGTTTCCAAGACATCCGGTGAAGTCTATACCAGAATCCTTCATTATACTTGCATGACTTACATACATTTCTTTCTTAACTGCTGCTGGTATAGACCCCCAGCTAGGGTTAGGACCAAGAGCGATCATTAAAAGATGGGCAGCCATATCATCACATATAAGCTTTGTGGTCAAAGTGAGTATGGCTTTTACATGACTGGTTACTTCAATGCCAAGATCTTCACTTATCATTTTGAAAATGTGCATCAAAGTTATGTCACAGAAATTTTCCGCAGGTTTGTGAATATAATTACTACCCAACTATTAAATAACATGTTAATATATTATTTACATTATTTTATTTTTGACTTACAATGGTAGTGAGAAAAGGCGAAGTGTCTTGGTTTAGAGTATTTTGGGTCTCTGGTTGATTTTTGAGAGTGGTGATCTCCAACTTTAACTCTTTAATCTGTGTCTTCATTTCCAGCTTGAAGTTTTCTTGGCCTGCCTTCAAAGATAGAATCTCATTGTATATAGAGTGTAACAAAGAGATGTCATTGTTGTTGGTGTTGTTCATGTTGAGAGTTTGGTTTACCTGAGAAAAAGGATTGTTGTGAAAGAAAGATAAAGGCTGAAAAAAATTTCTATTGTCTATTATTAGTTTCATATTAATTAGTTTGACTTATTCATCTCAGACAATATTGATTTTAACTTGCCGTAGTTGTATTAACAGCTTAATAGGCAATGTTTCAAATTCTGTTCCTGTGTTTATACTCATAATATCTATGTCATCATCTTGAAGTTATTAAGTTTGTTTGAATCTCAAAGCTATTAAATATAAAGGCATACCATTTAAAAGTAATTATTAATATTTATATCTTTACTCTAAAGTGTTTATTTTCAACTTAAAAAATGTCTTCAAATTCAATCCTTGATAGTTACCAATGCATTTTTTGTAAAGAACACGACCCCAGTCTAAAAAAAGCCAAAAATTGTAGAGTTCAATGCTTTAAAACCCGCCATAGAAAACATAATGCTATCCAGACTTTTCAGATCATATATGTTCCTAAACAAGTCAGCATTGTCTTGAACACTGATTCAAACAACTCCATTGTGTAAGATTACAAATCACATACGTACTATTAGAAAGTGCAATTAATTATGTTATTATCTTTATAAACAAGCAGAGAAAACAATACAACAAACAATGACCAAACAGTGAATTCCTTCAATAATAGTGATAATGATGAATCCATGGTAAGATATATATACATATATGAATATATTATACTAATTTGTGTTTTCATAATTAAAGTATGATATTGAATATGATAATACCATCGAAGAATTAGTTGCAGTGAAAGATACTGAAGATGTAGCCACGCCTATGGTATATGACTTCAGTCAATCTCTTCCTACTCCCAGTTATGATGATGCAAAGAATCTCAAATTCATCCAAATCAACAAAGACTATGATATCTCTCACAAAGCACATGAAAAAATTACCAGTCATTTCAATGGAATTCTTGCCACTTCTACAGATATAACATATAGAGTGTGTACATCCGACCTTGGCAAAGATCCACTGGAAAAATAGGGTAATTTCATCTATGGCGTAGAGTACTATTATTTGTGGAGTGGTAGCTTAAATTTCCATCACTTTTGTCTTTTTTATTTTCGACAGCAATGATAATGCTCGGTCTGTTTTATTGGATGAAAAAACAAGTTTACTCTTTTTTGTAAAAAATGTCTGCGAGATTTCTTTTTGGGACTTGTAGCCATGTCGCAGAGTCAATAGTTATAGGAAACTTAAACCAAGTGATATCTTTTGAGTGAGATAATAAAGCTTTTTATTGTTGTAATATTTATTTATAAGTATGATGAGGTTAATGGTCGTGATATTACTATAAATATTTTTGTTGTATATGCTCTACAGCTAATAAAATGTATATGACGACATGTTTTAACAAAAGTGTATATTATTGTATTTTAGAATGAGGCAATCAATTACTGTTTAGAGAACTGCCCATTTTAACAGCCGGAATAAACTATGTCATTTTGGAAGCTGGTGTAATTTGGAAAGATATATATTAAATTGTATTCCTGAACAATTTTCTATTCTTGTCAATTCTAAAGACTTAAAAAATAAAACATACGCACACAATATGTCAAACAACAACAACAATTCAGAATGCAAGTGCTCTAAATGTTCTTCCAATAGCATGGGATTTGTTTTGGTGTCTACCCAAACACTCAGAAGACATGCACAACAGGATATCGTGAGACAATATCAGTCAGGATCTTCTTGTAAGTTCAAATTTAAGAAAATTATTATTGAGACAATTTTAATTAAATATTTATTTTCATATAATATAGCCTCAGTTATAGAAGTAATGTCGAATGACAATGACATGGAGATTGACTTTGAATACAATGTTGATGCCGAAGATCAAGTTGAAGATATGCATAGTATTTTTATTAAAGTTTTATAATCATTTATAATATCTAATAATTTGATTCTTTTTTACCTAACAAAACAGCTGAAGACTTACCTCTTTTTGGCATTGATTCATTGTTTGATTCTGAAAGCGAAGATGAGGGTGTCATTGAAGCAACCATTTTGGATATTTCTGACGATGAATCTGATGATGTTAGAGGTTAGTACAAAAAGCACATATAAATCAATAAAGTCAACAAGTATTGATTTTTTTTCAAATAGAGCACTTTTCTTCATCCAATATGCCAGTCAATCCTACTCATGCTTTCATTGCTTCTTTTGCTGCCTTCTTCATATCCAAATATGTTGTCAATTCTGGTGGTGCTGTTCTGTTAAAGTTTCTTAACGAAGTATTGGCACACTTTGGACAGTCTTTCCATCTTCCCCTCAGTATAAACGGTGTCAACTCTATGACCAGTCTCAGCGACGTGACTCGAGGTGTCCAGCGGTTTGTTGCATGTGGCGATTGTAACAAAGTATACGAAGAGTCCGATGTTGTTCCAGAGTGCTGTAATTTCGAGAGACTCTCTGGTAGAGAATGTGGAAACGCTCTTTTCTTTGCAACATCAAGAGCCTTGACTATCCCCAAAAAGATCTACATGTATAACTCCATAATCAAAACATTGTCTATCCTTTTTTGCCGCCCTGGATTCGAAGACACCATCAACCATTGGATAATCAGAGTGCAAGTTCCAGGTATGATGTTTGACATTTACGACGGTACGAAGTGGAACAGTCTGAAGGATAGCAATGGTTTACCGTTTGTGAATCATGAGCGCTCCATAATGCTTACCGTGAACATCAATTGGTTTCAACCTTTCGATGGGGTCACTTACTCCTGTGGTGCGATATACCTTTGCATCAACAACTTGCCAAGATCGGAATGGTACAAGAAGGAGAATGTTGTTCTTGTTGGTCTCATGCCAGGGCCCAAGGAAGCAAAGACAAGTGAGATCAATCACTACCTCCGTCCCCTTGTCGTGGAACTCAACCAGTTGTATGGCGGTGTGGTGATGCCTACCGTACAGTGCCCATCTGGTGCTCTTGTCCGTGCTGCCCTTCTTCTTGTTGCCTGCGACATTCCTGCTGCCCGTAAGACTTGTGGGTTCACCTCTCATTCAAGCACATGTGCATGCAATAAGTGCAACCGACAGTTCCCTCGCCTTCCAGACTCCAATGCTGTGGACTACTCTGGGTTCGTGTTTTCTGAGTGGGTGCCTCGCACTGATGCCGAAAACCACCGTGATGCTGAGTTGTGGAGAATGGCCAGCAGTGATGCACAGAGAAAGAGATTGGAGAGGGAAAATGGTGTCCGATGGTCAGAATTGCATGACCTGGTTTACTTTAACCTTGTGGAGTGCACTGTCATCAATCTGATGCACAACCTGTACCTTGGAACAGCAAAGAGGATAATGAAGAAATGGAGATCTTCAGGTCTCATCACAGATGCACACTTGGCCGAAATGCAGTTGGATGCTGACAAGCTTGTACTGCCAGAGGACTACACGCCATTAGGGACAAAGATCGGGCGTGGCTTCCCATTCATGAAGGCCGACGAGTGGAAGTCTTGGTGCTTGGTGTACTCTCCTGTTCTCCTGCGTGGTCGTCTACCTGAAGCTCATCTCAGTAACTGGACAACGTTTGTCAATGCATGTCAGTACCTCTCAATGCCAAGCATATCCATGGCTCACCTTGATGAAGCCCATCAATCTTTGGGGGCTTTCTGCAGAGAGTGCGAGAAGTTGTATAAAGCCCCATTCCTTTCGCCAAACATGCATCTCCATCTTCATCTGCGAGAGACTGTACTGAACTTTGGCCCGGTTTATGGCTATTGGCTTTTTAGTTTCGAAAGATGCAATGGTATCTTGAAAAACTATGCGACAAATAGAAAAGATGGGTTTGAGGGAACCTATATGAAGAAGTATCTTGAAGAAGCATACCAGGGAGATCTTATTTGCCAAACTTTGCCAATAATTCGACCTGAGCATTCGGCGATCATCCTTGAGCTCACTGCATCCACTGCCAATTCCATAGCCACTTTCACTTCCACTGCCACCTCAATCCAATTCGATATCAATGCTTTTCTTGATTCTCCTGAGATCAACTTTGATATCGTCAAGGGAAACGAGCCTTTGCCCCCTTCCGCACTTCCTTTAGCTCTAAAGGGGGAGATTTCCATGGATGAATCCAAGTATGAGCATTTGTTGGAATACTATTGCAAGACATACGATGATCAAACTCTTGTTCATTATCGTCAGGCTGGTCATTCCAATAATTTTGTTAACAATCGGATACAGAAGTTTGAATCAATCAATCTTCTTGGGTAAATCTACAAGAGCAAAACGAAGAATCAGCGTGGATCGTTCATGCAAACCTTGTTTGAGACAAGTGATGGTAGAAGTACCAAGCCATACGCGGGCCAAATTCAGTACCTCTTTGTCAATACTACTGTAAACTCATTTGCTGGTCATGCGAGCCAGCATGTATTTGCATATGTACAATGGTACAAGGAAGTTTTACTTCAGCCCAGAGCAGGAGAAGGAGTTGAGGTGAATAAGGTGGGGTTCGAAGATGACAGCATGAACAGCATTCTCCCAGTGCATAGAATCTGCTATCCAGTTGCAGTAGGCGAGCACCTTGATCTAGAAGGCGAAGTTCAGATGTGTATAGTTCCTTTGCCGCGAAAAATATATATTTAGATTCAAATACAAAAATAAAACACGTATAAAAAAGAAAAATTAATTAATACAGACTAATATATATAGCTGCACGTTTATTTTTTATTATTTCTATAAATTTTTGTTTGTACTTGGCATGCTATACATGCATCTGTATACATCATGCTAATCTGTAAACATAAACAAGTAGAAAAAAGACTCTAAAATAGTTGGCAAGAAAAAAATGATTTATTTTGAAAAGCACCAATCTGGTAAAGTGACTGCCAAATTCTCAGGAATGCTCACTTCTTTCTCATAAGGGATGCGCTTTTTCAAGCTTTCTGAATTTTTCTTCAAACGGATAACAGTAAGTTCATCAATAGTACTAATAAACGTCTGGAGCTGGTTTAAAGAATAAATAGTATTAATAAAGTATTATTATTTTCTTTAAAACATAAATAGATGTTTAACATTACCTCATCAGTTCTCCAGCTGGGATGATATGCCCGCACTTTGTTATCTCTATCTGACTTGCCATCAGACATCACGTCAATAGAAAGAATATTTCCGCAATCATATCGATTCATGCCCTCATGAATAGCCTCTGTGTATGTCTGATACGTGATAATACGACGGTCAAGAAGCTACCAAAGAGTATTGTATTAAAACATTAAATCAATAGTAAATTAACTTTATTTTAAAACTTACGGTCTTCTTTCTGTTGCGTCTTCTTCCAGCTTTATTTCTAGCCATAATCTTCTCTGCTGAGGTCCGGAAGACTCGCACTTGATTTTGGTAGTGATTCTTTATTATATTCATAATGACACTCTTTGACACATTTGTGCAACATCTTTGAGGTCTCAGGTACTTGAAGAGAGCCAGTGCAAGTGTCTTGTTGTACTTGTTGCCATATGTGCCAGTCATTGACCATGCTGATCTATTATTATTCTCAGCAACTTTGAGTGGGTCTGTGCTAACAAAGTTTGGTTTCTTGATGTAACTATTGATAAGTTGCTATAAAAACAGTACTAGATATATTAATCAGTAATGTTATTATTATCAATTTACTTACAGAAATCAAGGGATGATGTTTTGCTCCAAGGTCAAGATCATCATCCATGGAAGACGAAGAATCTGCTGGTACAGCAGAAGGCATCACGGAATTTTGGCTGGTCATTGCCTTTTTTATTTCAGCATTTTCAGTCATGACCTGAAGGACCGAGTTCTTCAAAAATTCATTTGTCTTGTTGGACAAATCCAGGCCATTCTTCAAATGAGTTATTGCATCAGTCACTCCTTTTGCATTTTCTTGCAAGGATTGCATCGACACATTGTTGGCTGCCAACAAGGTAAGGACGTGATCCATTGGGGTCACAGTGACTTGAACTTCAGGGGCTGTATCAACTGCTACTTCTGGAGTTAGTGTATCAATTGGAGCAACAACACCTGCAATTGTGCTATTAAGAACAGCATTCATGCATAGGTTGGGTCGGCAGGGAGCAGTAGGAATACGCTTTGTCATTTTCTGTTAATAAAATAAATATTAATAATTTTCAACTAATATTGTACAATTCACTACACTTGTTATATCATTGTTGTAGTGGTTGAAGTTGAAGAAGTTTTTAAGAGGAAGAATTCAAGATTTGAAATTAGGAACGAAGATTTGTGAGAACTTGTGTAGGTTTTGTTTATTGAGAAAGATTTTGTATCAAAGTTTGACGAGGTTCCTACACTGAACTACTACTGCTATTTATATTGTTTTGGATTGGGAAAATTATATGACTGGGGTCAGGTAATCGATCCTATCTGAGCCTTAATCAGAGCAACGTGATCTTGGAATAATTAATGTATGATTAATTATATAAATGTGTGTAGTCCCAATGAAGTATTAACATCGAAAGTAAATGTGTTTATGAGTTATAATTATGCTTATAATAATCCACTGATGTATCCCATATTATGGTGATATCATCATATGAAATATAATCACTATCATGCATGCTAAACCTGTGTGTTAAATAATAAAGTAATCGGTAGACACCTTTGACTGGAATAGCTGAGGCCTTGTATTATTTCCTTCAGACTTATTCTCAATTACAGCAGTAGTCAATACTCATTTACAACAATCATATTTAAAATTCACATACTAGTAAAGAGGATAAGTGGTGCAGATTAACTCTCTACATTTCATTTGATATTTAAGCACATCTCCTAACCGCTTGATCCACATTTAGACAACTTCTTTTCTAACTCAATGAGGCACAAAGTAGTATTTCAAGATGACGGTGGTCATCTTCTTTTGGAGTATTACTTTTTACAGCCCGCATTTTGTCAGGGTCAAACTGGATTTTAAGACAAGTCTTTTTTTTTCTTTTTTTTCTTTTAACAACATTTATTATTGATATTTTCTTTGTTTCTCTTTTGCTTATGTTTTTACAATTTCACTTATAATTTTTTCTTTCTTTTATAGCTCAATACCAAATATGTGTCTCTTTGTTTGGCTATACTCTGTCTGATATATCAAGGTAAGATATCATTCTCTTACAGATCTTTGTTACTCATCATATTGTTTGTCTAGCCATTGCTACTCATTTCCATTGAGTCTCATCATCTCTTAATCGAACATGATAGTAAGTTTTTTTCTTAAAAAAAATTCAAATTATTCTTTTGTCTTCCTCATAGATATATATTTATTTTTATTATGATTTATTAGTTATGTCTAATATTATGCACAAAGACGTATAATCAGTAATATTTGGTAAGTTAACTACAATATATTTAATAAATACGCCTTTACTACGCACAATATTAATAATTATTCATTTTTAGAATGTATCTCTATTCAAAGACTACTGGTATTGTCTTGATAATTCTGAAGAACATGTTTATATCAAGTTTATGTCAAGTCTTCTCCACCTTGTAAGTATTTATGAAGAAATTTCAATTTAAATCATTTACTAATTCTTCTTTTCTATTAATCATTTTTTAATAGCATTCCCGCTATTAAAGTATGTATTCCATGTCTACTCCCGGAAGGCTTTAAATTATATATAGCGAGCAAGAAGTATTAGCGATTATAATAGCTATAGTATCAAAACTGTCGCGAAATTAGGATTTTTATCTAGAAAAGATTTTCCTATCAAATAAAACAAAATTGAACAAAAAATGTATAACCCAATGTTTTTCCAAAAAATAAATAAATAAAAGTAAAATAAATAAACAAACCAAAGAGGCTTGTTTATAAAAATCTACCCATGCTTTGTTTCTCTTTTCCATTGTAAAAAAACCTAGTTTCATTGCTTTTGTGTGTATAAAAAACCTAGTTTCATCACTTTGAGCATGTATAAAAAACCAACTATCATCATTTCTTTATATTGTAAAAAACCTACAATCATCTCTTTGATAGTTTTTAAAGCATTTCTGCAGCCAATAAAAAAACCCGGTAAAAATAATAATATGGGACGCTAGCTCTTTATAGACCTCAAAATATAACACATAAAGAGGTAGACTCGATAGGAGTAAAGCGTAACTACAATATTTATTCAGTTTCCATAGTTTGCAGACTGACAATCGTTCTACATTGGGTTTTCGTGTACCCGTTGTTATGATGATACGCATCAGCACCATAGATGATATCGTACCATTGCTCAAAATGATATATCACAAAAATTGTGATGATATCGGCTCAATCATCTACATTTTTGGTACATTTGATCCAGATGAAATTACCCTATTTTTCCAGTGTAAAGCTATAATTAGTAGACAATTTTTTTTTCAAAGTAAGAGAAACAGTCTAATAACTTTTTCAGGGTGTACGGCTTTTTCAAACACTGTTTTTTATTTTCCCACCTTTTTTTGTTTTTCTCTACTCTTTAATAATATTAATAAAAATAACACTCTTTTAATCCTACTATGTTTCACTTTAGGCACCCTTAATATATACATATGATGCAGATGTCTTTTATTATACAAAAGGTACTTTACCATTAAATATATCACTACGGGAAAAAATGGTGGTTTTTTGCTTTTGTGACTATGTTTTCGGCCTATAATAATTAAAAAATCACTAAAAACCCAATTTGAAACTAGAAAATCTCTGTTTTTTGAAAAGGTTGACAAAAAGCAAATTGACCACCTAAAATTAAATCTCCTGATAGACAAAAGTAAGCTTTAACTACAGACTTTACATTTTTAGTAAATGTAGATTGCATTTGATGACTATTAAAAGTCAGAAGAAAAAGAGAAGAAAATATCTAAACTTTCTGCTGAGAAAATAAAATATGTTAAGACAATTTGAAAAAAAAATGTATTACAAAAAAAAAAAAAATTATAGGTCTGCAAGAGAACCAAGTGATAATTTTGGGCCGCGGTTAAGCTCTGGCCACACTATGTATGTTGTTGTTGTTGTTGTTGTTGTTGTTGTTGTATTTATAGTCGCGTCCGACTTCACCAAACCAACCAATTCTTTGACACCTGCCAGGTGAACTACCTTTGGCTTCATTTGCCCATTGTTAACAACTGGTATACCATTTACCAAACGGACTGCCGCAATCTCTACAAGAGCAAGCGGCCACCTCTTCTTGTTGAGCTTGTGCTCAAAGAAGACAACAACTTTTCTGAAGAAATCCTTGTAAACCGGGGAGTATGCAGAATTTATGTTGCGGTTTTCATCAACCTGAATCTGTAATCTGATGTTATGTGCCTCCCTTACACAATTTTGGTCGAGTGCAGAGTCAATCACACAACCATTGACAAATGCCTTGCGGCTAGTTTGTATAGCTGCTTCAATCATACTACACTCTTCCCCCTTTGATTCGTAGAAGTCTTCAAGAAGTTTCGAAAGACAAGAAATGCCTTCAAAACTATCTTGGATCGTTCTATTCCTCAAAGGCCCCCAGAACTCAATATCAGACCCAGCACCAACACGCTCACCCTCATCTGTCAACGGCCAACCAGCAGTGGAATCTTCATATTGTAAGTGTCGTGCTGTTCTTGCTTCTGTAATCATGACAGTGGCTCCGGCCTCTGCTTGTCGTATTTGTGCTAAGCCAAGCATGATATTGCCAGCGTTAACATTTATAGCAGAATTACTCTTGATAGCCCTTGAGTATTCACCGATTGCCCGTTCCACGGATCTGGCGCTATATGCATGAGGTGGGCCGTATGCGTCAATCATGAGAGGATAGTGCTGAAGAAGATGCTGGTTTATAGTGAAAATATTGATTTTGATTTTTCCACTTGTAAGCAGCGATTCCAGGTACATGTTCCATATTTCAAGTTTACTGAAGAAAAATAGTTAGAATAAATAATAGAATAACACATAGCTTTTACTAAAATATACCTTTTGATAGAGGTTTGTTTCTCTGCTGATAACTCCCAGCTCATGAGTAGGTTACATGCTTGAACCAAGCCAAGTAACGCGTTCCGGGCAGTTGCATCTCCAATACGCTCTGCCACCAGCGTAGGGATGATGAACAGAAGAAAGTCTGCCCAATCGACGGCCTTGAACAACCTGGGGTTCTTGTATACATCCCTCCAATTGCCATGGAAGGATGTAGGGATGGTATTTCTTGTTTTGTACATTGCTGTACCGATCTCCTTCCGAACACCAGAAGAAAGAGCAAAACAATGGTCTGTTCCATAGGTACCAGAAACCAAACCCCAGATCTGCTTGCTTATTCCATGGCAAAGTCCATGCATCTCATCGAGGGCAAAAAACAATGGTCCAGAGAATACCTTCAATGTTGCCAGGGGGGATTGTCCGTTTAACCCTTTGCGGCTGGATGCACTGGCCTGGGAAAAATTCTGGAAACTTTCCAGCGTACGGATATTGATGCTGGGCAAAGTTCTGAAGTATTGTCCGTGCTTGGGACATTGGCCGACAACATGACAGATACGGCAACCGTCTTTGCTCATATGTCCAGAATGACATGCCAACTTTGCTAAGGCGGGAATGTCACCAGTGACCATTAAGACATGTACCTTGGCACGAATGGTCTCGTTTGGTGTCTTGACGACCATCCCTTCGCTCTCCAACACCAGGAGCTCTTTCATCGTTGGTTCCATGAACGACCAGAAATTGGCAGGTGCACCTGGACCTGGGATCATTGCGATCTGGAGCATTCTGCTTCTCTCATACCGGACCATGGGATTCAGGTTAAGAATGGTGGCATGGAGGATCGTTACAGAACCAGGAACATTGTGTGGCGTGAATCCATCAACAGACAACGAAATTGCAATGTCATCTTTTCCGGAAAACAGATGTTTTACTTGCTGGTAAACCTGGCCATCAAACACATCGGTTTTACTTCCATCCGAGCTTGGCTCATGATTATGGCGGTAATGCATATCTGCTCTTGTATTCTCGTTGGCTAACGCAAGAGCCAGTTGTCTCGCCAATGGAAGCTGTATCATCGTGGCAGCAGCAACCAGATCACCACCCTCGGTTTCTCCACGTCTTGTTTTGTACCAGCTTTGTCCACAGTTGGAGCACTCAGTCTGGGATGGACTGGTAAAGAGCATACATCCCCTCTGACAGATATCATGGACTGTCTCTTCAACACCCGAGAAACGCTTCAAAAGCTTTTTGCCAAGATGGGGAGTACATGCTCTGTATGTAATACAAGTTGACGTTTCCAAAATGCTGTTGAAATGCTTGACTATCATTTCATGGGCATTGCGGGAGATACCAAAATCCTTAATGATCTTGAGAAACTCAAGGTTCTTTGCATCGTCTTTGTCAGAGGTAGGTGCAGGCTGACTGAAGTCAAAAACCAAAGGAGATGTTTCGTTTTCAATGATATCCATGTCGTTGCCAAGTTCCGCATCATACTTTAACAAGGTAAATAATAATTAGCATTATATAATAAGACATATATATATATCTTACCATAGACTCATCATTGTCATCATTACTGAAGATATTCATAATTGGATCATCGTTATCTTCGCTGTTGAGTGTATCCATGATCTGATCTTCGATTGCATCAGCACGTTCTCTGCTTGTTTATGAAGGTAACAATATAATTAATTACACTTTCTAATAGTATGTATGTGATTTGTAGTCTTACTCAATAGTGTCGTTCGAGACAGTGTTCAAAACAACACTGACTTGTCCAGGAACAGGCGTGGTCTGTGAAGTCTGGATATCATTATGTCTTCTATGACGGTTCTTAAAGCATTGAGCTCTACAACTCTTGGCTTTTTTTAAATTGGTGTGGCGCTCTTTGCATTGATTGCATTGGTAACTATCAAGGATTGAATTTGAAGACATTTTTTAGGTTGGAAATAAACACTTAAGAATAAAGGTATGAATATTGATAATTCCTTTTAAATAATATGCCTTTATACTTAATAGCGTTGAGATTTGTATAGACTTAATGACTACAAGTAGGCAATGACATAGATGATACAAATATAAACTCAGGAACAGAAGCTAAAACATTGCGTAATAGCTGTTATTAGAACTACAGTAGCCCAATAATAATATTGGTTGGACCAATAGATTAAACTCATTTATATGAAACTAATAATAGACAATAGAAAATTTTTTCGGCCTTTATCTTTCTTTCACAACAATCCTTTTTCTCAGGTAAACCAAACTCTCAACATGAATAACACAGATAACAATTCCATCTCTTTGCTACACGCCATGTACAATGAGATACTATCTTTGAAGGCAGGCCAAGAAAAGGCCAAACTTGAAATGAAGGCACAGATTGAAGAGTTGAAGCTCGAAATGAAGACGAGCATCAAAGATTTGAATTTGGAGATTACTGTTCTCCAGAGCCAACTGGAGAATAGAAACATTTCCAACCAACACACTTCGCCTTCTGTCTCTGCCATTGTAAGACAAAAAATAAAACGAGTTGAATATATATTAATATGTCATTTAATAGTCTAGTGCTAATACCATCTGCAAACCGGTGAGCATATTCCGTGAAATAACTTTAAAGCATATCTTCAAGATGATAAGTGAAGACCTTGGCATTGAAGTAACAAGTAACGAAAAGGCCACACTCAATATGTGTACAAAGCTTATATGTGATGATATGGCTGCCCATCCTTCAGTGATTGCTCTTGGTCCTAATCCTAGCTGGGGGTCTATACCAGTAGCACTTAAGAAAGAAATGTGTGCCAGGCACGCAAATATAATGAAGGATTCTGGTATAGACTTCACTAGATGTCTCGGAAACTGGGCATCAACTGCAAGAGTTGCACATCTCTGGAGGGACCGCCATAAAAGATTACAGTCTCGTAAGTAATCCGGTGTAGTGGAATTGAATAGGATATTTTACTATGAAAACCTAGAATATTAAATAGTAAATAGCCAATAAAATGTATCTATAGATTTTTTTTATGCTTTAACAGCCAATAAAATAAACAATATTATTTATTTTTCTGTCATAATAACCAGTAAAATGAGCAATATGATTTTTTTTCTGTCATAACAACTAATAAAAATGATTAATAAAAATGATCTTCTATTGTAATAACCAATAAAAATTTGTATTTATTAAAATGATCAAACACTTACATGTATATTATCCAATAAAAAACTGTTTTCATAAAAGTAACATTAAAAAAAAATTACTAGTGTCCAATAGAATTCCTTTCTAAGCTAAAATATTAAAGTAATAAATGACATTTAAGAGAGTACCCAATAAAAGTAATCGATTATATAATATACTTTATACAATAAAGAATGAAACGCTGTCCAATAGAAGAGTCAACAAAGGAGAATCAGAAAGCGGAGATCCGTAATATGTATTTAAACTCCAGGGGGGCAAAGTGGATATTTGGCAAAAAACCGCCACAAAGCCGCCTTGTCAAACCGCCATAAAGCAGCTATAAAACCCCACTTTTTTTCCCGTAGTATATCATTATTTTACTAACTATAAATTATTTTAAATAGCCATTATATATATTTCTCTGATATAACTGGTGCAGACAAAAAAAACAAAAACATATTGGTGGCATGTATATATATATCTATATCAGCAGCTTCTTTCCAGTATTAAAAACAATATCTAACATCTACTTTAAATATAGTTCACTCTTGCTTTACATATGGTCAGTAAAAACATATCATTTAAAGAATATAAGGGTATGTGTTATTCATTTTATTATTGTATTATTTTTATTTTGTTTTGTTTTTTTATATCAGCATTCTCACTCTCCTTTTTTACAGTTGAAATGGTTCTTCACATTCTTATATGACTGGTACTCAAGGATAAGACATGTTCCTTTAGTAAATATGTATGTATATGTTTTATATTCCATTCTTTGTAATATATACTTGAATGACGCATTGGCTCGTAGCTTTTAATAATATAAATCTGTGTTTTATTCCATTATTAACAAATTATTCTAGCAGTATGTAAATATGTTTCTACTCCCTTTAATCAAATACCTTCAGTAAGCATATATACTCACTACCCGAGTTTATTAATTCAAAAAATTCTGAAACAAAATTTATAAGTATAGTATAAAAGATTAGTGTATTAAATAGTAATACTATATAGAATTCTTATTATTGTCAAAAAAAAAGCTTTTTTTATCCAAAATAAAAACAAATAAAAAAATCATTTTTCAAAACAAAACAATATCCAATTGAGAGACTCGTGCTTAGCATTTGCAGCTATGAGAATTTTTCTTCGATTCATTTAGCCAGTAAACATTAAAGAAGTACACTGTTATTATGCCTGTTGTTACAAAAACAAGGCCTACATCAAATTACAGATGTAATCAGTAGTAGATAATATATTGTTCTGTATTTGGAATAGTCTATATAATTGATCTCTGAGAACAGTTGATACACAGACATTATACCTAAACTCTCGGTTTTTATTTTTGGAATAACATAATATTCAATTATATTTGACATTTTATTCAACAACTTGTCAATTATGATTTCCTTAATATTTACGAGTAATTCGTTTTTATATGACAAAATATCCCAATAATCAAGACCTATTATTATAATAATTCCCAATGATTTTTGCAGTATAATCTGATATATATATATAAGTGGATGACAGCCAATCTGATATATGTATAAGTAGATAACAGCCAATCTGATATATATATAAGTAGATAACAGCCAATCTTATATATATATAAGCTGATAACAGCCATTCTGATATATATATAAGTGAACAACAGCCAATCTGATATATACATAAACTGATAATAGCTGATCTTGTATATATATAAGTGAATTACAGCTAATCTAGTAAATATATAAGTAAATGACAGTCAATCTAGTATATATATAATCTAATCAGAGTCAATCTAAAATATGTATAAGTAGATAACAGTCCATCTGGTATATATATAAGTGGGTAATAGTTTATCTGATATATGAATAAGTAGATCACAGCCAATCTAATATATATATAAGTGAAGCACAGCCAATCTGATATATATAAGTGGAGCACACCCAATCTCATATATATATATAAGTGGATAAAAGTCAATCTCATACATATATAATCTGACAACAGTAAATATACTATATATATAAGCTATTGATAACTGATATACTATATATATAAGCTATTAATATCTAGTTGGCACTATATAAATAAATAATAGTTGATATAATATATATAAAGATCAATAACAATAGATCTGATATATATAGACTAATAATAATTACTTTCATATATATATAAAACAATAATAGTAGATCTTGTAGTGATCCAGACACTTGGATGTTGGATTTATCACATATAAGAATATATTCATATTGGGATAGCATAGTAGCTATCATCTTTTCAGTATAAAATATATATAAACGATTAAGTAATCAGCCCAATAATTATTATAGTTAGTACTGTAGATAATATCTTAAAGATTGTTAAGATAATTATATCATACTACCTGATAAACTGTGTCAGATCAATATGAAACTAATTTAGTAAGAAGTCCTAAAGCTCTAGTATAAAAGAGAAAAGAATAGCTAAGAGCTAAAGAAATACAATTTATGACTTGATGTCATAATTGTAACATCGACACTAGTTAATTAGTAAATACACTCTAATAACCAAATATAGTAAAGGAAGAAAGCCTTAAGAAACTAAGACATAATGACAAGAGCAGATTATGTTTTTTCATAAAAAGGGACACTTTTTTATTTATGAATAAAGATAACTTATATACAGTCTCAAAGTATTTTTATACATCTCTATTATCAAATATTTTATTTTTCTATTGTTTCATATCTCAAATATCACAGATCTGATATATATATATATAGACTGATAATAATAAATCTGATATGTATGTAGATTAATAAGAGTCAATTTGTACTATATATAAATTTATCACATCCAATTTACTACTTATATAAGTTAATAAAATATAATAAATAATCAATATTAGTCTATAACATCTTATCTATCTCATTATATATATTCACATTTATTAATATTCAAGTTATATCTGATCATCTCCTTAAATACAAGTTATATACTCTAATCATATTTAATCTTTAATTTTATATATATTCACAACTCTTTTATAATCTTTATATTTATATGTATAATATATAAATACATCAAAATTATAATAAATATTAATAAGTTGACTTATTTATATATTTTTTTATTGATCTACATAATAATATTTTGATTTTTATAAGAAAATTAGTAAAAAAATATGAAAATTAATTTTTATTAATTCTGTATTTGCTCTTTACATATTTTGATACTTTTATATTATACTACTAAATTTTCTTTATATAGCAAAAAAAATTAAAAAATTATTACTTAGTAAGAATTTGAACTTTCATTAGAAGAGATATATTTAATTATTGTCGGAACGGCTTTTTGATAGTTTAAGATTAAATGTTTTTCCATGCCAAGCTTTTACATAGTTACTATTTATATAACCTATCTTCCCACACTAAAAATGCCAAGATTTCTCACGCTAATTATATTCAGACTAACTAAAAAAGGAAATTTTTCTGGAAAAAAGCTATTCTTTAGCATTTTTTCTCACGAATTCAGCTGTATTGTTTACGTAGATCATTTATGCAAGATTATGCATGATTATGCATGTTATATAACAAGTATAGCCATAATTTACTAATTTTTTTCAGTAATACATTTGTATTATTTATGTTATGCAAATATGCATAATGACATATGTTATACAAACTTTCTTTTGTTATATCTTTTATATGTGTTTCTATACAACTATGCAAGATTATGCAAGATTATGCAAAATTATGCAAAATTATGTAAAATTATGCAAGATTATACAAGATTATGCAAAATTATGCAAGATTATGTAAGCTGATAACAGCTGATCTGATATATATATAAGTGAATATTAGTCAATCTTATACATATATAAACCAATAATTGCCGATCTGATATATATATAAGCCAATAATTGCCAATCTTATATATATAAGCCAATGATCGCCAATCTAATATATATATAAGTAGATGATCGCCGATCTCATACATATATAAGTAGATGACAACCGATTTCATATATATATAAGCTAATAATTATCAATCTGATATATATATAAGTCAATAGTCACTGATCTGATATATATATAAGTCAATGATCACTGATCTCATATATATATAAGTAGATAATCGCTAATCTGGTATATATATAAGCCAATAATTGTTAATTTCATATATATATAAGCAGATGATCATCGATCTCATATATATATAATTAATGATCATCAATCTAGTGTATATATAAGTCAATAGTTGCCAATCTGGTATATATATAAGCAGATGATCACTGATCTCATATATATATAAGTAGATAATTGCCAATCTGGTATATATATAAGCCAATAATTGCTGATTTTATATATATATAAGTCAATAGTTACCAATCTCATATATATATAAGCAGATAATTGCCGATCTCATACATATATAAGCAGATGATTGCCGATCTCATATATATATAAGCAGATGATCGCCAATCTCATATATATATATAAGCAGATGATTATCAATCTGATATATTTATATAAGCTGATGATAGTCGATCTGATATATATATAAGCTGTTAACTGCCAATTAGGTATATATATAAGCTGATAACAGGTGATCCACACTATATATAAACATATGATACTCAATCTGATATATATATAAGCTGATGATAGCTGATATGGTATATATATAAATTGTTGACTGCCAATCAGCTATATATATGTAAACTATTAACAGTCTATCTCATACATATATAAGCTGATATTAGCTAATCTAGTATATATATAAGCTGTTGACTGCCAATCTGGCATATATATAAGCTGTTGACTGCTAATCTGATATATATATATAAGATATAACAGCCAATCTTATACGTATATAAGCTATTGACAGTCTATCTCATACATATATAAGTAGATCACAGTCAATCTGATATATATATAAGCTGATGATAGTCAATCGGGTATATATATAAGCTGTTGACTGCCAATTGGGTATATATATAAGCTGATGACATAGGATGTACACTATATATAAACATATGATATCCAATCTGATATATATATAAGTGGATCACAGTCAATCTGATATATATATAAGCTGATGATAGTCGATCTAGTATATATATAAGCTGTTGACTGCCAATTGTGTATATATATAAGTTGATGACAGGTGATTTGCACTATATATAAACATATGATATGCAGTCTAATATATATATAAGTAGATCACAGCCAAGCTGATATATATATAAGTGGATTACAGCCAATCTGATATATATATATAAGTGGATAACAGTTAATCTCATATCACTGCAAAAGGAGGGTGGATTTGGTCGAATTTTATTTTTTGAATTTTGGCAAAATTTGGAAAAATATTTCAAACACCATCGTTTTTCAATATATTTTTTTCTTGAGATGGGAATTCACAATTTTTTCTGATTATATTAAATAAACACAGATACAAACACAAATATTTATTAATTAGGCAATAAATCGCACAATTGTCTTAAAAAATATATGTTTCGATTGACTTGGCAGAAAAATAAAAAATATAAATAAAATATTAAATGTTAAATGTAGTATTTAATTATTTTTCTGGAAGGAAAAACTTGTTGTTACAGATGCACCTAATTTAGACTCAATAATATTTTTATTGCATCGCAAAAAATACCGATTTTTATTAGAATATAATAATATATGATATATGACTTATTTTTAATAAGAAAGTATATCAAAAAAATTGAAAAAAAGAGCAAGAATTGATGTCATAAAAAATACAAGAAAAAGAAAATCCAAAAAAGGCCACTTGCCAAAATGAGCGAGAATTGATGTCATGTTAAAAAAACGCAAAAGAGAAAAACTACGCCATTATATCAGTGATTATTAAATTGAAGCCCCATTAATAATCAGGCACACTTTTTTTAAGAAAAGATCGCTGTATGAAAATCCATTTGTAATTCTTACTAATAGGGACGGTAAGCTCAATGTAGTCAATGACATAGTGAACAAGATATATCAACTCATTATTAATGACAAAAATAAGAGACATATAAAAGATGAAAATAAAATATAGTATACACCTCTTTATTATTTTATTATTATTAATATTATTCTTACTGTTATGAATTCTACAACTAAAACCTACACTGTTATGTGTACATGTTCATCATGTACCAAAAATGCAATTGGCGGAATTTTGCAAAATGCACAGACCTTTAAGCGTCATAATAATGCTGATAAGTTATTAGACATTGGCCCAAAAAATCGAGGTAAATGACATTTGAGTAGTACGCGCATTACTGGATAAATTGTAATCTAATATTTTTTTCTGTTAATTATCAGTTAATACAGAAGTTGTTGAAGAAGAGACAGACGTTGAAATGGTAGATGTATCTGAAACATCAATTGATTGTGAGTATAAAATTTCTTTTTAATAAATCATAATTTAGATAGCTAATAGTCTGGTTTTACTATAGATGAAGACAATTATTCTATTGTATCAGCCGAAACTACCTTACAGAGTGTACCTTTTTTGAGAGAAGACGAGATTTTTTAATTCGAAGAGTCTGATGTCGAGACAACATCATTGGCTTCTGACAATGACGATCCTCACTGGGGAATTAGATTTCTACACATATGCGATAGTATGGGAAATTCTGAGTGACAGAATAATTAAATTCTGGAATTTGGCATTTATAGATTCTGTTCGCAATATGTTATGTTACCTGTGAGTTGTCCATATAACTTCTGAACTTATAATGATCCATATAGAGATGTAAGGTTCTTTTAAACTATTTAATCGCAGAGAGAATAATCAAATTATGGCATTTTTTTTTTGGATGTTACATTAAATTAAACTTGATTTGAAACAGAGATTCTAATAAAAAATCTATTTTTGATAGAAAACTGTCTACTGAAATAATGATATTCTATTGGATCATTTAACAGAAGAAACAGGATTTATGTATACTGTCTTCCGAATCTAAACACTTTTATTGGACAATTATGCACGGCTAAACTATAGGATTCACACATGCCATACTACTGCAATACTTCTTGCACTTCATTTCAAATATTTTTATAGGGATTGTTTTGGAAAAATTGTTTTTATTTTAAAAAAAGCTTCTTGCTTATAATATGTACGACTTGACAGTATATAGTCTAATCTAATATATAGGCTACTATATAATTAATATAATAACAAACCCTTTCATATATTATAATATATAAATACTTCCAATACGATAGAATCCTAAAAAGAAACGCGTGTTTACGGTATTTCACTAGTAAGAGAAGGCTAAAAAATTATTCAATTATATTAGATTATATAAATATTTATTTTTCTTTAATTTAAATAGTATGGTTACTTACCAGTACTTTTGTCAGAACCAGACATAGTGCACATTGACTGTTGTTCTGAAAGGTTTAATAAAATGCATTAGTAAAGATCATGGAATAAAGTTTGGCTTTATTACTTACCAAAGAAAATCGGTTTTCAAAGACAAGTCATTCAATCAGGTACATAGAAATGTTGGCAGTACTAACAGAGATAGAAAATAAACAAAATTAGATATAAGAATAAAACAAATAAATACATTATTCAGACTTACTGGATAAATTTCTGCTGTTGGTATGTCTTTATGATGAGCTGAGGAGAGAAAAAGAAAATAATTAATAAAGAAGCACATACACAATAACCGCGTTTTACCTTTTTATTCTTGTCCATTAATCAACATGGCAAAGACTTGTAATACTATCAGCAACCACAATAATAATAAAAGAAAAAACATTAAGAATAAATATAACAGTAGAATAATAAAAACAAATTGCTTACCAGGGTGTGAACTCAAATACATCAATAAGAATAAAAGTAAATAAAGCGGAAAAGAAACAGGAAAAAAAGAAATAAGAAAAAAATAAAGAAAAAGAAGAAAAAAAAGTGGGCTTTCAAACAGAAGGCAGTTTAGATGAGAATTGACTCTAGTAAAATACAATAGTAATAAAATGAATAGTCCGAAATTATATTGTAACACTAAGTTCTATGTTGAATATTAAAGAAGTTGTTCAAGGTTATAAAGGATTTTATAGAAAATAATATATAATCCCTTCCTTTTCTCAGCTATTTCATAAATCTACTTTATATTAACTTATTTTGTATGTATATCTTTGATTAAACAAAAATAAATATATTTCAACCCATACATTTATTTTATTTTAATAATTTATTAATGTATAAAACTTTAATAAAAATACAATAAAGAAAAAATGCCTTCCAATAGCAGCAGAAAAACAGACCGTAAAGGAAAAGGAAAAGCATCTGCAAGTATATCTACCTCTGCAAACCGTGTTTTGGCTGGCCGTGTTGGACCTCGAGAAATTGACCCCCAGTTTCTCATCCGCAACTATCCAAGATCAGCGATACGTGAAAATTGTTGAAATGTTTAACAAAGTAAACAACAATATCAACGGTGTCAAGGATGACATTGCTGCTGTCAATAGCAACATGGCAGCCTTTAAAAACAGGATGGGCGTTGTTGTTGACACGTCTGGAAAGACACATACGGCATTTGCAGACTTTGCAACTGCCTATGCCAACAATCAGACTCGTATGGCTAGTCTAGGACCATCTCTGATGCCATCCTATGTCCCCCAGACCTTCCTCAGTGATGCCAAGGTTTCTGTCATTATCTCAGTAATTAATATTAATATATGTTAGTATCAACAACTTATTAAACAACCTGTATTTAGGAAATCTTCGCGGAAAAGTTGTGGGACTGGAAGTTTGAGTCTGACGACCCTGCTCTTGTTGCTGAGAACGAGAGTAAGAAGAAGTGGAACTTGAACAAGAAGATTAACCACCGCGATAACGTAGCTGTTATCAACTACTTGAAGAGCTACATTAGCGCCCAGACTCGTCTAGCTGATACTCACCCATGGGTGATAAGTAATAAAATAAAGAACAGGTACAAGCACAGTCATCGTACTTTTCACGAGTCTCCTGAGCAGAAGGCCAAGAAAAACAGCAAGGGGAGAGCAAACAGTCGTACTCTTCAGGTTTGTATATACTATATAAAAAATTAATTGGTATATTACTATTTTCTCAAGCTACAATCTATATAACCAGATGTCTATCCGACGCAAGTCGACATACATGGACAACTGGGTAGCCATTGATGCTGCAATGGGATATAAGACTGGAAACCCTGTTGAGAAGGCCTATCTCAAACTCTTTCAGAAGGATGCCATGTCTGATGGTGAGTCGGATATTGAGATTGTGGACAATCTTCCACGACGGTGTTTGCATGTGGCTCGCCCCACTTGGAGAAGTGAAGAGGTAAATAATATTTAGAATAAATAAATAAGTTTTATAACAAGAAAAATAAAGAACTAATAAAAATAAATACAGTTCAACAGATTGTTGACAATGGTTGACGACATTGATCGTACCCATCACGTGTTAAATGCGGGCGTGGGAACAAAGCCAAGAATGAACAGATATCCAGCAACATTGTTGCCTTGCTCTGTTCCTGCCACTCTGTCCCAGTCATTGCCTCGTTGGGCAATCAACGATGAATAAACATTTTCTTTTTTACTATGTTCTGTTGTAGGGCCAAATAGTAATAATTGAAATTGAATTGATTAAAGGAAATAATAATAGAGGATAAATATATAAGTAAGTGTGTGTATGAGAATTAATAGTAAATTTTTTTTGGTAAAGGAATCGCGAGTTTTTTGTTGACATTTTTTGTAGTTTTGTAATCTACTATTGCAACTGTTAGGAGAATCCGATGTACTGGCAGGATGCTTTGAAAATCTTGCTTGTAGAATTCATCCTGTAACAACTCAACTCCTTCTAATTCTCTTGTTTTGTCCAAAGTGGATTTGAACCATTTGACAAATGCAAATACATGCTGACTACTATGGGGATTTCTGTATGTTAGAGAAGAAACAGTTGGCCTAAAATTGTGAACAAAAAGGTACTGAATCTCTCCAACATACGCATGTTCCGACCCAGTTCGTTCAGTAAAATATGCTTGTATGTATGATCCGCGGCCATTCGTGCCAATGCACCCTTTGTAGCTTTGCCCAAGAAGATCAACGGACTTCACCATTTCGATCCAGTCATTGACGAAAGGTGAGTCATCAATTACATCTTTGCAACCTGAGATCTGTGGATTCTTGTACGCAGCTTGATAGTATCCTACAAGACAATCATATTCATGTTTTGGCATAAATGATAATGGTCTTGTTTTCAATGGCAAGGCGGATGGTGGCAGGGGCTCGTTTCCACGAATTATCATTGAAAGATTCTGTGAAGCTTCAAGATATTCGGAAATTGAGAAAGAGTGAGAGAGGTAGGTGTTGGTGTTGGTGTTGGTGTTAGTGTTGGTGTTGGTGTTGTTGTTGTTGGTGGTGAACTTATCGAAAATTTCAAAACATGCAAGTGCATGCATAGGTTTCAGAAGTCGACGCACAAAATCTCCCTTCCACGACTCTTCAATAAACTGTCTCATAAATGTCGATTCGAACCCGTTTCTTCGATTGGTCTTGATATTTTTCAGAACACTATTGTACCTTTCAAAGCTGAAAAGCCAATAGCCATAGACGGGCCCAAAGTCAATCATTGTTTGGCGTAAGTGCAGATGCAGGTGCATGTTGGGAGAGAGAAGGTCCAGGTCGTACAATGTCTCACACCCTTTACAGAATTCTTCTAAGCATTTGTGTCCTTTCTCAATGTCTTCTTCAGAAACACTAGGCTTGGTGAAGTATCTGCATGCGTTAACAAACTCTATCCAGTTCTTGAACTCTGGCAACGGCAACACATCCCTTAGAACCACAGGAGAGTACACAAGGCACCAAGACTTCCACTCATCAGCCTTCATATAGGGAAATCCCTTGGCAATCTTTGTCCCAAGTGACGTGTAATCGGGCGGCAACACTACCTTCTCAACAGCCTTTTGCATGGCAACGAGTTTTTTATCATCGATTAATCCATCCGCAACCCATCTCTCCAGCATTCTTTTGGCAGTGCCTAAGAAAAGATTGTGCATGGGATCGATGATCGTGCAGCGGACAATGTCAAAGTACTGAAGACGATGCAGTTCGGACCAGCGAACACCATGTGCAACTTCAAGACGCTGTCTCTCAGTCGGTTTGGTTGCATTTCTCCAGATCTCTGCATCCTTACAATTGTCATTCTTAGTGCGAAGGAGCCACTTTGAGAAATCAAATCCAGAATAATCAACGGAACTCGTTCCAGCCAACCTCGAAAATTGACGCTTACACTTGTGGCATGCATTTGTACTTGTATGGGATGTGAACCCACATACTTTCCTTGCAGCAGGTATATCACAGGCAACCATGAGAAGGGCTGCTCGGATAGAAGTACCATTTGGACATTGGTGAGTCTTAATCTTAATACCTTTGTACAGCTCCATCAACTCATCCACAAGCGGTTTCAGATAGTTATTTATGTCAGAAGTGCTTGCTTCTTTAGGCCCTGGCATTAACCCAACAAGAATCACGTTCTCCTTCTTGAACCGCTCACTGCGTGGAAGATTATTGATTGCAAGATATATGGCACCACAGGAGTAGGTAACACCATCGAATGGCTGAAACCAGTCAATGTTCAGCGTGAGCATGAGTGATTGCTCGGTGTCAACAAAAGGTATACCATCTATGTCTACTATCTCATTCCACATCGCACCATCGTACACGTCAAATAAAGTGCTATCCATTTTCGGGCCGCGGTTCCATGAGTTGATGTTGTTTTCAAAATCCGGGCGTTGAAAAAACGTCTTTAGGGCTTTCTTGACAGAGTGGAATACATATGTCTTTTTGGGTGCTTTTGACCCGGGACCAGACTTAAACAAGCTGTTGCCACACAAGGAGGTTTTACCAAAATTGGGTGATGTACAACACAAAGGGGCGGCTTCATTATCATATATGGCATGGCATTCGCTACATGCAACATACTTCTTGACACCACTTGTCAACGCTTCAAATCCGGCCAAACGTTTGAGGCCAGCAACACTCACTGGAAGGCGGAATGGGTCAAACAAAAACTGCAGTATCTTGTTGATTATGGCAATCAGGATTACAGCTCCTTCATCCACAACGTATAGCGAGACAAAAAGAGCAACCGAAATAACAATGAATTGGTGAATCAAATTCAATTCCGAGATTGATTCCAATGAAGAATCTTTAATTTGATTTTTTTTAAAGAACGTTGATTAACTCTCTATTTTCTAGGATATAATATTATCTAAAGCTGTGTACCTACCTTCATCATTGTCCATCTCAACATCGGATTCATCTTCATATTCTTCTTTGTAAGTGTCACTTGTATACTGGACATTATCTTCAGGGCCAAACACGCAATCCGTTTCAGAGAAAGGTTGGTTTCTTGTCCGTATATCCAAAATGTCATTTGTGTCATTTAGGTCTACAAAAGCGGAATGTTAGACCCAAATAAATCAATGTAATAAAATAAGTTTTCTTACTTCTAAGCTCAGAATTCATTTCAACATCTTCCTGTTCAAATTCAAAACCATCTTCCTCTTGATTTACAGGCTCAGAAACAGCACTACTAATTGTATCGCATGTGTCTTCATGGGCTACACATTTATTATTATTAGTGTTAGTATTATTATTATTATTATTATTATTATTATTATTATTATTATATAAAATAATAAAAAAGGAAATGATATAAAATAAAATAAAATAAAGTAAAGTAAAGCAAATGTATTAACTGTACGCGTTTGAACATGTGTAATATCATGATTATCTTTTTCTTGATGACGTTTAAATGTTTTAACAGATACACAATCGAATCCTAGTGTCTTGCTTTTACAGATAGAGCATCGACACTCTTTTCTAACAGTTGGTTTGCGAATAGGAGCCATTTTAAAATGAAAAGAAAGGTTTACAATAGTATTTAATAGTAAAGAAAGAGACTTCAAAGAAAACACACTTTTATTTTATTTGAGTTTGATGTTGCATTCTAATGCTACACAGCTGCCAGTAGCCAATAGAGTAGCTTAAAATACTATTCAAATACTTTACTCACAAAAGTGAGCTGAACTACAATTTTACCTATTCTGTCTATCAGAACTTAGGTATACTTTACATATGCGAAATTGATCTGTTTTTGCAGTGCCTGATTCAAGCGATGAGTCTGAAGATGAGAGCGAAGTTGAGGTTGCCGGTGTTGAAGATTTTGAAGACATGGTTGCTTCCGGTATGCATACATTTAAAAAAGAAATATACATAAATTGTGTTACAAATAATTAACAGAAATACTTGCCTTTGTAGTTGCTTCTTTGAAAATTCATGAAATGTCTCAAACAAGCCAATTCATGACTCTATTTAACGTTATCTTTCAGGCGTTTTACTTGGTTCAAGCAGGTGGAACTGCTATGTTGAAATTCTTCCGCCATCTTCTTGTTGCCTTTGATAAGGATACCAATCTCCCACTCACCATTGATGCATTAAAGACTATGACCGGCTTCAATTTCATGACAAAAAGCATTGTCAAATACACCGTCTGCAACAAGTGCTTTGCAATTTACCTACCAGGCAATCGCCAACCAAATTGCACATTCGAAAAATACACAACCACACCACCAACATACTGCGGAAATCCTCTTTTCTCTGACACCGAAGCTGATCGCGCTGTCCCTCTCATGGTTTTCCCATACAACTCGCTCAAGAATGCATTGGCACAGCATTTTGCCAAACCTGGGTTCGAGCATCAAATCGTTCAATGGAGATCGAGGGAAACCGTAAACAGTACCTTGTTGGACGTCTATGATGGTGCAATGTGGTCTGAGCTCCTTGATGAAGATGACGAGCCTTTTGTGAATCACGACCATTCTTTGATGTTGACATTGAATGTGGATTGGTTTTAACCATTCGAGGGTCGTACACATGCAAGTGGGGCCTTGTACCTGTCAATGAACAACCTGCCTAGGGAAGAAAGAATGAAGCCGGAAAACATTATCCTTGTCGGTGTCATGCCTGGTCCAAAGGAAGCGAAGATCGACCAGATGAACAACTTCTTGGAACCTCTGGTAGACAAGCTGGTAGAGTTATACGACAGCATAACTATGAAAACTCCAGAGTTCCCCAATGGTACTAGTATCCGCGCTGCTCTTATGTGTGTTGCTTGCGACATACCTGCTGCAAGAAAGACTGCTGGATTTACAGGATTTGCAAGTACAAACGCCTGTCACATATGCAAGCATCATTTCACTGTTGTTGCTGGAACAAGTAAGATCAATTATTCTGGATTCGATCATGAGAACTGGGTCTCCCGAACAAAAGAGGAAAATGCAACTGAAGCTGAGATGTGGTTCTGCGCAGAATCTGATGCAGAGAGAGCTGTTTTGGAGAAGCAGCATGGCACCCGTTTTTCCGAGTTGCATCGCCTACACTACTTTGATCCCGTCCGATGCACGATTGTTGATCCCATGCACAATTTGTTTCTTGGGACAGCAAAGCGTATGATCAGTGTTTGGAAAGACCTGAGGTATCTCCCAACTGCTGTTCTCGTCCGTATGCAACGTCTTGCCGATGGTATTCTTGTTCCTCCTGGGTATGCCGTTTTATCAACAAAGATCGAATCTGGTTTCCCGTATATGAAGGCAGACAAGTGGCAATCGTGGTGTCTGATTTATTTGTTGGTGGTACTAAAAGACGCTTTACCTGAAGACGACTACAAAAACTGGACTCTCTTTGTAAAAGCATGCCGAAAGTTGACCAGTCCTTCAGTCACATATTCAGAAATTGACAGCGCACACCAGCTCCTTGGAGAATTCGGAAAAGAGTGTGAGACTCTTTATGGAGAGAGCAGCATCATGCCAAATATGCACTTGCATATGCACTTGCATGAGTCAATGCTTAACTTTGGTCCGGTATACACATTCTGGCTGTATAGCTTCGAGAGATACAACGGCAAGTTGAAGAACATCAAGACGAACCATCGCAATGGTCTTGAGGTCACCTTCATAAGAGTCTTCCTGGAGAAAGCATTCATTGGTAGCTTTCTTCGAGCGTATTCTACCAATCTTTCATCACCACTGATAGAGTTCCTTGAGGGGGTTGCCCAAGTAAAATCAAATTCCGACAGCTCTTCTCCCTTGAATTTGGATGCTGGCCACCCTCCTGCGTTGCCATTTAGCTTAGCAATGTTCCAGCAAGCTGCTACCAATCCATGGTACAATGTCACCGGAAGTGAGGCCTTGCCCCCGACAACATTGCCAATCAAGTTGCAGCCTTTGACTATGATGAAGGATGATCACTATCAGTGGTTATTTGAATTCTATGTCAAGGCTTACCAGAGTACAAGTGTTTCCTTCTGTGCGGTAGGGAGAATCCCAATTGGTGAGGATGTATTTGTGAACAATCGGATTCAAAAGGTGAAGAAGATTTCGTTGCTGGGGCAAGAGTACTGCAGTGGTAAAAAGAAGAAGCGCGGGTCTTTTGTGAGGGTATTGTTTCTTGAGAGAACAAATGACGATGTATCTGAATTCCCTGGTCAAATAGAGTATTTATTTACTCATACCATCAAGATCGGTGGAGTCAAAAGAGTGTCAATGTTTGCATTCATTAAATGGTTTCCCGCCTACCATTCAAGTAGTCATCAGCCATTAGCTGATCAAGGTCTGCAGTTGTGGGACAAGGGATTTATGGAAGAAGATGCTTTGTGCATTGTTCCAGTGCATCGTCTGCATTCGTGCTTTGCGTTGACTACGCATAAAATGCAGAGTGGGACGCAAAAGCACCTGGTTGTTTCACTGCCTAGAAAAGTAGTCACATAAAAAACAAAAAAAAATAACAACTATTTAGGTTACCAGTATAAATAATTATAATACGAGTTTTTTTGACTGTAAAAAGGTTTAGCTTTATTTATCTCTGTATTCTTATTTAGTTTTAACAATACTTCTTTATTAAGTATTTAAAAGAGCAATAGTAAATTATATTACCAGTTTTTTTTTAACTATTAATGAATAGTAAAAACCATTATTTATTTCTCTTGCTTTTATCAATAATATAAAAGACAAAAAAACTTGTATATTTAATATCCGACATTTACCATTTTCTTAGCCTTTATTACATATTCTTGCTAATATTGGTATTATAATTTCCAATAAAAAAAAACGAGGATAAAACAATCAGGGTTATATAATTAAATAATTGCTTTGTATATATATTTTTTTTATTAATTGGCTTTAAAATAAAATAAAATAAAATAATAATTTATTATTTTGATTTTTGATTTTGTCTTTTTCTTTTTCCTTTTATTTATATATTAATTGCTTCTCATCTTGACAATATCGCCTGATTATATTTTACCACTTCACCCCACATCATTCAACACAATCAATAAAAATCATTAAAGAACTATATTCACTTTGTAAACAAAATAACGATTTATTGTTGGCGTGTGTGAATTCAAGCAGCAACACGTGCCTTTTTCTCATTCGATAACTCGGTGTTTCTCAAAATAATTGGATAGACAGAATTGCCAATGACGTCTGGTCCCTTGTTAGCAAGTCTCTGTTTCTTCAAAACAGTAAAGTATTCATCCACCTGCATTATAATATAAATACTTTTGAGTTAGAAGTATTAAAAAAAATAACTTTTATCATGAGAGCCTTACCAAGGGATGTCTATTTCTAGGAGTATATCTAGTTTTATTTTTCTCCTCATCTGACTCAATATCAGACAACATGTTATAGTCCAGAAGGTCCACGACAGTCTCACCAAACTTAGACTCAAGGTTTGCCTTGTCAGCTAAGTGAATTGTCTTGTAGTCTGCAAGAATCTGAAAAAAAAAGTTAAAATAGTTTACACAAAAACTGTTGACTATACTTACGTTTCTCTTTCTGGACCGGCGTCGAGAAATCCGATTTTGTCGAGCTATCTTTTCTGGCAAAGCTTTTGCCCTTTGAAGCATATACGAAGTATGTCTTCGGGTTTTCTCTTCCACAACTGCAGACGAAACAGACTTTACTTCAGCTTGCTGATGTGTGTAGCTCTGCACTACATCAGCAATGGGACAGTTGGATGTCGAGAAGGCGCCCTCATTGACCGTCAATGGCATTGTTGCCAGAACAGCTCGTGTTTGAGAACAGATCAATCTCTGCAAAATATAATGTAAGTAACTTTGCAATATTCTATTACTAGTATATATCCTACCAAAACCGTTGGAAGGCAGTACTTTATATATTCTTCTGTAGTAAGAGCCTGACCGATGGGACTATGGTTCGAATTGTTATTCTGGCCATTGGTTGCTCCCATGTTGTGGTAGACCTTCTCCAGAAGTGAATGAGATTCATTCAGTCGGGTGCTCATGGTGAACAAAGTGGACAGGACAGTACCATCTAGCTCTGTGCTAACTGTCAAGCTGGGAAGAATTTCCCATTGTCTTGTGCTTGCTGCTGTCCCAGCAGTTTGTTGAACAGACTTTTTTGTAGTCGTCTTTTTCGTTTTTTTGGATTGCTGCGTATTAGAAGACATGAATTCAGATATTTAAGGCTAATGAAAGAAATGGAAACAATGTGAATACTTTAATAATTAGAGTTGGGTTTCTTTAAAATAATAAAATAAATCAAAACATACGTAAAGGTGGAAAGTAAGGCACCAAAAGATTATTTTTCTGATGATGCTCTTTATAGCATTTTGATCTCTATATTATACTTTTCTTGATAAGCCGACTTGGAAAGGCATTTGTAATAGCTTACATCCATTACAAAGATGTGAGAGATTATGGTTTAGTACGTAATGTCTTGTCTCAATCGGGATGGGTTGAATGACTTTCAATTTGCTCCATTGATTCTATCAGTTTCTCAGGTCAATGGTCATAAAATTATAATTTTGAATTTCCCCGTTTTTTTTTAATTTTTTCTTTCTTCTTCTTTACTTCTTTCTTAATGTCTAACATGGTAAGCATCAACTCACATCAAAGTTTCAAGACCTAATAATCTTGTTGTTTTTATTCTAGCATGGTACACTATGCTTTAAACCACCAAGTCCTTCTTAACTGCCTCAAAAGTAATGATAAAAAGGTAATAAGAATATACTTGAATATTTATTCACGATTTATGTATTAATTATTCTGCTTAGATTTTTCTGGCCCATTAACAAAGACATATACCTTGGGAGGGTTTACAAAATAGTATGTTATATAAATATTAACGTACACCTTCAAGATACAACTTGTATTTATTATTTTTCTTATGTATACCATACACTTTATAGTCACTGGTCTTTATCTTGGTCCTCTTTTTTTGATTATACACCGACTCTTATTCTCTACAGACAGACAAGTAAGTAAATAATCATTCTACTTCTTTGTATGTAATTCTAATGAAAAGAAATTATTTTATAGATAATATCTCCATTTCCCGCATGCTGCCTCTTCTATTGTATTAAATAATTGGTAAGCAAAAAATAGTCTGATACTCTTTATTTCATTCTAATAAAAGATTATATTTTATAGACAATATCATTGTATTTTGTGTTTGTCAACTCTTCTGTTTTCTGAACTGTCTGGTAAGCAAACCATAGTCTTATTTACTTTGCATCGTATTAACAAAAGTTATTATTTTTATAGACAATATTACTATAATTGAGACATTTAACTAAAATGTTGATACATCTATCTTTATGTTAAAGACATCCATCTGTTCTCATGTTTAACTTTATTGTAAGTACATTCATATTTTTTAAATAATCTGTCGCTCTCAAATGAATATATCTAGAACATTCTTTCTAATCCACCCTATAATTATTTTTTATAAAAGTAAACAAACAGGCCAAGAAGGTGTGCCGCAGCAAGCAATGGAATACAGTAGGGGTCGATTGCACCAGGGGTGGACCAATGGATGTTCGAAAGGAATAACATAGTATCCACGAAAATAAATGACGGCATTGAGTGTGATGTTTCTACCCAATTGCAACAGAAGACGATTAGTGATGTAGACGAATAGAAATAGCTAGAAACAATAAGAAAATTTTTTCAAACCAATAAAAACCTTTAAAATGACCCATAAACCTCTAAATCTTGACTAAATCTTGACCAAATCTTGACCAAATCTCTTCTTTAACAACCCATATATAGTAATAAAAAGATGTTAAATGTTATGTGCTGTATTTAAAAAAAAACCCCAAAACCAATATAAAATGAAAAATCTGCGGTCTGATAAAAGTGCGTCTATATTTTCACAACCAAAATATATCACATAAAAGTATATCACACTTTTTCTTTTTGCGTTCCTAAAATTCAGTATACTAATTGTATTCATTTAGCTCACGAATTTTAAAAAATTGTCATCATAAATTCCGATCGAATTCATGCTGAATTTTATTCATTCAGACAGTATTTGGTCAAGATTTAGTATACTGAATTGGCCCTCCTTTTGCAGTGTATGTATATAAGCTGAACACTACCAATCTAGTATATATATAAATAAATGCTATCTGATCTGATATATATGTAAATCAATAACAGTCAATCTGTATTATATATATATATTTATCACATCCAATTTACGACTTATATAAGTTAATAAAATGTAATATATAATCAATATTAGCCAATAACATTTGATTTATTACTAATATTAGCCTATAACATCTTATCTATCTCTGATATTAATCAATACTATTGGATCTATCACATTATATATATTCACACTTGTCAATATCCAAGTCATATCCAATCATCTCATCAAATATAAGTTACATACTCTAATCATATTTAATCTTTCATTTTATATATATTCACAACTCTTTTATAATCTTTATATATATATATATAATATATAAATACATCAAAATTATAATAAATATTAATAAGTTAACTTATTTATATATTTTTTTATTGATCTACATAATAATATTTTGATTTTTATAAGAAAATTAGTAAAAAAATATGAAAATTAATTTTTATTAATTCTGTATTTGCTCTTTACATATTTTGATACTTTTATATTATACTACTAAATTTTTTTTATATAGCAAAAAAAATTAAAAAATTATTACTTAGTAAGAATTTGAACTTTCATTAGAAGAGATATATTTAATTATTGTCGGAACGGCTTTTTGATAGTTTAAGGTTAAATGTTTTTCCATGCCAAGCTTTTACATAGTTACTATTTATATAACCTATCTTCCCACACTAAAAATGCCAAGATTTCTCACGCTAATTATATTCAGACTAACTAAAAAAGGAAATTTTTCCGGAAAAAAGCTATTCTTTAGCATTTTTTCTCACGAATTCAGCTGTATTGTTTACGTAGATCATTTATGCAAGATTATGCATGATTATGCATGTTATATAACAAGTATAGCCATAATTTACTAATTTTTTTCAGTAATACATTTGTATTATTTATGTTATGCAAATATGCATAATGACATATGTTATACAAACTTTCTTTTGTTATATTTTTTATATGTGTTTCTATACAACTATGCAAGATTATGCAAGATTATGCAAAATTATGCAAAATTATGTAAAATTATGCAAGATTATACAAGATTATGCAAAATTATGCAAGATTATGTAAGCTGATAACAGCTGATCTGATATATATATAAGTGAATATTAGTCAATCTTATACATATATAAACCAATAATTGCCGATCTGATATATATATAAGTCAATAGTCACTGATCTGATATATATATAAGTCAATGATCACTGATCTCATATATATATAAGTAGATAATCGCTAATCTGGTATATATATAAGCCTATAATTGCTAATTTCATATATATATAAGCAGATGATCATCGATCTCATATATATATAATTAATGATCATCAATCTAGTGTATATATAAGTCAATAGTTGCCAATCTGGTATATATATAAGCAGATGATCACTGATCTCATATATATATAAGTAGATAATCGCCAATCTGGTATATATATAAGTCAATGGTCGCCGATCTGGTATATATATAAGTCAATGATCACTGATCTCATATATATATAAGTAGATAATTGCCAATCTGGTATATATATAAGCCAATAATTGCTGATTTCATATATATATATAAGGCAATAGTTACCAATCTCATATATATATATAAGCAGATAATTGCCGATCTGGTATATATATAAGTAGATGATTGCCGATCTCATACATATATAAGCAGATGATTGCTGATCTCATATATATATAAGCAGATGATCGCCGATCTCATATATATATAAGCAGATGATTATCAATCTGATATATTTATATAAGCTGATGATAGTCGATCTGATATATATATAAGCTGTTAACTGCCAATTAGGTATATATATAAGCTGATAACAGGTGATTCACACTATATATAAACATATGATACTCAATCTGATATATATATAAGCTGATGATAGCTGATCTGGTATATATATAAATTGTTGACCGCCAATCAGCTATATATATATAAACTATTAACAGTCTATCTCATACATATATAAGCTGATATTAGCTAATCTAGTATATATATAAGCTGATATTAGCTAATCTAGTATATATATAAGCTGTTGACTGCCAATCTGGCATATATATAAGCTGTTGACTGCTAATCTGATATATATATATAAGTTATAACAGTCAATCTTATACATATATAAGCTATTAACAGTCTATCTCATACATATATAAGTAGATCACAGTCAATCTGATATATATATAAGCTGATGATAGTCAATCGGGTATATATATAAGCTGTTGACTGCTAATTGGGTATATATATAAGCTGATGACAGAGGATGTACACTATATATAAACATATAATATCCAATCTGATATATATATAAGTGGATCACAGTCAATCTGATATATATATAAGCTGATGATAATCGATCTGGTATATATATAAGCTGTTGTCTGCCAATTGGGTATATATATAAGCTGTTGTCTGTCAGTTGCATATATATATAAGTTGATGACAGGTGATTTGCACTATATATAAACATATGATATCCAGTCTGATATATATATAAGTAGATCACAGCCAATCTGATATATATATATAAGTGGATAACAGTTAATCTCATATATATATAAGCTGAACACTACCAATCTAGTATATATATAAATAAATGCTATCTGATCTGATATATATGTAAATCAATAACAGTCAATCTGTATTATATATATATATTTATCACATCCAATTTACGACTTATATAAGTTAATAAAATGTAATATATAATCAATATTAGCCAATAACATTTGATTTATTACTAATATTAGCCTATAACATCTTATCTATCTCTGATATTAATCAATACTATTGGATCTATCACATTATATATATTCACACTTGTCAATATCCAAGTCATATCCAATCATCTCATCAAATATAAGTTACATACTCTAATCATATTTAATCTTTCATTTTATATATATTCACAACTCTTTTATAATCTTTATATATATATATATAATATATAAATACATCAAAATTATAATAAATATTAATAAGTTAACTTATTTATATATTTTTTTATTGATCTACATAATAATATTTTGATTTTTATAAGAAAATTAGTAAAAAAATATGAAAATTAATTTTTATTAATTCTGTATTTGCTCTTTACATATTTTGATACTTTTATATTATACTACTAAATTTTTTTTATATAGCAAAAAAAATTAAAAAATTATTACTTAGTAAGAATTTGAACTTTCATTAGAAGAGATATATTTAATTATTGTCGGAACGGCTTTTTGATAGTTTAAGGTTAAATGTTTTTCCATGCCAAGCTTTTACATAGTTACTATTTATATAACCTATCTTCCCACACTAAAAATGCCAAGATTTCTCACGCTAATTATATTCAGACTAACTAAAAAAGGAAATTTTTCCGGAAAAAAGCTATTCTTTAGCATTTTTTCTCACGAATTCAGCTGTATTGTTTACGTAGATCATTTATGCAAGATTATGCATGATTATGCATGTTATATAACAAGTATAGCCATAATTTACTAATTTTTTTCAGTAATACATTTGTATTATTTATGTTATGCAAATATGCATAATGACATATGTTATACAAACTTTCTTTTGTTATATTTTTTATATGTGTTTCTATACAACTATGCAAGATTATGCAAGATTATGCAAAATTATGCAAAATTATGTAAAATTATGCAAGATTATACAAGATTATGCAAAATTATGCAAGATTATGTAAGCTGATAACAGCTGATCTGATATATATATAAGTGAATATTAGTCAATCTTATACATATCACTAGAAAAACATACGGGAATTACCATGTACAAAGTTAAATTATAACAATAGAAAATCTGGGGTATTTTTTCATCTCAGCTTTTTTTGTGTGTTCAAGATGAAAACACTGTTTTCCGGTTTTCTATTGGCTTGGATACAACAGGCGAAAATATTATTTATTATTATTATTATAAAGACATAACATTTCATTATAAAGACATAGTAAATTTAGTAAACGTTGTACTTGTTTCCTTTTTCTCTTAACACTTCAAAGTAAAAATAAATAAACATTATGTCCACAATTCCTGAACTCTACAACGAAAAGTGCCATTGTGCTGGATGTAGTCAGAACGATCTCGGCTATAGTTTTGTTGCCAGAAGAACTGCTCAACGTCATAACAAAAGGGCAAGACTAAATGCCATAAGATGTGAAAGGGGTACAATATTTGAATTTATTTAATTGTATTGTAATCCATGAAATAACGTGTTGTAATAGACATGTCTACCCAAAGAAATATGATGGAGGTCGATGATGAACGTAAGGTTTATTTAATTCAGATACCGTTAGATATTAACCAAGTGTTATATTCTAAATGTAGCTATCTTAACCCATCAACCCGGAGCCCTGGAAGAATCGTACACTCAGACAAACTCACCTGTTTGGGAAGGAGCTTCAATGTCTGACACTGAAGACGTTTCCGTTACTAATGACGCGATCAGCAATGGCGACAATGATGACAGTGGAAGCAACAGCAATGAAATCAGTGAAGACGAAAGCGAAGACGATGTTATTGAGCTCGACGACAATGAATTGAATAGTGAAGGTCAGTTAGTGTTAAAAATTTTTTAAAAAAAAAAGCGTTAATTTTTTTTTATAATAGACCCTTTTGCCACCCCCGATATGCCCCAGAACCCAGTGCACAGGTTCATTGCTACTTTTGTGGTGATGTTCGCTTCCCGCTATGTGGTTGACAAGGGCGCCGTTGTCTTGATCGAGTTCATCAACAAGCTTTTGACAATTTACGAGCAGGATTTCCAACTGCCCTTGAGCCTTCCTGGTCTTCAGCGCATGACAGGTTTCTCAGCCATGACCAAAGGCATAAAGAAATTTGTTGTGTGTCAGGATTGTCACAAGGTGTACGAAGAAAGTGCATCTGTCCCGTCTCATTGCGATTTCGTAAAGCTTGGTGCACGCTCGTCTTGCAACTGCCAATTGACGAAAACATCAGCATCGGGTGCTTTGGTGGCCAAGCGTTCATACTTGTACCAGTCCGTCGTTAATACTTTACGAATGTTTTTTCTTCGTCCAGGATTCGAGGATAAAATTAGACATTGGAATCACGAGCTGAAGATGGTGGATACGATGTGTGACATATACGACGGTGCCATGTGGAAGGAGCTCAAAGACAAAGATGGCGTGCAATTCACAAAGGATTCGCGTTCATTAATGTTGACTCTCAACATCGACTGGTTTCAACCTTTCGATAACGTCACGCACTCGACTGGTGCCATATACCTGGTAGTAAACAATCTGCCTCGCAATGAAAGATACAAGCCAGAGAACACACTTCTCGTAGGATTGATGCCTGGCCCGAAGGAACCCAAATCCGAAGAGATAAACCATTATCTCCGGCCTATGGTAGATGATCTGATAAGATTGTATGAGGGACTGGCAATCCCAACTTTCGAGTGTCCTAGTGGTGTCCGCGTCCGTGCCGCATTGATGATGGTTGCCTGTGACATCCCGGCAGCAAGAAAGACAAGTGGTTTCACCTCGCACAACAGTACATGCGCATGTTACAAGTGCAACAGACATTTCCCTCGCTTGGAAAACGGTGTCAATGTTGACTTTCGTGGGTTTGACTTCTCTCGGTGGGTGCTTCGTGACGGTGTAGAGAACAGGTTGCATGCTGAGGAGTGGGAAAGTGCTAGTACCCCCTCAGAAAGGCATCGGCTGGAGGTCGAAAATGGTGTTCGATGGTCGCAGTTGCATCGCCTTGGATACCTTGATCTAGTACGTGGAACGATCATCGATCCCATGCATAATTTATTCCTGGGAACGCCTAAAAGATTGATGGATCGTTGGATCAAAGACGAAGACATTCAAGATGGCGATTTTGCGGCAATGCAGAAGACTGCAGAAACGATGATTGTGCCTGGTGGATACACCTCTTTGAACTCGAAAATAGGAAAGCAGTTTTCGTATATGAAGGCAGACGAGTGGAAGTCATGGGTGCTCGTATACTCGCCAGTTCTGTTGAAAGATGTTCTTGCAAAAGACAGATTCGAAAACTGGATTAACTTTGTTGATGCATGCCGCCTGTTGATCAAGCCAACGATCACGTTCGATGAAGTCAACACTGCCCATCAGTTTCTTCAAACTTTTTGCACCAGATGTGACGAGCTGTACAACGCCGAAATCCTCACCTGTAATATGCACCTACACCTCCATCTTCGAGATACAATTCGTGATTTTGGACCAGTGTACGGTTATTGGCTATTCGGGTTCGAGCGGTTTAACGGGTTGTTAAAAAATTTGAAGACAAACAGGAAGATCGGGTTTGAAGAAACATTTATGAAGAAATTTATTGAAGATGTGCACAAAGACGATCTTGTCAACAGTTTCCTTCAGAGTACCCGCCAGACATCTGCATTTCCTCTCCTTACCAAACTCACTTCTTCCTTTACACCCGCCACCATTCCATCCATCCGTCAACGTACCTTCCGCATACAGTCATTTGTCGAGGCTTCTGAAGATCCAAATGTACTTGTAAAAGGCAACGAACCTCTCCCTCCTTCCGCATTCCCTCTATCATTAAAATCCGCTACCACAATGAGTGACATTCACTATGTTCATCTCTTACAATACTACAAAGTTGCGTACAACAATGAACAATTAGTTCACTTTCAACAAGCGTCGGAATCACCATACTTTGTCGACAATACAATCACCCTGTTGAAATACATCAACATCCTTGGGCAGGTCTACAAGGGTAAAGGTGAATCTGGAAGTCGTGGCTCTCTTGTACAAGCAAAGTTCATTGGAAGTACTGGTGAGCATATCATCGCATACACGGGTCAAATACAGTACATTTTCACCCATTCTTTCACTCCTCCACCCACCTCTTCATCCCTTACTCCCTTGCTCCGCACCCATCGCCGCCCAACACAACTTCTTCACAATTCTCAACATACTTTTGCATTTATCAAATGGTACACACCCGAAAATGATAAATCGCGAGAGTACGAACACGTTGAAACCTGCTTTCCAACATTTTCTCCTGACGATTTCCAATGTGTATTGCCAGTGCATAGAATTATGTTAGAAGTAGCAACTGCTGAGCACACAACACGCAGAAAAGTAAAAAAGATGCTGGTCATTCCTTTGCCAAAAAAACAATACATTTAAAAAATAATAAAATTATAACTCCCTTTTTTAAAGGCACACAGAAAAGAATAATCATAGTGTTTGTATTTGTTGGTACGTTTATCATTGTCAGATGGAGGATGTGGAGGATGTAGAGGATAAGAAAACAAAATTTATTGAAACTCATCTCTAAAAGCCCAGTGAGGGAGAAGGGACGTCAATCTAGGCGGGACTGCTAAAACAGCATCTCTACCGAAGGACCTCTTCAACATCTGACGCGAATTGAAGTCCATGCGATTACGCATAAAATCATCAACAACTGCAAGAAAGTGATTGTACTAAATACAAATAAGTGATTAATCAAAGTTCTGTTTCATTTAAATACATAAAAAAACAAAAAAAAGCTATATACAATAATGTAAACAAAAGAAATTACCTCATCGCTTCTCCAACTTGGACGCACTGTACGAATCGCACGGTTGCTCGAGACTCCAGGCATATCGTCTTCAGATTCGCCCTCAGACATTGCTTCTTTCTGTAAGAGTCCGTCGCAGCTCTTACCCACCTTCATATCAATTTCAGCCTTGAATGTATGGTAGGTCAGCTCGCGACGGTCAAAATGCTAGTTTATAAATGTATTAATATGAATACATTTAATTTGCAATCAAAATATACTTCTAACATACATCGGTCTCTCGACCTGCTTTTCTTGACCGAGAATTTGTCTTTTTGCGCGCTTCATAGGATTCCTTGACTCGGCGTCTCGTTCCACAAAAGTTTGTGTAGATACAATCGCTAATATCGGCCTGTCGAACACTAGTCCCAACAACCTTTGGAGCCAGGTATGCATGAAGGTCATGCATCAGCTGTCTGTTGGGTGGAAGTCTGTAATCAACATTAACATCCCAACTGCGCTTGCTGTCGTTAGCTGCAACTAGTTCCGGCTTATTTGATTTGAAGTTGTGTTTCTTCAACTCTCCTCGGATAAGAGCCTATACTTAGTGTGAGATATTATGTTGATGAGCTACTGTACATCTCAACACTTACTAAAACTCTAGTGCGATCCTGTTTACTAAGTTCACCAGCGTTTGCACCAGTAAGAACCACTGGACCAACAGAAGGAGCGACAGAAGGACCAACAGAAGGAGCAACAGAAGGAGCAGCAGAAGAGATACCAAACAAAGCCTCAGAAGGTGTTGTATACCAATCCAGAGTAGAACCAACGGAAGAAGCTGCGAAAGGGACAGAAGCAGAAGCAGGTATAGTGGTAGGAGCAATAACTGCAAGAAGTTCTCCAGAGGCATCGGCAACGCTATCAAGTATTTCCAATGAATCTTTGTTCCCCTTGATAACAATGCCAATGTTTGAATCCATGGTCTTGAGACTTTCCTCCATAGCGGTGAGCCTTCTTAAAAGCTCAGTATATTCCGGGGATGGAGCCGGGGCAATTGACTGACGATTGTTAACCATGGTCTGAAAGCTATCTAATAAAATGTTATACATGAGTTGATTGTTAATTATATTTGTTTTATATATCTATTCATTGTATATATAGAGTGTTATTAACATACAAAAGAAGTTAGGTGTTAAGCGAAAGAATAAAGTGTAGTTAATGGAAAGATGGTAAAAGTAAAAGCAAGAACCCATTTATTATATTACACTTGTTGCTGTAAATACTCAGGATTTCTTTAATACGCGTATCTCTATTAATACTTCCTGGAATTAACGGGGTGCAAATCGGCTTTGAACATGCTTTTTTCAACTCAATCCAATATATGATTTCTGTCTTTCGGCCTTTTGGCCCTTTGGTCTTTTGTTCTTTTTGTTTTTTTTTTTTCATTTACAAGTTTTCTCTCTTTTCTCTCTTTCCAACATTTATTATATTCACAGATTTTCTTGGTAAGATATCTTATTCTTTAATATTATATATATATATATAACTAAAATGATAATAATTGTTTTCTATTACTACAGACACTCGTGTTTTGTTACCTTCTGATGCATCCCCTTCACAATGTCCATCCGGATTAGCTAAGGTTAGTAAATATACTTTATGCTGTCATCCTATAAAATTATCCTGACCTTTTCCTTTCTTTTGTATAGGCCATATCGCCGAAATTACTCTCTACTATTAAACACGGTTATGAACACGGTAATATTTTATTTTATTTCAATCTATCTCTTTTTAATAAGCACATGGCTTAACATAATTTCTATTATAGATGAACCTCCCTCTCATGAGCACATCGCGAATCAAGAACTTTCATTTCATACGAGTGTCATTGACATGGTAATTTTTTTTGTACATATAACAATATTATTTATTTTGTATATTAATGTATATCATTTACTGAAGACAATATTAGCGTCTCCTATGTACTCTCTTGGTCTGCAAATAAATCCTTTTGCTTCGGGTAGGTAAATGAAATATTCTACCACACAGTTCACAAAAAATAATTTTTTTTCAGCATTTTTATAGCCAAATAAAGTATATTGAGTACTATGGTTCGCATTCATGACGCCTTTTCTTTTTGTCTCTGGTAAGCTATTATATTGCAAGCATAATTACATATATATATTCTTAATATCCACGATTTCTTGTTCAAACAGTTAACACTTTTCTAATTTCATAGAACAACCATTTACAAGCAAGCAACACACAACTGGGCTTTTCTCTGGGAGATATTGTTTGGAGAATACTTGTTTTATCAGAACATTGGCCATTTCAAATTGTATGAAGGATAGAACACTAGCCAGAATGTTCCTGAATATTAAATATAACCACTGTACTATAAACCTAAGAATATTCTTTTCTTTCTAATAAAAACAAAATAAACCAATAATTATTATAAATAAATTAAAGATCGGAGAAGTGTATGGAAGCAAACAGTATAAGAAGAAGTCTCTAAGATTGGATAAAATAAATTCAAATACAACAAAACCCTGTAAAAACTGGCATATCCATAAATTAAACAATGTAAAAACTGGCATATCCGTATAATCGATCTTTCATTTATCGTTCTTTTAATCGGAAAGCGGTAGGATATATTACAACAAAACGTAATTCTGAGTTGCCGTTTTAGTGCATGTGGTAAAAACCCATATACAGAAAATGCAAACACATCCTACTATCCTGCTGTTCTGACCTTTTCCTATGTTCGAAAGTTGGTCTTACCACCTATGAGTAAGCCAGCTTCATACACTTGTAAAAACTATCTGATCACATCGTAAAACCTGGTCTTTTCACATAATTAATTACAGTTTTACACATAAGAAAACCGCACCTCTTTTCCAGTGTATATAAACCAATAATTGCCGATCTGATATATATATAAGTCAATAGTCACTGATCTGATATATATATAAGTCAATGATCACTGATCTCATATATATATAAGTAGATAATCGCTAATCTGGTATATATATAAGCCTATAATTGCTAATTTCATATATATATAAGCAGATGATCATCGATCTCATATATATATAATTAATGATCATCAATCTAGTGTATATATAAGTCAATAGTTGCCAATCTGGTATATATATAAGCAGATGATCACTGATCTCATATATATATAAGTAGATAATCGCCAATCTGGTATATATATAAGTCAATGGTCGCCGATCTGGTATATATATAAGTCAATGATCACTGATCTCATATATATATAAGTAGATAATTGCCAATCTGGTATATATATAAGCCAATAATTGCTGATTTCATATATATATATAAGGCAATAGTTACCAATCTCATATATATATATAAGCAGATAATTGCCGATCTGGTATATATATAAGTAGATGATTGCCGATCTCATACATATATAAGCAGATGATTGCTGATCTCATATATATATAAGCAGATGATCGCCGATCTCATATATATATAAGCAGATGATTATCAATCTGATATATTTATATAAGCTGATGATAGTCGATCTGATATATATATAAGCTGTTAACTGCCAATTAGGTATATATATAAGCTGATAACAGGTGATTCACACTATATATAAACATATGATACTCAATCTGATATATATATAAGCTGATGATAGCTGATCTGGTATATATATAAATTGTTGACCGCCAATCAGCTATATATATATAAACTATTAACAGTCTATCTCATACATATATAAGCTGATATTAGCTAATCTAGTATATATATAAGCTGATATTAGCTAATCTAGTATATATATAAGCTGTTGACTGCCAATCTGGCATATATATAAGCTGTTGACTGCTAATCTGATATATATATATAAGTTATAACAGTCAATCTTATACATATATAAGCTATTAACAGTCTATCTCATACATATATAAGTAGATCACAGTCAATCTGATATATATATAAGCTGATGATAGTCAATCGGGTATATATATAAGCTGTTGACTGCCAATTGGGTATATATATAAGCTGATGACAGAGGATGTACACTATATATAAACATATAATATCCAATCTGATATATATATAAGTGGATCACAGTCAATCTGATATATATATAAGCTGATGATAATCGATCTGGTATATATATAAGCTGTTGTCTGCCAATTGGGTATATATATAAGCTGTTGTCTGTCAGTTGCATATATATATAAGTTGATGACAGGTGATTTGCACTATATATAAACATATGATATCCAGTCTGATATATATATAAGTAGATCACAGCCAATCTGATATATATATATAAGTGGATAACAGTTAATCTCATATATATATAAGCTGAACACTACCAATCTAGTATATATATAAATAAATGCTATCTGATCTGATATATATGTAAATCAATAACAGTCAATCTGTATTATATATATATATTTATCACATCCAATTTACGACTTATATAAGTTAATAAAATGTAATATATAATCAATATTAGCCAATAACATTTGATTTATTACTAATATTAGCCTATAACATCTTATCTATCTCTGATATTAATCAATACTATTGGATCTATCACATTATATATATTCACACTTGTCAATATCCAAGTCATATCCAATCATCTCATCAAATATAAGTTACATACTCTAATCATATTTAATCTTTCATTTTATATATATTCACAACTCTTTTATAATCTTTATATGTGTATTGTTAATGGAGTTATTTTGGTTTAAATAAAAGATGTTTAAATGTTGCTGCGTAGCTTAAGTGTTATCGCGTTGTGTTTTGGTTCTGAGCACCCCTGTTCGACCCTACGTGATATCATTCTTTTATTTCGATTTTTTTGCGTCGTTTTTTTGTTTCTGATCTGGGTTGGTCTTTCTTTTACTATAGTAAAGTCAAAAGGTCAAACCAACTGGGGATCAAGAAGTATATGTAAAATCAAAGATAGGATAAAAGATACTTTTTATGTATATGAATTGATTTGTCATATATAGTTTTCTAAAGTAATACTGCGCATTATCTGCATTAGCTATTATATTAGATTTAAATAAAAGGAAAGTCATTATACTTTGGTTAATGCTCAGGAAGATATTACTGCGCATAAAGAGGTATTGTGGTTAATTATTTTCAGATTGTACGGATTCATCAAAATAATGTCTGACAGTTTTTTTTTTGTAATAAAACAACAGTATAATACTACTGTTATGAGTTTTCTTTTTTTATAATTTGTTTATTAAATTAAAGAGGTGTAAAGGAAAAGTCTGTTTACATATCAAGGGAAGGTTTGTGATTGCTTGTTATAATAAGTATATTATAAAAGTTAAAATCTCAAGAAATGAAATATAAATAGAGATATTATAGTTCTAGAGTATATTTTTTATTATAGTATAGCAAACAAAAAAATTAATATAAAATAAACTATTTAGCTGAAGTATAAAATCAACATTTAGTTTTTTTTTTTAATTTTTTATTATTATTATTTTTGTTTTTTTTTATATTTTGGGTTTTATATTTTTTTCTTATTTTTTATTATTATTTTTTTTTATTTTGTTTTTTATTTTATTTTTTATTATTATTTTTTTATTATTTTTTTATTATTTTTATTATTTTGTTTTTTATTTATTTATATTTTATTTTAATGCTTTTATTATATTTATAATAAATTAGCATTTCAAAAAAATTGTGAATAAACATATTAATTTTTTTAGATAAATTCTATTTTTTTTTAGTATATATATGATATTCGGCTAGGGCGGAAATATTTGATTTATTTTAATTTTTACCCACCTGCGCACTATACCAAATTCCGGCGGCCATCTAATCGTAGCATGATTCAATCTCCGAAAAAATTCTAAAGACCGACAATGCGCCTCTAATGCCACTTTTCAGTTACTCTTCGTCATTAGCTATCGATAGAGCCAAGAAGCATACAAATACAATCAGTAGAAGTCGAGAAAAGTAGAATTATATAAATTTTATTTTTTGAATAAATATTGATTTCTCAAAAAAAAATAATAATATTATAAATGCCGACTGAAACCGATATTTTTTATTCTTCTATTATTTCTAATCGTTTTATTTTTATGTATTTTATTGTGTGTTTAATATTTTCAAGTTATATATATATAAAACCAATATGTATTTGTATAGATTAAATATTATATCAAGAAGGCACGTTTCTATCATAATAGTTCACACGGTATCTACTATGAACTATTAATCAGTTTTTTCAGATATCTGGTTTTTGTGTGTCTATGCATCGCATTTGATAACAAGCTTGTTATACTTATATATTGAGATATGAATTTTATAACATATGTATAGTCAAAATTATGAAACTAACAAATACATACTTATACCAAGGCATAGATTTGTAATATTAGTGTAGCAAAAAACTGTGTGTTAATAGACCATATAACTCTTGGTAAAAGACTTATTCTATATAACACACAACGCAGAAAATATATTTTTGAATGTTGGGATGACTAAAGAAAATATTAGTAGCTAGCCTTGGTTAATCTGAATATACTATAGAAAGAACGAATTTGGACGAAGATAAAATCTTTAATGGCAGAAATACTAATACTCATTTTTTGTCAGAATAAGAAAATGATATTGAAAAAAAATTGAATTACAAAAGTTTGAATAAAGTAGTATGTAGTGTAAAAGAAGCAAGTACTTAATCTATTGTCGTACTACAAGGACTGTAAAAAGTATTTTTTTTTGTTTTGGGCCACAAAAATTGAACACTGCTTTTTTCCCTCTCTTTTTCATTTCTGGAAGTCGTGACGAATCCCTAGAAAGTTGTAAATAATATATCTGCGGTTGTCGCATGCCACAGGAAGCATTCAATGGTTTTTTTGTACGGAATTGACATTAGACAGATCAAAGTAAGAATTCAAGATGTCTTGAGTTTCTAAGGATCTCTCTCTCCACAGCCATACGCACACACACTACAAGTCTCGATTCTTTTATTCATTTTATTATTATTTTATTCTCAAGTTGAATTCTTGTTTTAGCCTTTCTTTACTTTGAACAAACATACCCACTTCCTAGAGAATGATAATGCATCACTCATCTTGGTAGTGGGCAACATACATACATACATATATATATATATATTAAAATCGTTTTAAACAACGAGTCCCCCCCTTTTTTTTAAAAAAAAAAACAAAAAAAGAAAAAGAAAAGGTAGAAGAAATAGGGTTCCCCCGACATTACACATAATCCTAATTGAATCTTTGTATAGTTCACTCATTCCCATCAATAATCACTCGTTGTCTAATTTTGTCGAGATCATTTCCCTTGAGGTGTATACGTAAAAACATATATTTGCGTGAGTTCACTGGTGCCTGGTCTCTTTTGACATTATAGCCTACCCAGATAAGTTCAATAATTTTGAATGAGCAAAATAAACCACTTGAGAATAAGTATAAAATAAAAGAAACCCCTGTGAAAAGAAAAAATAAAATAAAAGTAAATTGGCAAAGCTAGACAAGAGATTAACAGTCTAGGATAGAAATGAAGAGTTTTAAGGAGAGAATACCTGCGTGAAAAGTTGGATTATAAGAGTGTAATATATAAATATAATGAGTAAGACCACGCGCCGAATAAATCTATAAAGAAAGAAAAAACAGTGGCTCGTTAAAAATGGAGGATACCTATTATTGTACTGGCTAATGCCAATAGTAGGAATGTGGTTTTTCTTTAATCTCAACTCCAAAGAAAGCTTTATATTTAGAAACTCTGGAAGACGGGGTGGATATGGAACCAGAATGCACGGCAATACCAATACAACGTGGACCACTTTTATATATTTCTCAGGTAGGCCCAGAGAGAGTATAGGAATTATTTATAGCTGTTATTGTATGATATTAGGTATAAGAACGGATCACTCTTGACAGGATCACTTGTTGGAGGATATGAATGCAAACGGTTTTCAGTGCGTGATTGAATTGCAAAGTCGATGAGGATTTGAGCAAGCTTGGTAGTCCGGACATTGATGTAAATGGCTTGCGGGATGTTAAGGGGTAGATTGATAGCGAGCTGCTTGTGATTTACATTGATGCTATTTAACCAGTTGTGCTCACTTTCTGTACACGTACATAAGTCATGTATTTGCTACAGGATTTATCTAAGAGGTTGGTACGTGTGTTGAAAGTTGTGGCTTCAGGTAAGTCATTCTGAATACCATTGAAATACTCTTACACGTTTTATGAGCAATTATTTTACATCGATGGTCCAGTAATATTAGTAAAATAAATAAAAATAAAATGGTAATATATGTAATAAAGCATCATAAATTCAGCCGTAGCTATATTTTAGAGTAAATTGGTTTGTGTGTGTGTGTTCCGGATGATGTCCACAAAAGCGCCGTGTTTTTCATTCATGATATATACTATTATTTTATCTACAGTTTAATAGTTGCATTTGCGCTGATAGTGTGGTCGATTAAACATCAAAGGGCAAGCTTATTTTAACGACACTTCCATTTATTTGTGCTACTTAATTTATGATCTACACCAGAGTTGTTTGGATCCTTTGAAGTATTCCTGTCTGAAATTTTTTGGTAGTTACCGCGTCTTCATTGAATATTAGGCGGAATATGGGATATAAAAAATTGAACAAATTGAGATGATTGGAATTAGTCGATTTATTTATTCATATAACAAACCCGATCCGGTAATATATATATATATCTAGACACATCGTTTCTGGAATATTAAAGACAAATATATGGATTATTTGCTTGCAAAGAAGTATGCTATGCTGCCTTGCATTTCCAGTGCATTAATTATTACTGTACATATGCTAGGGTGTAGAGCACTTGTAAGGCACTATGACTCAAAGAAATAGTAGACAGGACAGGCTGGAATTACGGCGGTATTATTTTTCTTGGTTTTCTTCAACAACCACTCGAGTTTCAGGTATATTAATCAAGCCGGTCATACCGGAACCTGTAGGAACATAAAGGATAGTATACTATAATGTAATAAAGACTGAAATGTTTACTGTTAGTATTATTAGCTTTTAGACCTTTTTTTTTGACAGCAGAGATTAATGTATGTTCTCTGTAGAAGAATATAAATTGTGATTTTATGCCTTTATTTGGCTTCACAGGGAAATTCTTGCCGATGTTCCAACTATAGCTAGTCAATTGACCTGAGGGACATCTTATTGTTTTTACAAGAAATAAAATAAAAAATAAGACTTGTATTTTAGAAATGTATGATAATTTTTATATAAGGGCAAGAGTTTATTTAAGTCTGATTGTATGTTGACTAACTTTACAGGAAAATAAAAGGTGATTTCGGTGGTAGTTTTAGAGGTTATTGTAGGGGCCAGTTTTGGGCACATTTTTTTATTTTAAACTGTTAATAAAATCAATTTTTTTTTGGATTTATTTATTTATTTCTAGGTTGTGAAGTTAAACATAATTATCACTTTTATCTTTTGCATTAGACACTTCTTTATTATGACCGTAAATAACACCCAAACAATAAGAATAATAGTAATTAAAACAAGTTTTTCAGGGTATATCAAAATAGTAAGTGGTTGAATTAGTTATTTAGAGTAGCAATATTCAAAGATAGTGGGTCAAGAGGTTATAATTTCATTTTTATTATAAAAAAAGGGTGGTGACTTGAATAACACGTATAGTATGAGTCTTGTAAATTGACTTGATAGTTATATACATTTTGATATCATGTAAGCTCATTTTATATTTATCTGCCATTTTTCAACAATAGGTATCGTGTTTTAGTATTAATTATAGATTTCTTTGATAGTCATTTTTGTTGCATTATTAAAACACACTTGTAGCCTTTTATTTTATGTATATTCAAGCTTATATTTAATAGAATAACTGCACTCGTTCTTTCTCTTATTCCGTTTTCTCTTTTGATATTATATTATTCTCTATAATATATTCAGTATTTTTGCAAGCTTGCTTTTCAGCCTTGTACTTTTAACAATACATTTGTATGTGTTTGGGGGCGATTGCTTTTTCTTGGCCGCCGTTCTCAAGGTAAGGGTAGGATATATACGGAAAACACAGAGAATAAAAGAAAAAGGATCGGTAATTGGATATGTACTTTTTGAAACTTAACAGTCTATTTGAAACTTTCGATATAATTAACAAAAATATAAATGGTATGCCAGATCATAGCCAAATAAATACACAAATATTCTTCACAAATTGATTATTTGTTTTACTGATCACCAAACCCCACTCTGACCTAATCTAACCTAACCTAATCTCTTTTCCTTTCAATTGAAAAAAAAGAGCTTATATATATATATATATATCTTGGTGGTATTTAAAGAACAAGTTTCTATAGCCTAGGGAGTAAAGTCTGATAAAACAAGAAATCTTTTGAATTGTCACTCTTCAAGAACAATAGAAAATGAAACCAATGTTTTTACATACAAAAGGTCTCCTTATACAAGTCTATCTCTCAAAAAAAAAAAACTTACAAGTCACACTCAACCCATAGATATATATTATTTATTTATTTTATTTTTTTAAAAAAAAGAGTGCATCTTTATTGTAGCTGTGATTCCCGTCTCCCTCCCTTTATTTTAATTTTATTATATAATATTTTCAAATATGAGAGGACTCTTTATTGTTTTGGAAGGATGTGACAGATCTGGAAAATCAACTCAATGCCATCAACTTGTGAAACAGCTTCAAGCAAAAGGATATTCTGCTCAGTACCGCAATTTCCCTAATCGCACAACACAAACAGGCAAGATGATTGACAGTTATCTTCGACAAGCAACAGAACTGGATGATCATGCTGTACATTTGTTATTTTCTGCAAATCGCTGGGAAGCAATGTAAAAATGTCCTTTTTGCTTTTATTTATTTATTTATCTTCTTGCTTTTGATAGTGTCTTAAACATCTTTATCGCTTGTCTTTTTATTATTATTATCATTATTTTATTATTATTAGGAACTCTATAAAAGATACATTGGAATCAGGCATCACTCTTGTCGTCGACCGGTACGCCTTCTCCGGTGTTGCGTTTTCTTCAGCAAAGGTAATTTTATATATATTTAAAGAATATGCGATTTTCTTTATTCTATTCTATTATATGTTATGTTATTCTTTTATATATATATACATATAAATTCAAAATATAATACGTATATTTGTTATATTTTTGTGTATAAATATAAATAAATAAAAAATGTATATATATACATATATATATATATATGTATGTATGTATGTATATGTATATATAAAGGGCCTTGATTTGAATTGGTGTAAGCAGCCTGATGTTGGTTTATTGTCTCCTGATGTGGTGGTTTTCTTGGATCTCTCGATTGATGAAGCTGAAAAGAGAGGTGGCTATGGTGAGGAACGGTATGAAAGACGCGAATTACAGACCAAGGTCAGAAACCAGTTTATGAAATTGAAGGACGACACATGGAAGGTGGTCAATGCGGCCCAGTCTGCAGAGCAAGTCGAGAAGGGGATTTGGTCTATTGTTGAAGCTGCCCTGAGCACAAGCACAAATCAACGCAAATCACTTTTGTATAGTCTCTGGAAGGATTGAGCTTATATACGAATATATCGAATATTATATATATATATAAGAATAAGATAGAAAAGGAAATTCTTATTTTTTTGAATGTTATATTGCTGTTGATATAATTCAGACCATAAGGATCCATTACAAAATATATTTTTTTTAACAAAATCAATAAATGATAGCATATTAGCTTATGGGACCTTCTTTTAATAATAGTGCTAATCTTAACAATCATCAGGCAAAAATTGTAATTGTAGTAAAAACAAAAAACAAAAAAAAATAAAAACAGTGAATTAAATGAATATGATGCTCTTTGCTTTCTACTTGGTCGTGTAATGAGGCATCTTGTCCAATTCTTTGTAAACATCTTTTCGACTAACTTGAGGTGGACGTCCTTTACCATCTTCGCTGCGGTTGGACAAGGATTGGGCACCCAAAAGACTGCTTAGGGAAGAAGAAGAGGATCCCCCTTTGGGGGAACCGGCCAGGGGAGTCGCTCCGGTCAAGGGAGCCTTTTTGGATATCAAAGACTGGAAGAAATTGGCCAAAACTTCATGTGAAGGTCCACCTCCACTACTGCTGCTGTTACTACTACTAATGCTGCTGCTGCTGTTGATGCCACCGATACCACCATTTCCAGCACCGATACCTTCGCCCATCATACCGCCACCCAATGAGCCCGGAGATCCAAGGTGGGATTGGGATGTAGCACTAGACCCTGCGAAGCCATGTAGTCTGTCAATTGAACCATTACTACCACTTGAAGATAGCTATTTTCCACATATACATACGTGGGTGTGGGTGTGAATTTGTATTTAGTAAGCTTATTTTTTATTTTTATTTTTTAACTCGCATATATTACTATTACTATTATTACCTTTCCTAGGGTTAGTTTATCAAATGGTGATTCCTGTGGGTTTTCAAATGTTCGATTTATTTAATATTATTAGCCGTCTTGTTTTATATAATAATAATAATAATCAAGGCATTACCTTGCGTTGTCTTGGAAGATCATTTTCAAAATCTTCACTTTTGACTGTGTCAAGGACCAACGAGGAAATTCCCAGGGGTCCTACGACACTTGGACGGGTCAATGATGCATCAGCACCGGTTCCGCTTCTATTCTGGATTTCTGGGGCGCGCTGAAGAGTTTCAAAGTGTCTTTCCAAAAACACTTGTTCATCTTCACACACAACCACTGGAGGAATGTTAAGTGGCTAGAAATATAATTGTAAAAATAGATTTAAAAAATAAATAAAATAAAAATAAAAAAGTTTAAGTTATTTACCATGTCTCCTGTATCTGGATTAGGCGTAGCTTCTTCGTAAAGCCCTCTTGCGCCATGATCGCCTGGTTGTTGCCTGTCTGCAACAGCTTCTATATCTGCATCCCAGCCTGCACTCACACCTTCACAATCAAAACCTTCCTTGAGGATCCGGATCTTTCCCCATGAATCCCAGCCCGACGGCACAAATACCGAATCACGCTCAACCACCTGGGCCTTGAGAGAAAATGGAAAGGTTTTTGTGGATCTGGTCAATAGGCGATGTAGAATGTACTGACGCAGGTTGTGGAAGGTGTGAGGATAGAGAGTAGAAGTATATACAAGAGCAGCACCATCTATCATTAAACAATATATATATATATATATATATGACGGTTAATATTCTGTGTTTTGTGCTGTAGTGTGCTGTAGTGTGCTGTAGTATATATGTGTGCCTTTTTTTTTAATTTTTATTATCAGACTTACATTTCATACAAATGCAACGCAGTGTTTGTTGTATAAAATCAAACTGATCTTCATCATAATCCTGGGTTTGTTCCAATGTGTTTATCGCATCACTCTTTATGGTTTTTTTTATGTGTTTGTGTATAGATATGCATGTGTTTCAAAAAGAAAATGAAAATCAAAAGAAGAAGAAGAAGGTTAATATATATGTGAGTATGTTTACGGCTATGTTTATCAATGCTTCTTCTTCTTTTTTTTTTTTAGCTTTTGTATTGGTTTATTTACCTTGCAGCATACTACAGCCATCGGGACACCGAGATTGTTAGTTAAACATCCCTGCGTCAAAGGGAGTGTCACTTGATCTGCTGCAGTGGTTGTTGTGACCAGGGGAGTCAACACAAACCCTGTGGTGAGTGGAGTAGAAGGCACAGACGTTGTGGTTGGAGTTGATGCAGTGTTGGTAGATGATGATGGCACCGGTGGGGCTGCGTTGACGGTAGGTTCTGAATAAGTCTTTAAGAAATGCTCCACTTTATGCGTACGTGCGTGCGTGCGTACGTGCGTATATGTGTATGTAGATGTGAATGTAAGTGTAAGTGTAAATGTAAATTCAAATAAGTGTATGTAAATTATCATAAAACAAAGCAAATACTATTACTACTTCTTTAATTTAATTTAATTTAATTTTTAAAAAAGATAAATGCATTATATGGTGTATAGTATATAATTTTAGATTACCTTTCTCGCGAAGGTCATCCACAATTGCCTTTCCACGACTCCAGGATTCTCCTACACTCCCTTCTTTGCAGATCTCCTGTATTGATCGCTGCAAGACATCGATCCAACGCTCTAATGTCTCAAGAAACTTCCAAGGACGGGTCCAATCAAGACACAGAATTACAAACGAGTCTGCCAATGTGTCTGAATTCAATGCAAATTTCAACAGAGGTTGATATTCTGGGGACGACAAGCCCAATTGATAAAGACCAAGACGTGCCATGGCTTTTATGATAGTGATAGTGATTGTATTATTGTATTATTATTTTGGTATTGGTTTGATGACATTATTATTATTATTGTGATCGATTGTCATATATAATATATACATTCATATAAAAAAAATTGAATTATTATCATTATTCTTGTGATAATAATTGTCATGATTGTCATAATTATAATCCCAATTATTATGGTTACGATTATGATGAAAATAACACTCCAATAGATCAAGTTAAATCCAATTTTTTTTTAAAAAAAAAAAGCTCTACTCTGCCTTTCTCTCTCATCACCATCTTTATAACAATAATACCAAATATTTTCATAGTTTTCTTTAAAAGAATATAATTTACACACATGTAAAAATAGTGTAATCGAGAGAATAAAGAAATTCATCTCAAATACACACTTCTTTTTGGTTTGTTTTTTTTTTTTTTAAAAAAAAAAGAGAAAAAAGAAAGAAAGAAAGAAAGAAAGAAAGTTTAATTATTTTTTTAATTGATTTTGTCCTACCTTCATTTTCTTCATCTTGAACATCAACAAAGGTGTAGCCTAATGCAAGCGTGCTGATGGAACCTTTGTCTAGATTGTCTACTGTCATTGTGTATGGATGTGAAGACACACCAAAAGAAGTTCCAGGTTGGACGTCGTCTGATTCCAACTTTGGTGTCTGTGGTCCAGGATCGTGTTTAAGATAGTGAATC